>NC_068448.1:25264514-25864514 GCF_023373465.1 Oncorhynchus keta
TTAATTTCTTAAATTCAATGTCAATTGTTATATCCAATCCCAGCCACTTTATAACGATGTGATTGTGTTACAGTGTAACATAGCCACAATACTTCATTACAACAAAGAAAACTCTTGGCTCACCACAGCATGCCATTATTACATTATCATACAACAATATAAACATGTTTTCACTTCAAAGATTTTCAAAATCCCAAACCATGTAGTATTGTTTTCCTCAAAACCAAATTTGATTGGCTCCGCAAAATATATTTTCTCTCTCTCTCTCTCAATGCGCTTGTGAATGCTTTCAGTAGGACTCATGGCTCTTGACTTGCACCTAACCCCCATGCTCAGACTCAGGCACTGAGCCCTGCTCATCAGCAAGCAAAGCAGCCAAAGATGGGACATGCACACCACTGCTAAGGGAAGTTAGACATTTCAAATTGTAATTGGAATATGTCACTTTACTCTTTTTTAAAATTTATTTTTTAAAGTTTATTTTATTTTTAATTTACCCCTTTTTCTCCCCAATTTCGTGGTATCCAATTGTTTTTAGTAGCTACTATCTTGTCTCATCGCTACAACTCCCATACGGGCTCGGGAGAGATGAAGGTTGAAAGTCATGCGTGTGCACCTGGCAACCTTGGTTAGCGCACACTGCGCCCGGTCCGCCACAGACGACGCTGGGCCAATTGTGCATCGCCCCACGGACCTCCCGGTCGCCGCCGGTTGCGACAGAGCCTGGGCGCGAACCCAGAGTCTCTGGTGGCACAACAGTACAGTGCCCTTAACCACTGTGCCACCCGGGAGGCTGTCACTTGATTCTTGACTATTTACACTCAAAACAGTAGAGGAACAGATACAAAGAAAGATACTAAGAGACAGATGGACAAAAATATCAAATACAGTACAAACATTCATGCATACAAATGTTTTCATTTCAAACAGCCCTTTCATCAGGAAGTTAACGCTCTCTGCAGCCAAAATGAAAACAGAGATCAGCTGGAATTGTGTCACTCCATGCATAATTAAAGACCACCTTGGTGTCGACCTGTCACACCTGATCGCCCTCCTACACAAACACACACGCACACACACACTATGCAGTGTTCACACACACAAAATGACTTATTCATGCGATAACGCCACCCGTAGCTGAACATAAATTGCCAGTGACATATGCATTTAATCCCCAGGAGATGTGAGTGGTGTGGGGGGAGAAAACACATGGCTACCAATGAGATGGCAGTCAATGCCATGGAGCTCTCTGCCTCCTTGACCTTTTGGGGGGGTGACAGGGCTAAGGGTAAGAGGTGACAGGGCTAAGGGTAAGAGGTGACAGACAAGTATAATATTGACCTCAGGGGCTGGGTGTCATAATGTATACATTCTAGTACAATTACATTTAGGTCTCTCTATGGTATAATTACATGTACTGTAATATGTAGGTCCCTCTATGGTATAATTACATGTACTGTAATATGTAGGTCACTCTATGGTATAATTACATGTACTGTAATATGTAGGTCCCTCTATGGTATAATTACATGCACTGTAATATGTAGGTCCCTCTATGGTATAATTACATGTACTGTAATATGTAGGTCACTCTATGGTATAATTGCATGTACTGTAATATGTAGGTCACTCTATGGTATAATTACATGTACTGTAATATGTAGGTCACTCTATGGTATAATTACATGCACTGTAATATGTAGGTCCCTCTATGGTATAATTACATGTACTGTAATATGTAGGTCACTCTATGGTATAATTGCATGTACTGTAATATGTAGGTCACTCTATGGTATAATTACATGTACTGTAATATGTAGGTCACTCTATGGTATAATTGCATGTACTGTAATATGTAGGTCACTCTATGGTATAATTACATGTACTGTAATATGTAGGTCACTCTATGGTATAATTACATGTACTGTAATATGTAGGTCACTCTATGGTATAATTAATTACATGTACTGTAATATGTAGGTCCCTCTATGGTATAATTACATGTACTGTAATATGTAGGTCCCTCAATGGTATAATTACATGTACTGTAATATGTAGGTCACTCTATGGTACAATTGCATGTACTGTAATATGTATTTCACTCTATGGTATATATTACATGTATTGTAATATGTAGGTCACTCTATGGTATAATTACATGTACTGTAATATGTAGTCACTCTATGGTACACTGTATGTAGAGCAGGCTGACTCATCAACCACTCACATTAAAAATAAATTAATAGTCATATTCACTGTATGATAAATTGATGTATGATTTGAGTTTCTGCTTGCTAATGTCACCAAGTAGAGATAAACAGGAAGAGGCAGGACCATAATAACAAATAAACAATTAGAAAAAGGCTGCTTTAACTTCCCTTTTCCCCCTCCCTGGTGATTAAATTAATTAATGTGAATCATCTGACACTAGGTTAGTCTTAAATTAGTCCTAGTATCCTGCCAGTGAGGCTTGTCTTGCCAGACCTCTACATCGATGGATGCTCCTTCTGCAGTGGGAACATTAAAAGTGAGGAGATCATCATCGATTTCTCTTTGGTAATTATCATTTATCACGTTTTAGACATTGGAGGGTTTAATGCAGCATCACAAATGACTTTCTGATTAATCTGAGCTGCTGGTCCTCTCCTCTCCTCTCCTCTCCTCTCCTCTCCTCTCCTCTCCTCTCCTCTCCTCTCCTCTCCTCTCCTCTCCTCTCCTCTCCTCTCCTCTCCTCTCCTCTCCTCTCCTTTCCTCTCCTCTCCTCTCCTCTCCTCTCCTCTCCTCTCCTCTCCTCTCCTCTCCTCTCCTCTCCATCTGTACTATAGCACTGCGGCTCCCCTCTTCCATGACTTTCTCTCTTCCTTTCCTTTACCCCCTGCCTCAAATTAATTAAACATTTCCAGAAATACTTTTATTCGCTAGAGTCGAGCCATTGACCCAGAGCCATAGCACCAGGCTCTAAGCAGCACAAAGAGAGACCCCGGCTGTCTATTGAGCAGCACCAGAGGGCAGGACCTAGGACAGTGCTCTGAACACACTGCTGATCAATATTTATCTGCCTTACTGACGATCAAATCCAGAAGAATTTGCAATGCAATCCAAATGGCAGCATAGCAGAAGGGCTTTTGGGATTTAGCATTATAGGGCAGAGATCCACGAACCTCTATGGGGCCTGCCCTCATCTTATGGCCTGGAATAAATGTGCCATTCATCTTTTACTGTAATATCTATTTAATCTGTTTCTGTGGGTCAGAAGTCATGATCTCCCTGTTAGCACTTCATCACACTAAACACAGTACCTTTTTTACTGACGGAAATAAAAGCAAATACGGTACTTAAGCTGTCTGGGCTAAAGCTCACCCAAACACCTAATCTAACATATGGTACATCATTACCTTTTATGCCCTTAGCTCTTCAGATGTGAATCTCTATGACAACATGTATTACAAAATCAGTGCTAATAGAATCAGTATGATTAAAATCAGCAGTAACAAGGGAAGTTTGTCTGTGTTGCAACGAGGGAAGTACATTGTGTCCACTCAGAGTCCATTATCTATTTAAAATAGATTCACTAACAAACAATAATGAGTATATTGATTTGGCTAATGAACTAATGGGCTCCTTACACCACACAGAAAAGTCATTCAATGATGAGGTCTTCTCTGCTGATGATACTACACCATCTAATAAACAACAAGCTTTCCTTGTGATGAGCTTTGTGCTCTGAATTGCAATATTTGCTGTAAGAACAGTTAGGGCTCTGTGACAAATCCTCAAGCAGCTCTCAAAATGATTGTTCAACAAATATAAGGACTGGTATTGGCACTTCTGCAGCTGTTTTTATATACCCCCATAAGTGTTATATACCTCCATAACTGTTATATATCTCCATAACTGTTATATATCTCCATAACTGTTATATACCTCCATAACTGTCATATACATCCATAACTGTTATATACCCCCATAAGTGTTATATACCTCCATAACTGTTATATATCTCCATAACTGTTATATACCTCCATAACTGTCATATACATCCATAACTGTTATATACCCCCATAAGTGTTATATACCTCCATAACTGTTATATATCTCCATAACTGTTATATATCTCCATAACTGTTATATATCTCCATAACTGTTATATACATACATAACTGTTATATACCTCCATAACTGTTATATACCTCCATAACTGTTATATACCTCCATAACTGTTATATACCTCCATAACTGTTATATATCTCCATAACTGTTATATATCTCCATAACTGTTATATATCTCTGTAACTGTTATATACCTCCATAACTGTCATATACATCCATAACTGTTATATACCCCCATAAGTGTTATATACATACACAACTGTTATATACCTCCATAACTGTTATATATCTCCATAACTGTTATATATCTCCATAACTGTTATATATCTCCATAACTGTTATATACATCCATAACTGTTATATACCCCCATAAGTGTTATATACATACATAACTGTTATATACCTCCATAACTGTTATATATCTCCATAACTGTTATATATCTCCATAACTGTTATATACCTCCATAACTGTCATATACATCCATAACTGTTATATACCCCCATAAGTGTTATATACATACATAAGTGTTATATACCTCCATAACTGTTATATACCTCCATAACTGTTATATACCTCCATAACTGTTATATATCTCCATAACTGTTATATACCTCCATAACTGTTATATACCTCCATAACTGTTATATATCTCCATAAGTGTTATATACCTCCATAACTGTTATATATCTCCATAACTGTTATATACCTCCATAACTGTCATATACATCCATAACTGTTATATACCCCCATAAGTGTTATATACATACATAACTGTTATATACCTCCATAACTGTTATATATCTCCATAACTGTTATATATCTCCATAACTGTTATATATCTATGTAACTGTTATATATCTCCATAACTGTTATATACCTCCATAACTGTTATATATCTCCATAACTGTTATATATCTCCATAACTGTTATATATCTCCATAACTGTTATATATCTCCATAACTGTTATATATCTCCATAACTGTTATATACCTCCATAACTGTTATATATCTCCATAACTGTTATATACCTCCATAACTGTTATATATCTCCATAACTGTTATATATCTCCATAACTGTTATATATCTCCATAACTGTTATATATCTCTGTAACTGTTATATATCTCCATAACTGTTATATATCTCTGTAACTGTTATATATCTCTGTAACTGTTATATATCTCTGTAACTGTTATATATCTCCATAACTGTTATATACCTCCATAACTGTTATATATCTCCATACCTGTTATATATCTCCATAACTGTTATATATCTCCATAACTGTTATATACATCCATAACTGTTATATACCCCCATAAGTGTTATATACATACATAACTGTTATATACCTCCATAACTGTTATATATCTCCATAACTGTTATATACCTCCATAACTGTCATATACATCCATAACTGTTATATACCCCCATAAGTGTTATATACATACATAAGTGTTATATACCTCCATAACTGTTATATATCTCCATAACTGTTATATACCTCCATAACTGTTATATATCTCCATAACTGTTATATATCTCCATAACTGTTATATACCTCCATAACTGTTATATATCTCCATAACTGTTATATACCTCCATAACTGTTATATATCTCCATAACTGTTATATACCTCCATAACTGTCATATACATCCATAACTGTTATATACCCCCATAAGTGTTATATACATACATAACTGTTATATACCTCCATAACTGTTATATATCTCCATAACTGTTATATATCTCCATAACTGTTATATATCTATGTAACTGTTATATATCTCCATAACTGTTATATACCTCCATAACTGTTATATATCTCCATAACTGTTATATATCTCCATAACTGTTATATATCTCCATAACTGTTATATATCTCCATAACTGTTATATATCTCCATAACTGTTATATACCTCCATAACTGTTATATATCTCCATAACTGTTATATATCTCTGTAACTGTTATATATCTCCATAACTGTTATATATCTCTGTAACTGTTATATATCTCTGTAACTGTTATATATCTCTGTAACTGTTATATATCTCCATAACTGTTATATACCTCCATAACTGTTTTATATCTCCATAACTGTTATATATCTCCATAACTGTTATATATCTCCATAACTGTCATATATCTCTGTAACTGTTATATATCTCCATAACTGTTATATATCTCTGTAACTGTTATATATCTCCATAACTGTCATATATCTCTGTAACTGTTATATATCTCCATAACTGTTATATACCTCCATAACTGTTTTATATCTCCATAACTGTTATATATCTCCATAACTGTTATATATCTCCATAACTGTTATATATCTCTGTAACTGTTATATATCTCCATAACTGTTATATATCTCTGTAACTGTTATATATCTCCATAACTGTTATATATCTCTGTAACTGTTATATATCTCTGTAACTGTTATATATCTCTGTAACTGTTATATATCTCCATAACTGTTATATACCTCCATAACTGTTTTATATCTCCATAACTGTTATATATCTCCATAACTGTTATATATCTCCATAACTGTCATATATCTCTGTAACTGTTATATATCTCCATAACTGTTATATATCTCTGTAACTGTTATATATCTCCATAACTGTCATATATCTCTGTAACTGTTATATATCTCCATAACTGTTATATACCTCCATAACTGTTTTATATCTCCATAACTGTTATATATCTCCATAACTGTTATATATCTCCATAACTGTTATATATCTCTGTAACTGTTATATATCTCCATAACTGTTATATATCTCTGTAACTGTTATATATCTCCATAACTGTTATATATCTCTGTAACTGTTATATATCTCTGTAACTGTTATATATCTCTGTAACTGTTATATATCTCCATAACTGTTATATACCTCCATAACTGTTTTATATCTCCATAACTGTTATATATCTCCATAACTGTTATATATCTCTGTAACTGTTATATATCTCCATAACTGTTATATATCTCCATAACTGTTATATATCTCCATAACTGTTATATATCTCCATAACTGTTATATATCTCCATAACTGTTATATATCTCCATAACTGTTATATATCTCTATAACTGTTATATATCTCCATAACTGTTATATATCTCCATAACTGTTATATATCTCCATAACTGTTATATATCTCCATAACTGTTATATATCTCCATAACTGTTATATATCTCCATAACTGTTATATACCTCCATAACTGTTATATATCTCCATAACTGTTATATATCTCTGTAACTGTTATATATCTCCATAACTGTTATATATCTCTGTAACTGTTATATATCTCTGTAACTGTTATATATCTCTGTAACTGTTATATATCTCCATAACTGTTATATACCTCCATAACTGTTATATATCTCCATAACTGTTATATATCTCCATAACTGTTATATATCTCCATAACTGTTATATACCTCCATAACTGTTATATATCTCCATAACTGTTATATATCTCCATAACTGTTATATACCTCCATAACTGTTATATATCTCCATAACTGTTATATATCTCCATAACTGTTATATACCTCCATAACTGTTATATATCTCCATAACTGTTATATACCTCCATAACTGTTATATATCTCCATAACTGTTATATACCTCCATAACTGTTATATACCTCCATAACTGTTATATATCTCCATTACTGTTATATACATCCATAACTGTTATATATCTCCATAACTGTTATATACCTCTGTAACTGTTATATACCTCCATAACTGTTATATACCTCCATAACTGTTATATATCTATGTAACTGTTATATATCTCCATAACTGTTATATACCTCCATAACTGTTATATATCTCCATAACTGTTATATATCTCCATAACTGTTATATACCTCCATAACTGTTGTATATCTCCATAACTGTTATATACCTCCATAACTGTTATATATCTCCATAACTGTTATATACCTCCCTAACTGTTATATACCTCCATAACTGTTATATACCTCCATAACTGTTATATATCTATGTAACTGTTATATATCTCCATAACTGTTATATACCTCCATAACTGTTATATATCTCCATAACTGTTATATATCTCCATAACTGTTATATACCTCCATAACTGTTGTATATCTCCATAACTGTTATATATCTCCATAACTGTTATATACCTCCATAACTGTTATATATCTCCATAACTGTTATATATCTCCATAACTGTTATATACCTCCATAACTGTTATATATCTCCATAACTGTTATATACCTCTGTAACTGTTATATACCTCCATAACTGTTATATACCTCCATAACTGTTATATATCTATGTAACTGTTATATATCTCCATAACTGTTATATACCTCCATAACTGTTATATATCTCCATAACTGTTATATATCTCCATAACTGTTATATACCTCCATAACTGTTATATATCTCCATAACTGTTATATATCTCCATAACTGTTATATATCTCCATAACTGTTATATATCTCCATAACTGTTATATACCTCCATAACTGTTATATATCTCCATAACTGTTATATACATCCATAACTGTTATATATCTCCATAACTGTTATATATCTCTGTAACTGTTATATATCTCCATAACTGTTATATACCTCTGTAACTGTTATATATCTCCATAACTGTTATATACCTCCATAACTGTTATATACCTCCATAACTGTTATATATCTATGTAACTGTTATATATCTCCATAACTGTTATATACCTCCATAACTGTTATATATCTCCATAACTGTTATATATCTCCATAACTGTTATATACATACATAACTGTTATATACCTCCATAACTGTTATATATCTCTGTAACTGTTATATATCTCTGTAACTGTTATATATCTCTGTAACTGTTATATATCTCTGTAACTGTTATATATCTCTGTAACTGTTATATACCTCCATAACTGTTATATACATACATAACTGTTATATATCTCCATAACTGTTATATATCTCTGTAACTGTTATATATCTCCATAACTGTTATATACCTCCATAACTGTTATATATCTCCATAACTGTTATATATCTCCATAACTGTTATATACCTCCATTACTGTTATATACCTCCATAACTGTTATATACCTCCATAACTGTTATATATCTCCATAACTGTTATATACCTCCATAACTGTTATATATCTCCATAACTGTTATATACCTCCATAACTGTTATATATCTCCATAACTGTTATATATCTCTATAACTGTTATATATCTCCATAACTGTTATATATCTCTATAACTGTTATATATCTCCATAACTGTTATATATCTCCATAACTGTTATATACCTCCATAACTGTTATATATCTCTGTAACTGTTATATATCTCTGTAACTGTTATATATCTCTGTAACTGTTATATATCTCCATAACTGTTATATACCTCCATAACTGTTTTATATCTCCATAACTGTTATATATCTCCATAACTGTTATATATCTCCATAACTGTCATATATCTCTGTAACTGTTATATATCTCCATAACTGTCATATATCTCTGTAACTGTTATATATCTCCATAACTGTTATATATCTCTGTAACTGTTATATATCTCCATAACTGTTATATATCTCTGTAACTGTTATATATCTCTGTAACTGTTATATATCTCCATAACTGTTATATATCTCCATAACTGTTATATACCTCCATAACTGTTATATACCTCCATAACTGTTATATATCTCCATAACTGTTATATACCTCCATAACTGTTATATACATCCATAACTGTTATATATCTCCATAACTGTTATATACCTCCATAACTGTTATATATCTCCATAACTGTTATATATCTCCATAACTGTTATATATCTCCATAACTGTTATATACATCCATAACTGTTATATACCTCCATAACTGTTATATATCTCCATAACTGTTATATATCTCTGTAACTGTTATATATCTCCATAACTGTTATATACCTCCATAACTGTTATATATCTCCATTACTGTTATATACATCCATAACTGTTATATATCTCCATAACTGTTATATACCTCTGTAACTGTTATATACCTCCATAACTGTTATATATCTCCATAACTGTTATATATCTCCATAACTGTTATATACCTCCATAACTGTTATATACCTCCATAACTGTTATATATCTCCATAACTGTTATATATCTCCATAACTGTTATATATCTCCATAACTGTTATATATCTCCATAACTGTTATATATCTCCATAACTGTTATATATCTCCATAACTGTTATATACCTCCATAACTGTTATATATCTCCATAACTGTTATATATCTCTGTAACTGTTATATATCTCCATAACTGTTATATATCTCTGTAACTGTTATATATCTCTGTAACTGTTATATATCTCTGTAACTGTTATATATCTCCATAACTGTTATATACCTCCATAACTGTTTTATATCTCCATAACTGTTATATACCTCCATAACTGTTATATATCTCCATAACTGTTATATACCTCCATAACTGTTATATATCTCCATAACTGTTATATATCTCCATAACTGTTATATATCTCCATAACTGTTATATACCTCCATAACTGTTATATACCTCCATAACTGTTATATATCTCCATAACTGTTATATACCTCCATAACTGTTATATATCTCCATAACTGTTATATATCTCTGTAACTGTTATATATCTCCATAACTGTTATATACCTCCATAACTGTTATATATCTCCATAACTGTTATATATCTCTGTAACTGTTATATATCTCCATAACTGTTATATACCTCTGTAACTGTTATATATCTCCATAACTGTTATATACCTCCATAACTGTTATATACCTCCATAACTGTTATATATCTATGTAACTGTTATATATCTCCATAACTGTTATATACCTCCATAACTGTTATATATCTCCATAACTGTTATATATCTCCATAACTGTTATATACATACATAACTGTTATATACCTCCACAACTGTTATATATCTCTGTAACTGTTATATATCTCTGTAACTGTTATATATCTCTGTAACTGTTATATATCTCTGTAACTGTTATATATCTCTGTAACTGTTATATATCTCCATAACTGTTATATACCTCCATAACTGTTATATATCTCCATAACTGTTATATACCTCCATAACTGTTATATATCTCCATAACTGTTATATATCTCCATAACTGTTATATATCTCCATAACTGTTATATACCTCCATAACTGTTATATACCTCCATAACTGTTATATATCTCCATAACTGTTATATACCTCCATAACTGTTATATATCTCCATAACTGTTATATACCTCCATAACTGTTATATATCTCCATAACTGTTATATACCTCCATAACTGTTATATATCTCCATAACTGTTATATACCTCCATAACTGTTATATATCTCCATAACTGTTATATACCTCCATAACTGTTATATACCTCCATAACTGTTATATACCTCCATAACTGTTATATATCTCCATAACTGTTATATACCTCCATAACTGTTATATACCTCCATAACTGTTATATACCTCCATAACTGTTATATATCTCCATAACTGTTATATACCTCCATAACTGTTATATACCTCCATAACTGTTATATACCTCCATAACTGTTATATATCTCCATAACTGTTATATACCTCCATAACTGTTATATATCTCCATAACTGTTATATACCTCCATAACTGTTATATACCTCCATAACTGTTATATATCTCCATAACTGTTATATACCTCCATAACTGTTATATATCTCCATAACTGTTATATACCTCCATAACTGTTATATACAGAGTGACAGAGATCAGAGAAATATGTTAGAGTGTACAGTACCTATTGTTGTTTTCACTGTAAGATATACACTGTATACAGGATATACACTGTATACAGGATATACATTGTAAGATATACAGTATCATAAATTGATCATATGACCCTGTTCAGTTGAATGGTGTTTCAACCAACAGACAGAGTAAAAAAAGAGCTTGTTTGTCTCCATGAACTTCCTGTCATTAACACTTCATAAATAGCTCCACAAAGGTCCTCATCGACCCGCCTGACTTTAATGCCAAAAAATCTCACTCAGGGGGGAACGATTACCTTCAAAACAACAGAGAGAGGAGAAAGAGAGAGTGTGCGCGAGAGAAATTGAATGAAGACAGAAAATGAAAACATGTCCTGTATAATATAATATAAAAGCAGGGACATGACACATGAGGTTGTGGCATAGTCAAATCTGTTTCCAATACAAGCTTCAAATAACTACAAATAATTCATAAAAGGAGAGATGCATTTTAAAGATAGTTTTGGCAGTTGGGTATTCTCATTCATATTTACTGCACATCAAACACATCACAAAACCTGAGGCAAAATGTCTCCGTACACCTCCAACCCCAAGCCCTCTCCAGCTCTGTTGCTCTTCTCATATCTCCAACCAACCTAGAATGAATTATTCATGTCAGTTGAGATAAGGAATTATGTAAAAGAAGCAGCACACAAATCTCTATGCACAACCTAGCAATAGTTCAACATAGACCATAGGGAGGGAGGAGGAGACGAGAGGGGGTATGCTAGTGGACAATGATTATAGCCTACTACTGTATATTAAAAGTAGCTATTCGGCATTGCAGTGCTTATTGCTTTTCTCTGGGTGAGAGAGTTTGAAAGGCCTCACTGAAATGGGGGCCATTCTCATTTGAGCACGTTTTAAAGAACCGATCTGAGCAATAGCAACTCAGAGAAACTCACTAAGGAATTTAAAAGTTTACTTCACTCAATTCTAGAGAAAAAGTGAAATGATAAATCCCACAGACAGGTGGAGGGAAATAATAAATTTCCCAGGTAGGTTTGTATTGCACTGATTTGAGAAATAACTTGTAAAAATAACAACACTGATTGTGACCAGTGGTGTAAATTACTTAAGTAAAAATACCTTTAAAGTAATACTTAAGTAGTTTTTTGGGGTATCCGTACTTCACTATTTATATTTTTGACAATTTTGACTTTTACTTCACTACATTCCTAAAGAAAATAATGTACTTTTTACTCCATACATTTTCGCCTGACAACCAAAAGTACTCGTTACATTTTGAAAGCTTAGCAGGGCAGGAAAATTGTCAAATTCAAGCACTTATCAAAAGAAAACGTGCCTATCCCTACTGCCTATGTTCAGTCAGACTCACTAAACACAAATGCATCTTTTGTAAATCATGTCTGAGTGTTGGTGTGTGCCCCTGGCAGTGTCGGTGTGCCCCTGGCTATCCATACCTTTTAAAAACAAGAACATGGTGCTGTCTGTTTTGCTTAATATAAGGAATTTTAAATGATTTATAATTTTACTTTTGATACTTAAGTATATTTGAGCATTTACAATTACTTTTGATACTCAAGTATATTTAAAACCAAATACTTTGACTCAAGTAGTACTTTACTAGTTGACTTTTACTTGAGCAACTTTCTACTAAGGTACAGTATCTATACTTTTACTCAAGTATGAGAATTGGGTACTTTTTCCACAACTGATTGTGACTAACACAGCAGGTCAGTGGGGTCCCGGCATAAAAGTAGTTCAACAACTGTAGCAGTTAGCCTAATCATAAAGAGCTATTGTTGCAAGGAAGCGACAGTGCTCTATGGGTTTAAATATCATGCCTCTGGGTGATAATAGAGACTAAGGTAAGGCACCCAATTAGAGAAACTAAAGATGTGGGAGGAGAAACAACAGACAAAAGAAGTGTGATTGCATTGAATTATAACTGATTCGTGAGTGGGAGGGTGATACAATCTGTTGGTTATGCATGAGACTGCAAAACCCAAATGAATTATCTATAAACAATAGGGAGCTTTATCACAAACAAATATCAAACATTTGTTTCCATCCAGCCTGTACTTTATGTAGCCTTTTATTTATGACACATCATACAATAGTTTCTGTAAACTACAGAATACATAAGGTACTTCTATAAGCAGGACATTTTTATGTAGCCTATTGTATATAAGCACTCTGATAGTAATATATAGGAACTGACTGGCTGTTATTTATTTTAACAACACTCAACACTACAGGTAACTGCCAAAAAAATGGCAAATGAAGGATACAAAATATATTGAAAGCAGGTGCTTCCACACTGGTGTAGTTCCTGAGTTAATTAAGCAATTAACATTCCATCATGTTTAGGGCCATGTATAAAAATGCTGGGCATGCCATTATTTTGGCTACCATGGCTATGCCCCCATAGGATGATAATGCCCCCATCCATAAGGCACGAGCGGTCACAGAATGGTTTGATGAGCATGAAAACAACGTAAACCATATGCCATGGCCGTCTCAGTCAGCAGATCTTAAACCAATTGAACACTTATGGGAGATTCTGGAGCGGCGCCCGAGACAGTGTTTTCTACCACCATCAACAAAACACCAAATTATGGAATTTCTCGTGGAAGAATGGTGTTGCATCCCTCCAACAGAGAATCTATGCCAAGGTGCATTGAAGCTGTTCTGGCACTTAGACCCAGGGTGGCATGTTAACTAGAGCATGGCAGGTGTTGAAGTGTCATAGTGCATACATCAAATCTTAAAGAGGTGTGAGTGCTGCTGAGCCAGAGATGCTAGCTTCCTCCTCCTCCACACCCAGTCAGTGACACACTGACAGAGAAAGTGGTAGTGGTAGGAATTGTGGGTAATTGAATGACACTACGGCTGGCTGGGGAAGGAGCAGTGTAGAGGCAGCTGGGAAACCATGTACTGCTCTCTTGCCTGTAGGAGAATCAGCTCAGAACCATCGTACATGGCATCATATGTCCTCTTGATATCGATCAACTGCTACTGCTGGTACTACCAACATTGAAACAGCCGATACAGTAATAAGTATTATGACAGCATTAATGGTAATACTATTAAAACTCATATCTGTCATATATTTTTTGTAATCGTCATACAGCATGACTACCGCTTTCTAGTGAGTGTGCCAGAACCCTGGTGGCAGCCCTGTGTGTAGCATGGCCAGAGGTCACTCAGTCAAACAGCCCAGGCTGACTACTAGTGAGAGATAGCAGATGGGTTTGAATGGAGATCTGGCCTGACACACCAGCCTTGATGTTTGGCGGGCACTGAGTGGCTGGTTGGCTGAGCTGTGTGGACAGGGTTAGAGATGTGACGATTATGGCCATTTGGATTCATTGTCAATGAAATGGACACGGTTATTGTCATGATTGTCATTTTTGTTTAAAAATGTTTCGAGCTAGTAATGCTCGATAATGCATTTTTTTTAAATGAGCTACATCATACCTAATGAATACAACAAAGCTTTGGTGACACCCCTGTCTCAAAAACGAATGGTTTTGACCACTTCGAACTGTCATTCTCCTACCGACTGTGCCGTTCTGCTTGTAAAATGAATATCAACTTTACCCACTTCATGCAAAAATTAAAAACTGCTATTGGGTAAACTATACCTACTTGAAAATAAAGTTGAATACTCCTTTCTTCTAAAATGAATGCATTATGATGATTATTAAGACATAGTTATTGTCCATAATTGTCGGTTACATGATTATACAATAATCGTGCCAGCCCTAGACAGGGTCAGGTCTGGCAGGTCAGAGCCAGAGCTGGGCTACATCAATTAGGCTCCTGTTATAATTATAGGGCCAAGGGTGGTGGTGCCAGTCAGATCCCTCTGTTATGACATGTGTGCTGTGGCAGAGGCCATACTGAACACTGCTGAGAGACAGACAGCTTCAATCTGATCCAACGTGCACAGGGAGCAGCAACAGTGAGGGAGAGGGGAAAACGTTGCAGTAAATATGCTGTGATAATCTCTTGCTCCTTCGACATTTCAGCCCAGCATGCTTTGGACTATTTCTGTTGTCTGACAAACTAAACCATCCTCAGTTTGTCATCCATAGTTCAGATGTGCTTTCACTTTGCATACAGTATGTTTGTTTTCATAAATGATGGCAGTCTGGATGACTGACCTGAGAGAAAAGCTGAATTAGAGTGGTGAGAGCCACAACACAGAGCACAGCACACATCACAGAAGTACAGTTGAAGTCGGAAGTTTACATACACTTAGGTTGGAGTCATTAAAACTATTTTTTTAACCACCCCACAAAATGATTGTTAAGAGGCTCTTCTGTCCTCCACTCGTTACCTGTATTAATGGCACCTGTTTGAACTTGTTATCAGTATAAAAGACGCCTGTCCACAACCTCAAACAGTCACACTCCAGACTCCACTATGGCCAAGACCAACGAGCTGTCAAAGGACACCAGAAACAAAATTGTAGACCTGCACCAGGCTGGGAAGACTGAATCTGCAATAGGTAAGCAGCTTGGTTTGAAGAAATCAACTGTGGGAGCAATTATTAGGAAATGGAAGACATACAAGACCACTGATAATCTCCCTCGATCTGGGGCTCCACGCAAGATCTCACCCCGTGGGGTCAAAATGATCACAAGAACGGTGAGCAAAAATCCCAGACCCACACGGGGGGACCTAGTGAATGACCTGCAGAGAGCTGGGACCAAAGTAACAAAGCTTCCCATCAGTAACACACTACACCGCCAGGGACTCAAATCCTGCAGTGCCAGACGTGTCCCCCTGCTTAAGCCAGTACATGTCCAGGCCCATCTGAAGTTAGCTAGAGAGCATTTGGATGATCCAGAAGAAGATTGGGAGAATGTCTTTTTGGTAAAAACTCAACTCGTCGTGTTTGGAGGACAAAGAATGCTGAGTTGCATACAAAGAACACCATTCCTCGTGAAGCTCGTTGAGTGAATGCCGATAGTGTGCAAAGCTGTTATCAAGGCAAAGGGTGGCTACTTTGAAGAATCTCAAATATAAAATATATATTTGTATTTAAAACTTTTTAGGTTACTACATGATTCCATATGTGTTATTTATTTGTATTTATGTCTTCACTATTATTCTACAATGTATAAAGTAGTAAAAATAAAGAAAAACCCTTGAATGAGTAGGTGAGTCCACACTTTTGACTGGAACTGTAGCTAGCTAGCTAAACAATGAGCCATAATCACATCTCATGATGTTACTATCCTGCATGAATCTGCAGGTTGCTAACCAACCAGGTTCAATGTTAGCTCACTAGCTAACATTAGACTATAACTAGAAGAGCAAATGGCTCTGAGATACGATAATAAGATCATACACATAGCGTTAGCTTGCGAGCCAGCCAGCTAACGTTAGCTAGCTAACGAACAGTACACTTTAACTTGAAATGAAAATGACTTTGTCAAAATTAGAAATGTGTAATATCTGAAAATGTAACTAGCTAGACTATCTTACCCATATCCATCATGGATGGAAGCTTCTCCCTGTCACAGATGCCATGGTTGCCCTTAGTTTGAAGATGTAATCCGGAGACAGGTGTTTTCTCCATCTTCTTAGCTATCATACTCTAACTCCACTGATTTCAAAACTCGGTCCTCCAGAAAGTGGAGAGCAACACTTATGCAGGTCTACTATTATCAATATATCTTTTTTTAAAGCCACGTTAGACACGTTTACCTAAACATACTGACCAGCTCAAATAGACAGATGTGTGCTGTATGGCAGAACAATCTGAACTCTTCTCTTGGCATGTCCAGCCCACTCATTATCTCAGCCAATCATGACTAGCAGGAAGGTTGCTGACTTTTTCAGTGAATAAACCTACTTGGCTCGTAATATAACAGTTTTATTAATATTTACAGATGGCATACAAGTTTGTTTTTAAGTCACATCAAATTTCACATGTCCCAGAAGGCATTACTGCCCCCACAATTCATATTTTAGTAGTTATTCGAAGTAAGTAATGCATACTTTTATGACTGCTGAATACCAACTATCAAAATTATGTATTTTGACCCCATCCACTGTACCCTAAGTGCTTTCTATCCCTCTCAATCGGACAAGTTTAAGCAGGCGCGCAATGGATTATGGTCATTGTAGTTATTTACCACATTTTCTGCACTAAACTATGTAGAATATTGGCCTGTTGGAAACTGCAACTCCCTACTACATCGCACAGTTCAGGCTTGATCTGATTTATCTCTTCAGAAACTGCAGATGGAAAAAAACAAAAAAATGATTATTATTATTCAAATAATTGAACTGACATCGGTCAATTAGCTGTTTAAAAAATGAAAAATACATACATTTTTGTTAATCGCTCAACACTATTGTTTGGGCTTCCCGCTGCTCAATCTAGTTGACCGTATATAGCTTCCAACACATTTACTGATGAGACAGCTGTCAAATTAAATATGAGCCATTCAGGCAAGAATGAGAGTTAATTAACCAACCATCAAAAACACTTGTTAGTTATTCAACACGTTGGAGTAATGCTCTTAAACTCTGGGTTCATTGTATGACTCCGCTTCAGTTATAAATAAAAAAAAACGCTTCATTTTCAGCATTATTCACTCTCATTGACATGTATCAATGGAGATTATGTCAGCAGCTTGCCCCCAGTGTTGGTTATTGAATTTGCCGCAGATTTCATTCAATGGTCTGACTTAAATAACCATTACTTATTCCAGCCAACTTTATTTAAATATACAGTGCCTTGAGAAAGTATTCGGCCCCCTTGAACTTTGCGACCTTTTGCCACATTTCAGGCTTCAAACATAAAGATATAAAACTGTATTTTTTTGTGAAGAATCAACAACAAGTGGGACACAATCATGAAGTGGAACGACATTTATTGGATATTTCAAACTTTTTTAACAAATCCAAAATTGAAAAATTGGGCGTGCAAAATATATAGCTCTCGATAGCTCTCTCTCTCTAAGGTTGAGATGCCATGTGATAAGCTGTGTCAGCCAGGAAGTATGGGATAGGATGTGTGTCATGGTGCAGGTTGAGATGACATTGGTTTGATGGCTGTGTGTGATGGAGTCCTGGCAGGCAGAAGCCTGACCAGAGTAATGAGGAGAGCACAGCGGCAGTTCATACTCCTTACCTGTGTCCCAAATTGCACACTATTATGTATATAGTGGTGCCTGGTCAAAAGTAGTGCACTATGTAGGGAGTAGGGTGCCATTTAAGATTCAGCCCATGGCATGCTGTTCTTTATACACAAAAGCAACATTTCATCCTACATACAATAAAGTAAGGAAATAGTAAACATGTAGCAGTTTATGTAGCATGTAGCAGTTTAAGAGGATTGCACATACAAGTGATACATTCTCCCCTACACTCTCCCCTATCACTCTCCCCTATCACTCTCTATCTATTGGTCTGATGATGTTGACTGCCTGGAGTTGTAAAGGACATGGGATCCTATCCTGAAAAAAAAGCCCTGAAGTCCAACCATGTAGGGGTTTCACCTTGGGCTCTAGGAATACTTAGGGCTTGATCTAACTTTAAAATCAATAGGGCAGATGCAAGTCTTGAATCCAATCAAATTCCAAGAGATTTGGATCTCGATTCCCTTGAGTGGTATTTCCTGGAAACCCTTGTGGGATACATTTTGTTCAGACTCAGTGATGCATCTGTCTTCATTACAATTACAGATACTTACATTACAGAGATTGGTATCCAGCTGAACTAGTGTAAAAGCAAAGCAATGTTGACTGATAGAGTCATCTTTCAAACCATGACATCAATTTTGTCCTGGACAAGCTTTTGTGTAAGTTAAATTGATTTATATCAATGATATTGCCTCCATATTATTGATATATGATATTGACTCCACAGCACTGGAAATCCTGCTGTATTGTGGCACTATAGAGCCCATCCACAAAAAAATGTTTAATGCAGTTAAAATAGTAAATAGAACGGTAGTTATTGTGGTTATTAACCTTTTTTAAATTCTCTCTCACGCACGAACTCACACACGCCGACTGAGGTTGTTATGAGGTTTAAACACCCTCCTTACCTCAGTGGGCTGCTTGGTTTCCTTGACAACATGGGAGGCAATCAATTGTGCTCAGTTCCTTGGGAGCGTTGGGATCCTGTTCGGTTCAATCACCAATAAACTCACTAGATTTATCTCTATTTTCTCTGCGGCACAGGAAGGTTTCTGCATTAGGAATTCCACTAACTCAATTCTGCATCCTAAGGCCTGGAGGGCTTGCAGGGGTCATGAGTTCCTTCTTTTATTTTTCTAATTATACTGTTGATTAATTTATTGATTGATTGGAGGTTTTAATAAGGGCAGAATGCTGCGTTATAGTGCTCTTCGAAAAGGCAGGATACCTCCAGGCAAATCTGGTTATAAGGATGTGATGGTTGTGATGACGTCATTTCAACCAGTTTTGCCCGCAGGGTAATTTAGGCCTGGAACAAAGTGTCCATTTGTAATCTAATTTATTCCATGTTTGGATGTTACAAAATGATGGAGAATAAAAATGAATTGAAGACCTATGTGGAATTGTCTTGATAGTCCTGCACTGCATCATTAAAATGTCATTTTAGGGATGGCTGTATTTCTAAACTCTGAACACCCCAGATGTTTAATGTAACTCTAGTTTATATTCTTTGTAGTAATGGTCTTTTCTGATTCCCTGTGTAGTATATTACATTTAGTGTCTGTAGACCCTCTACAATTCATATCAGACATTTAGCAGCAGTGTTTCCTAACTCTGCTGTCTGCTCAAACCTGTTTTACTCTTAAATTCATGCCATACATTAGTATCCATGCTGTATTAGATGTGTGAAGAGCCTTGATGTTCCAAAGCTGTCTGGAGTCTGCTGTCATGTTCTCCCGTTTCTCTGGCTGCTGAGTCTGACACACAGAGACTCTCAGATCATTATGCCACACCACAGACTCTGACAGCCCTGCCTCAGCCCTGCCACAAGCTAACAACTACATTAAGGAGAGGGAAAAATGTAAAGTTGTCAAAATGTTGCCTTAATGACCATTTTTAGCATTGATTTGTATCATTTAGTTTGACCACCCAGCATTAGCTTCAGAAGTTGTAGCCAAATTGTGTGTATTCATGCTGTGTACTTGCTTCTGTAGTCCATGCAAAGAGTACATGCTGAGATTTTCTCCCTCAAGACTTTGTGGCTGAGTCGTACTTTTTGTAAAGCATACAATTTGAGAACATTTCACTAGAGATGTCAGCCAAAACAGAGAAGGCATTGACAGTGTTTCTGCGATGCTGACTGAGTTAGTAACGCAGTTGAATTCAAATGTAGACTGACTAAATTGCACCCATGCATAAACACACATACACAGAGAGAGAGAAAGAGAGAGAGAACATTCAAATCCATTTCTAAGGTTATTATATTGGGAGGGTTTCATCCCCAATGGCTATTAGTGTCTGATTGACACCAGTGAAATGTCTTGCGTAATCCACAAGGGACAAGGACATTTTCGTCTCTCCCTTCCTCTCCCTGTCGTCCTGCGTTTAGTGGTGCCTGGCTGTGTGTTTCCCCCTCCTCTTGGTTCTGCTCCGAGGGTCAAATGATTCAGAGATGCTGCTGCTACCACATGACACAAGATAACGAGCAGTCCTTGCTGCTGCGGCATGACAGCAGGGCTGTCCTTTGGAATGCATTGTGAAAAAGAACTATATGCCTGACCATGCAAGGACAATGCTTTGTCACTTGGTGGATAGGATCTATACTGTGATTCTATGCAGTATCACATAGTGATATGAAATCCTTAGATATACTGTAAAAGTCTCAATGGTCTCTTTAGCCTCAGGAAAAATGTTCAGAAGTGAACCTACTGTATGTGCTTTTCTGGACCTCCCATCACATTTAAAACTAATATGACTTCAGAAAGTATTCACGTCCCTTGACTTTCTCCACATTTTGTTGTGTTACAGCCTGAATTTGAAATATATTAAATTGAGATTTTGTGTCACTGATCTACACACAATACCCCATAATGTCAAAGTAGAATAACATTTTCTTAAATTTGTATAAACTAATAAAAAATGAAAAGCTGAAATGTCTTTTATTCAACCCCTTCGTTTTGGCAAGCCTAAATAAGTTAAAGGGGTAAGAATGTGGTTAACAAGTCACATAATAAGTTGCAAGGACTCACTCTGTGTGCAATTATAGTGTTTAACATGATTTTTGATTGACTGCCTCATATCTGTACCCCACACATACAATTATCTGCAAGGTCCCTCAGTCGAGCTGTGAATTCCAAACACAGATTCAACCACAAAGACCAGGGGTGTTTTCCAACGCCTCGCAGAAAAGGGCACCTATTGGTAGATGGGTAAAAAAAAGAAGCAGATATTCAATATCCCTTTGAGCATGGTGAAGTTATTAATTACACTTTGGATGGTGTATCAGTACACCCAGTCACTACAAAGATACAGGCGTCCTTCCTAACTCAGTTACCAGAGAGGAAGGACACCGCTCAGGGATTTCACCATGAGGCCAATAGTGACTTTAAAACAGTTACTGAGTTTAATGGCTGTGATAAGAGAAAGCTGAGGATGGATCAACAACATTGTAGTTACTCCACAATACTAACCTAATTGACAGAGTGAAAAGAAGGAAGCCTGTACAGAATACAAATATTCTAGAACATGCATCCTGTTTGCAAAAAGGCAATTAACTTTTTGTCCTGATTACAAAGTGTTATGTTTGGGGCAAATCCAATACAACACATTACATATTTTCAAGCATAGTGGTGGCTGCATCATGTTATGTGTGTGCTTGCAATCATTAAGGACTGAGGTGTTTTTCAGGATAAAAAATACATGGAATGGAGATAAGCACAGGCAAAATCTTAGAGGAAAACCTGGTTCAGTCTGCTTTCCACCAGACACTGGGAGATGAATTCTCCTTTCAGCACGACAATAAGCTAAAACACAAGCCCAAATCTACACTGGAGTTGCTTGCCAAGAAGACAGTGAATATTCCTGATTGTCCGAGTTACAGTTTTGACTTAAATCTTCTTGAAAATCTATGGCAAGATCTGAAAATGGCTGTCTAGCAATGATCAACAACCAATTTGTGTCACGACTCCTACCGAACGTGGCTCCCCTTCCCGTTCGGGTGTCGCTCGGTGGTCGTCGTCACCGGCCTACTAGCTGCCACTGATCTTTTCCTCCCCCTTCTTGTCTGTTTATTAGTTACACCTGTTGTTAATTAGGTTTATTAGTTGGGTTTTATTAGCCAGCCGGCCCGCCTGCTGGGTGTGCGGGATTGTTTTATGTGTACTCATGTACACGCCTGTAAGTCACGGTTGTTCGTGTACGTGAGTTATTTTCGGGACTGTTGGGTTCCCCTGTGTTTTGGGGCATTTGTTTTGAGTGGCGTCTGTTTTCACCTGGTTGGTGAATAAAGAAGTAGCGCTACTCTGAACTCTCTGTCTCCTGCGTCTGACTCCTTCCTCCACTACACCCCGGGCATTACAATTTGACAGAGCTTGAAGAATTTTGAAAATAATAATTGGCTAATGTTTCACAATCCAGGTGCTGAAAGCTCTTAGAGACTTACCCAGAAAGACTCACAGCTATAATCACTGCCAAAGATGTTTCTTTGTATTGACTCAGGGGTGTGAATACTTACAGTTGAAGTCGGAAGTTTACATACACCTTAGCCAAATACATTTAAACTTAGTTTTTCACAATTCCTGACATTTAATCCTAGTACAAAGTTTTAGGTCCGTTAGGATCACCACTTTATTTTAAGAATGTGAAATGTCAGTATAATAGTAGAGGCAACGATTTATTTAAGCTTTTATTTCTTTCATCACATTCCCAGTGGGTCAGAAGTTTACATACACTGAATTAGTATTTGGTAGCATTGCCTTTAAATTGTTTAACTTGGGTCAAATGTTTCCAGTAGCCTTCCACAAGCTTTCCACAACAAGTTGGGTGATTTTTGGCCCATTCCTCCTGACAGAGCTGGTGTAACTGAGTCAGGTTTTTAGGCCTCCTTGCTCACACACACTTTTTCAGTTCTGCCCGCAAATGTTCTATAAGATTGAGGTCATGGGCTTTGTGATGGCCACTCCAATACCTTGACTTTGTTGTCCTTAAGCCATTTTGCTACAACTTTGGAAGTATGCTTGTGATCATTGTCCATTTGGAAGACACATTTGCGACCGAGCTTTAACTTCCTGACTGATGTCTTGAGATGTTGCTTCAAAATATCCACGTAATTTTCCATCCTCATGATGCCATCTATTTTGTGAAGTGCACCAGTCCCTCCTGCAGCAAAGCATCCCCACAACATGATGCTGCCACCAACGTGCTTCGCGGTTGGGATGGGGTTCTTCGGCTTGCAAGCATCCTCCCATAACAATGGTCCTTTCTCCAAAAAGTACAATCTTTGTCCCCATGTACAGTTGCAAACCGTAGTCTGGCTTTTTTATGGCGGTTTTGGAGCAGTGGCTTCTTCCTTGCTGAGCGGCCTTTCAGGTAATGTCAATATAGGACTTGTTTTACTGTGAATATAGATACTTTTGTACCTGTTTCCTCCAGCATCTTCACAAGGTCCTTTGCTGTTGTTCTGCGATTGATTTGCACTTTTTGCACCAAAGTACGTTAATCTCTAGGAGACAGAACGCGTCTCCTTTCTGAACAGTATGACGGCTGTGTGGTCCCATGGTGTTTATACTTGCGTACTATTGTTTGTACAGATGAACATGGTACCTTCAGGCGTTTGGAAATTGCTCCCACAGATTAACCAGACTTTTGGTGGTCTACAATTATTTTTCTGAGGTCTTGGCTGATTTCTTTTGATTTTTCCATGATGTCAAGCAAAGAGGCACTGAGTTTGAAGGTAAACCTTGAAATACATCCACAGGTACACCTCCAATTGACTCAAATGAAGAAGCTTCTAAAGCCATGACATCATTTTCTGGAATTTTCCAAGCTGTTTAAAGGCACAGTCAACTTTAGTATATGTAAACTTCTGACCCACTGGAATTGTGATACAGTGAATTATAAGTGAAATAATCTGTCTGTTAACAATTGTTGGAAAAATGACTTGTGTCATGCACAGATTAGATGTCCTAACTGACTTGCCAAAACTATAGTTTGTTAACAATAAATGTGTGGAGTGGTTAAAAAAACGAGTTTTAATGACTCCAACATAGGTGTATGTAAACTTCTGACTTCAACTCTATGTAAATTAGATATGTATGTGTTTCATTTTCTATAAATGTGCAAAAATGTCAAAAAATATGTTTTCACTTTGACATTATGGGGGTATTGTGTGTAGATGAATGAAATTGATGTGACGGGATACTAGGAATGGTGGGTGGAATCAGGCGCAGAGAGCAGGGTTCAGTAGATCGTCCATTTATTCTCCGGCGCACAAAACGGTCACGCCAACATACAGGGCGCATACAATTGACCAGCCCAAACACAGGACCAAATAGTCCGGAGAACACTCATCCGGAGAATACTCATCCGGAGAATACTCATACGGAGAATACTCATCCGGAGAATACTCATACGGAGAATACTCATCCGGAGAATACTCATCCGGAGAATACTCATACGGAGAATACTCATACGGAGAATACTCATACGGAGAATACTCATACGGAGAATACTCATCCGGAGAATACTCATCCGGAGAATACTCATACGGAGAATACTCATACGGAGAATACTCATACGGAGAATACTCATACAGAGAATACTCATACGAAAAACACCATATGACAGAGTAACAAAAACAATCCCGCACAAAACAAGGGCGGGACAACCTACTATATATAAGGACGCTAATTAAACTAAAATACACACAGGTGAAACTAATAAGACAAAACCAACAGACAAACGAAAAAGGGATCGGTAGTGGCTCGTAGGACGACGACGACGACCGCCGAGCACCGCCCGAACAGGCAGGGGAGCCATCTTCGGCGGAGGTTGTGACAATTGATTGTTTTATTTAATCCGTTTTGAATTCAGTCTGTAACATAACAAAATTCTAAATAAGTTAAGAGGTATGAATACTTTCTGATGGAACTGTAGCTGTAGTTGCTTGTTGAAAAACTTAATTTGGCATTGAACAGTACATACCCCGTTTCATGAACTCCTAAATCCAAGAAGTAGTTCAAATCTTTCTCTGTCAACACAAACATGTGTTGACCAGAACAATCCTTTAAACTATGCTTGACAGATGCAGTCTGCAGTCTTCATTACCACTAAAGCTTTTTGAGAGGCCCTTCTGGGAGCCTCAGCCTTCCCCACTGCCCCACTACCCTCCACAAATATCATTCAATATTGATATGGAAATATTTAAAAGTGGAACATAGTCATTTTCCTCCTACTTCCTCCTGACTGGCTCAGGCTTCCCGTTACTCTTTTAACTAACGGTATCTAACAGTGAGTGTATGATGAATGTGTTTTCACTGTGGAGTTCAAGGGGTTTAGAATGTGTCTTCACTGTAGGACATAGGACTGTCCTGTAGCAAAAAAATAAAAATAAAATAATAAAAGGTTTTGTCCTGTAGCATAATGGGCCACGGTTCACTTCCTCTCTCTCTCTTTGCCCTTCATGATCTATTTGAACAACAGAGTCAGGAACAGGAGAGGATTGTGAGGAAGTGATGTAACAGTAAATAAATAAAGTCACATTCAGTCAGATTTAGATGACTCACCAGTTCTGTTTGGAACTGTGATAGACAGAGAAATGGGGGAAATGAAAGGACTTGCTAATAACATCATTGCTGAAAAGGTTCAAACACAGCTCCGACTCCCCACTTGATTAAAAAAGGTAAACCGAGTTTCTGGAATAAGTCAAAAATAGCATTCTTCCCATACAGAAGTTAGCCTGTATCAATCACAGTAATAGGCAAGTGAGTGTATTTTGTTTTACAGACCAGTTAACATAGTTTTGCCAAGAGCATGAAGCACATGCAGCGTTCATAAAATGTTCTCTTTCAGGCCCTCTGTTTTTTTCAAACAGTTTTACTTTAAAATCCACTAGCAATGAATTTCCGACCGAGACTGTAATATCAGAACAACACTATCAACCAACACATGTCATTCAGTCCTGGGACATCACGTATGGACAAATATTGTCATTACATACTTCCTGAAACAACTGGAGGGGACGTTTGTCTTTATTATTTTATTTTTATGCTATTAACTTAATAAGCAAACAACTGGATGCACATAATCATGATTAACAACAGGAACATGTCTCCAGTCTTGAATTATTATGCAGTGCAAAGGAGTGCAATAATCCACTTCTAGATGACTCTGCACTTTCTACTCACAGCCAGAGTATGACGTCCTTCCAACACCAGTTCATCTTCACCAATGGTATGGTGAAGATCCGGAATGTGCCCTCTGTTCCATGCCAGCCAACCTCAGGCACATTCTCACAGGGTGTAAAACAAGCCTCACCCAAGGACGCTACACTTGGCGTCACAACCAAGTCCTTAAAAACCTTGCGTCCGCCCTGGAGGACAAGCGAGCTGCCACCAACTCCCTACCACCCCCAGCAGCATCCCACCCCTTACGGACGATCTTTGTCCGCGAAGGGGCTAAACCACCGAAGAGCGGCTCTACACCATTAGAGCGAGACCAGCTGCGCTTGGCCCGCGACTGGAAAATGCCAGCTGACATTGGCTGGAATCTTGTGTTTCCTCCGGAGATCGCAACCACCACCCTAAGACCTGACATGGTGCTCTGTTCCCGTTCACTGAAGGTCTTCATCATTGAGCTCACAGTACCCTGGGAGGACTCAGTAGATGAGGCTTATGAGCGAAAACATTTGCGCTATGCCGATCTAGCTACCGAAGCACGGCATCATGGATGGAACACAGAAGTCCGACCAGTGGAGGTGGGCTGCAGAGGTTTTGTGGCAACATCTACAACCCTGACTGCTTAGAGACCTGGGAATTAAGGGCCAGTGCCAGCGTTCGGCAATCAAAGCTGTATCGGAGGCGGCAGAAGGCAGCCGTCAGTGGCTCTGGATGAAGAGGAAAGACCCCAGCTGGGCCCCGAAGTGAGAGGGCCAACAATGCTTGACTCAGGGAGGAGGACGCCCCTGCCATGCATAGTCCCATGGAATGTTGGCTATCAACAACAAGGCAACTCCTATGACTAATTGGGAATGGGACGCAAGCATAGGATTGATCACCCTGTCGCTGGCCGCCTTTGGGGAGGGTGTATAGTGTGAAAGGCCGAAACACCCTAGGAACCAAAGGTACACTACTGACAATGCGCTCCCCAAATGTTACCAGGCTCACTGTTCATGAACTCTTGGAAGTGCTTGCACAAAGGATAGTAACATCTTATCCTGTGTTCCTGGAATCTCTCTAGTTTCTCTGAAGTATACTTTTAAACCTGGAGATTTAAAAGTTCCTGTCTTATTAAGCAAATTATGCAGTTTCTTTTGTGTAGCTTTAATCCCACTCATTTTTGTCACATGTTGAAGACTGTACAATGATTTTATTTTCAGAGTAACATTTTTACAGCTCAGAAAGACAATTAAGCTGCTTATGAAAAGTAGCATTGATATTTCCAAATACAAAATTAAGATGATCTTTTTCCCAGACTGATGTTGGTTTACAGAGATTCGAGTGTCACTATACATTTTCCTGTACTTGTCTAATGTAACGCACCACTGAACTTTGAGATGGTCTGTTGGTCCATGCTGTTTTAAGTGTACAACCGTACGCTTCTGTGTGGAATCATGTAGTAACCAAAAAAGTGTTAAACAAATTAAAATATATTTTTGATTCTTCAAAGTAGCCTCCTTTTGCCTTGATGACAGCTTTGCACACCCTTGGCATTCTCTCAACCAGCTTCACCTGGAATGTTTTTTCAACCGTCTTGAAGGAGTTCCCACATATGCTGAGCACTTGTTGGCTGCTTTTCCTTCCCTCTGCTGTCCAATTCATCCCAAACAATCTCAACTGGGTGATGTGGAGGCCAGGTCATCTGATGCAGCACTCCATCGCTCTCCTTCTTGGTCAAATAGCCCTTACACAGCCTGGAGGTGTTTTGGGTCATTGTCCTGTTGAAAACCAAATGATAGTCCCACTAAGCGTAAACCAGATGGAATGGCGTATCGCTGCAGAATGCTGCGCTAGCCATGCTGATTAAGTGTGCCTTCAATTGTAAATAAATCACCAACAAAGCACCCCCACACCATCATACCTCTTCCTCCATGCTTCATGGTGGGAACCACACATGCATAGATCGTCCGTTCACCTACTCTGTGTCTCACAAAGACACGGCGGTTGGAACTAAAAATCTCAAATTTGGACTCATCAGACCAAAGGACAGATTTCCACCGGCCTATTGTGCATTGCGCATGTTTTTTGGTCCAAGCAAGTCTCTTCTTCTTATTGGTGTCCTTTAGTAGTGGTTAATTTGCAGGAATTCAACCATGAAGGCCTGAGTCACACAGTC
Organism: Oncorhynchus keta; assembly: GCF_023373465.1. Classification (NCBI taxonomy): domain Eukaryota; kingdom Metazoa; phylum Chordata; class Actinopteri; order Salmoniformes; family Salmonidae; genus Oncorhynchus; species Oncorhynchus keta. The sequence continues at coordinate 25,293,968 of NC_068448.1, forward strand.
TCCTCTGAACAGTTGTTGAGATGTGTCTGTTACTTGAACTCTGTGAAGCATTTTGGGCTGCATTTTCTGAGGCTGGTAACTATAGTGAACCTATCCTCTGCAGCAGAGGTAACTCTGGGTCTTCCCTTCCTGTGGTGGTCCTCATGAGAGCCAGTTTCATCATAGGCTTGATGTTTTTTGTGACTGCACTTGAAGAAACTTTCAACATTTTTGAAAATTTCAGGAGTGACTGACCTTCGTCTTAAAGTAATGATGGACTGTCGTTTCTCTTTGCTTATTTGTGCTGTTCTTGCCATAATATGGACTTGGTTTTTTACCAAATAGGGCTGTCTTCTGTATCCCAACCTTACCTTGTCACAACACAACTGATTGGCTCAAATGCAGTAAGAAGGAAAGAAATTCCACAAATTAACTTTTAACAAGGCACACCTGTTAATTGAAATGCATTCCAGGTGACTACCTCATGAAGCTGGTTGAGGGAATGCCAAGAGTGTGCAAAGCTGTCATCAAAGCAAAGGGTGGCTACTTTGAAGAATCTCAAATATATTTTGATTTGTTTAAGACTTTTTTTTAGTTACTACATGATTCCATGTGTGATTTCCTAGTTTTAATGTCTTCACTATTATTTTACATTGTAGAAAATAGTAAAAGTAAAGAAAAAACATTGAATGAGTAGGTGTGTCCAAACTTTTGACTGGTACTGTATATGTGTGTGTTCTGTCTGTCTTTTTCACCAAATTGAGACATGGGGAAACATCTGTCTCGCCACTCAAGTGTATTCAGGCAGAAGGAACGACAGCACAGTGCGTTATGTAGTGACGGGACTTCTATCCTTCACTCCCCGTTTATAAATACCATGCAGAATTAACTGGCCTGCTCCAGAGGCAGCCAGAGCAATAATTCATTAACTTTATGTGCAAGCTAGCACACATGCACACACACACACACACACACTGCACAGTGGCTGACTTATTAATGCATGGTAAGCAGCACATTAAGTACAAACATGCACAACCCCACATGCTCAATACGCATTCCCATCATGAATATGGATGGTAATGAGCTTTTCCTCTGTATTGCTGGGTTCAGGGCTGTTGTTGAAATGAGGAAGAGGATTGTCCCTCATGGCAGCACAATCGTTGTCACCAAATAGGGATGTGCATTTCATCTAATATTGAATATCACAGAGGCAGGCTGGGATCCATAATTCATTATCTAGGCGAAGACGTGCCTCTCATGAAGTGGATGAGATTCAAAGGCTCAGCAGGAGGACTGATAAAACGACGGCCCCCACATTCAAACAGAGGCACAAATTACTCTTTAGTCTTGCACATTTACCTCTGAAAGGTTTTGTTCATGCCTCATTGTGTCATGAGTTTATCTCTCTCTCTTTGTCTCTCTCCCCCTCTCTTTTCATTGTATCTTTATCTCTCTATCTTCTGAGGACTGCCATCAACCTGTCACTCACTACTTATGCAAATTAACCATATGTCAGTAGCCTACTGTAACATGCTAAATTTACTCTCTCTGGGAATGTTCTCCAGAATGTATGAGAACATACAGGATGAGTTCAGTCTGTTTCCAGGAGTTTATTGACAGAATAAATGACTTATGCCATTTGTGGATAAGCTGTGTAAAATATATTCATAATGTGATTTATTTAATGTGACCTGTAATCCTTTGCTTGCATTTTGAGGCCTTGGCCTTTAGTTTATGGCATTTTCTATTTGTTTTAGAACACAGAAGCACATATCTCGTGTCTAATTATGTGGTAGTTTTGGCAAAGCTTACATTAGCCTATCATGTCTCTTACATTAGCCTATCATGTCTCTTACATTAGCCTATCATGTCTCTTACATTAGCCTATCATGTCTCTTACATTAGCCTATCATGTCTCTTACATTAGCCTATCATGTCTCTTACATTAGCCTATCATGTCTCACAACACCACGTTTTATACAAGTCTACATCAAAAAATGTGTTCATGAGTGGCCTGTAATTCAGTAATTATCAGTGAACAACTTAGCAAGTCAAATGAAGCTGTCCGTCGAACACAGTTCAGAGAGCTGTGCCTGCGTTCCAGCAGCGTAGCTACAGTTTACCCTCTTCATGAATTATTCAGACAATACACAAGACTACTTTTAATTTAGATATTCAGAGCAGCTATTCTTACTGTGTCATCCCTTTCTCAGTCAGCACATTTTTTATTTTGCATTTGAAAAGGGAGAGAGAGTGTGTGAATGACTAGCAGTGTTTGTGTGTATGTCTGTGAATGTGTTTGTGTGTGTGTGTGTGTGTGTGTGTGTGTGTGTGTGTGTGTGTGTGTGTGTGTGTGTGTGTGTGTGTGTGTGTGTGTGTGTGTGTGTGTGTGTGTGTGTGTGTGTGTGTGTGTGTGTGTGTGTGTGTGTGTGTGTGTGTGTGTGTGTGTGTGTGCAGCAGTGTGTGCAACAGCAGCCCTTTTTATTTCTACCCACGTATAGTAGATCGTTCTAGCACGTCTCCCTCAGTAGCATCAGTAATATGCAAATGAACACGCAGAGGTGTGGCAAAGTTGATAAAAACATTTTCCCCCAAATGATGAAACTGCTGCTGCAATCTCCACACTCCTCATTGTACATGATCACCATAAAATGTAATCTCCTCCTCACCTCATCTCCTGGACCCACACGTTGCAGTGTGATTGTGACTGGCTGTGTATAATTCCTAGGGTCACCCACCTTCAACTAGACCATTAATTACACCTATCTGTTCAGTCTGAGTTACACCACATAACCAAAAGTCTGAGGACACCTGCTCGTCGAACGTCTCGTTAAAAAAATGATATGGGCATTAATATGGAGTTTCCCCCCTTTGCTGGTATAACAACCTCCACTAGACGTTGGAACATTACTGCGGGGACTTGCTTACATTCAGCCACAAGAGCATTAGTGAGGTCGGGCACTGATGTTGGGGGATTAGGCCTGGCTTGCAGTCGACGTTCCAATTCATCCCAAATCTGTTCGATTGGGTTGAGGTCGGGGCTATGTGCAGGACAGTCAAATTCTTCCACACTGATCGACAAACTATTTCTCTATGGATCTCGCTTTGTGCACAGGGGCATTGTCATTTGGGCATTCCCCAAACTGTTTCGACTAAGTTGGAGGCTCAGAATTGTCTAGAAAGTCATTGTATGCTGTGGTATTAAGATTTCCCTTCACTGGAACTAAGGGGCCTAGTCCGAACCTACTCTTTCCATTGGTTCCTCACCTCCAAGGTAAGATCTTGGTAGAAAGACACCGTGGCTCCGTTGAAGTTAAGGGGGAACTTTTGACTTGCCAGCTTGAGGATGAGATCCCTGGTCTGAGGATAGTGCAGCCATACAATGAATGGCCTTGGTGGCCCGCCCTTGGCCGGCTTCGTTGCCTGAGATCTGTGTGCGCGGTCGTTCAGGATGGCCGTTTTGAAGTGTTCACTCCCCAGCAATGCCAGTATCAGCTCTGAGACAAATTCAGTGGGTTTCCCTTTCTCAGTGTCCTCCTGGATCCCACATATTCAAATGTTCTGGCGTCTTGAATGCGACTCGAGCATTTCCAGTCGGGCTTTCAGGGTTTTGTTGTCATTTTTTAACGTTGCGCACTGTTACTCTATTTCCTGTAGCCTGGCCATGTGATCGACTGTCGTCTGCTCAACCTCATGCGCCCTTCCCTTAGTTGCCTTCACAGTTTCGGCCAGAGTCCCAATACTCTTTGAGATATCAGCCAACCTTGTGTCCACCTTGAAGCTTAGTGAGTTTATGGCAGCCAGTATGTCACTTTGAGTAGGATCTGTGGGGAACTCTTGCAAGCTAGCCTCTTCAGCCAACTCCTCGTGGGTCGGCGACGTTGAAATTGGTTTGTTGTCTATCTCATTCAAATTATCTTGTTTAGCGCCCCCTTTTTTGGTGCCTTTTCCAAACAGTTATATTATTGTTTCATCAGACCAGAGGACATTTCTCCAAAAAGTGCGATCTTTGTCCCCATGTGCAGTTACAAACTGTAGTCTGGCTTTTTTAATGGAGGTTTTGGAGCAGTGGCTTCTTCCATGCTGAGCGGCCTTTCAGGTTATGTAGATATAGGACTCGTTTTACTGTGGATATAGATACTTTTGTACCCGTTTCCTCCAGCATCTTCACAAGGTCCTTTGCTGTTGTTCTGGGATCCATTTGCACTTTTCACATCAAAGTATGTTCATCTCAAGGAGACAGAACGCCTCTCCTTCCTGAGCAGAATGACGACTGCGTGGTCCCATGGTGTTTATACTTGCGTACTATTGTTTGTACAGATGAACATGGTACCTTCAGGCGTTTCGAAATTGCTCCCAAGGATGAACCAGACTTGTGAAGGTATACAGTTTTTTTCTGAGGTCTTGGCTGATTTCTTTTGATTTTCCCATGTCAAGCAAAGAGGCACTGATTTTGAAGGTAGGCCTTGAAATACATCCACAGGTACACCTCCAATTGACTCAAAATATACCAATTAGCCTATCAGAAGCTTCTAAAGCCATGACATAACTTTCTGGAATTTTCCAAGCTGTTTAAAGGCACAGTCAACTTAGTGTATGTAAACCTCGGACCCACTGGAATTGTGATACAGTGAATTATAAGTGAAATAATCTGTCTGTTAACAATTGTTGGAAAAAGTACTTGTGTCATGCACAAAGTAGATGTCCTAACCGACTTGCCAAAACTGTAGTTTGTTAAAGAAGAAGTTACAGGTTTGTGAGAGGCAGAAATCTTGATTGTTTGTAGGTGACCAAATACTTATTTTCCACCATAATTTTGTCTGTCATAGTTGAAGTGTTACCTATGATGAAAATTACACTTAAAAAGATGAGAGAACTTGCACAATTGGTGGCTGACTAAATACTTTTTTGCCCCACTGTATGCTGAGAACTTGTTGGCTGCTTTTCCTTCCCTCCGCGGTCCAATTTATCCCAAACCATCTCAATTGGGTTGAGGTCGGGTGATTGTGGAGGCCAGGTCACCTGATGCAGCACTCCATCATTCTCCTTGGTCAAATAGCTCTTACACAGCCTGGATGTGTGTTTTGGGTCACTTTTGAAAAACAAATTATAGTCCCACTAACCACAAACCAGATGGGATGGCGTATCGCCGCAGAATGCTTTGGTAGACATGCTGGTTAAGTGTGCCTTCAATTGTAAATAAATCACTGACTGTGTCACCAGCAAAGTACCCCCACACCATCATACCTCTTCCTCCATGCTTGACGGTGGGAACCACAAATGAAGAGATCATCCGTTCACTTACTCTGCATCTCACAAAGACATGGCGGTTGGAACCAAAAATCTCAAATTTGGACTCATCAGACAAAAGGACAGATTTCCACCGGTCTAATGTCCATTGCTCATGTTTCTTGGCCAAGCAAGTCTCTTCTTCTTATTGGTGTCCTTTAGTAGTGGTTTCTTTGCAGTAATTCAACCATGAATGCCTGATTCACGCAGTCTCCTCTGAACAGTTGATATTGAGACATGTCTGTTACTTGAAATCTGTGAAGCATTTATATCCTCTGCAGAGATAACTCTGGGTCTTCCCTTCCTGTGGCGGTCCTCATGAGAGCCAGTTTCATCATAGCGCTTGATGGTTTTTGCGACTGCACTACTGCCACAGTATGGACTTGGTATTTTACCAAACAGGACTATCTTCTGTATAACCTGTATAATCTCTCAACGTGATCAAGACAAATGAGATGATTGTGGACTACAGAAAAAAGAGGACCGAGCATGCCCCCATTCTCATCGACGGGGCTGCAGTGGCACAAGTTGAGAGCTTCAAGTTCGTTGGTGTCCACATCACCAACAAACTAACATGGTCCAAGCACACCAAGACAGTCGTGAAGAGGGCATGACATAACCTATTCCCCCTCAGGAGACTGAAAAGATTTGGCATGGGTCCTCAGATCCTCAAAAGGTTCTACAGCTGCACCATCGAGAGCATCCTGACTGGTTGCATCACTGCCTGGTATGGCAGCTGCTCGGCCTCCGACCACAAGGCACTACAGAGGGCAGTGCGAACGGCCCAGTACATCACTGAGTCCAAGCTTCCTACCATCCAGGACCTCTATACCAGGCGGTGTCATAGGAAGGCCCTAATAATTGTGAAAGACTCAAGCCACCCTAGTCATAGTCTGTTCTTTCTGCTACCGCATGGCAAGCAGTACCGGAGTGCCAAGTCTAGGTCCAATAGGCTTCTAAATAGCTTCTACCCCCAAGCCATAAGACTCCTGAACATCTAGTCAAATGGCTACCCAGACTATTTGCATCCCCCCCTCTTTACACCACTGCTACTCTCTGTTGTCATCTATGCATAGTCACTTTAATAACTCTACCTACATGTACATACTACCTCAACTAACCGGTGCCCCCGCACATTGACTCTGTCTCGGTACCCCCTGTATATAGTCTCGCTATTGTTATTTCACTGCTGCTCTTTAATTATTTGTTACTTTTATCTCTTATTCTTATCCATATTTTTTAAAAACTGCATTGTTGATTAGGGGCTCTCAGTAACCATTTCACTGTACTACACCTGTTGTATTCGGAGCATGTGACTAATACAATTTCATTTGAATGAGTAGGTGTGTCCAAACTCTCGACTGGTACTGTATGTATATAATTTATTTATTTATTTAGCTCAGAAAAATTGGGGGGCCAAGTAAAACCAGTTGGGGAACCCTGTAGTACAGTATTATTCAGAGACCAGACATAACACCAACGCTTTACTTTACATGACACCTGCCGTCAATAAACTGCTTGTTTCATGTACTTAACAGTAAAACAGCAAAAGTTTGTCTAGCAAAGTGACTCAGTTTCTACTGTGGTCAGAGAGTATCATTAAGTATCACTTTCTCCTCTGTGACTGTCCTTCAGTGTCGATGACATTGGCATTGCCCAGCCAGAGGTCCTTGTCAGCTGTGATCCCTCCCCCACTCTGATGTCCTGTGGGAATATAATGACCATATGTTATGGGAACAGAGAAAGCTCACTATTAGCATACTGAACATTAAGTACATAAATAATGTAGAGATTACACTTCATCTTTCAAGGCTACATCAGTCATAGGGAGAGATCAGCACTTTTTGGTGCCAGTGTGCCTCTGTCCTGTGAAAGCTTTGATCATAGATCAGGGTATGTAAATTCTGACCACATGTTGAGTGCCAGGCTCAATAAGTGGAACAAAGTGGCCAGGCACAATCAATAGTGGTGTCCAAGTCCAATGGATAAAACTCCAGGAAAAGAGTAACAGTACATCGATCTCCGCTCACCTTTTGTCACCTCCCTTTATTGAGGCATGAAACTTCGTACAACAATGTGATATAATAAACTGAGTAGCAAGAAGGACAAGAGGACTTTCAAGGAGGAGAGAGAGGCTCAAGTCAATACAGAACAAGAGCAGCATAAACTTGGCCGGGAATAACTTAGTGAGTAGGCATAGCAAGAGAGACTGCACAGGCCTGATTCTCCATCCTCCACTTACATTTTAGCAAACACTTATACAGAGCGATTAGGGTTAATTGCTTTTCTCAAGGGCACATCGACAGATTTTTCACAGATTTGAACCAGCAACCTTCTGGTTAATGGCCCAACGTTCTTAACCGCTAGGCTACCTGTCGCCCATCATCATCATGACTCCCCCCACAGAGCCTTCCTCTGTGGTCTGGCATGCTATGCAGTCTGCACTCCTCCTCCTGCTCCATCCCTGTCCCATCCACTGTATCCTCCTCCTTCACCCTATTCCCCTGTGGAGCTCCAGCTGGTAACAGATGAGCCTCTCCTGACCTGTCTGCCTCCCAGGACCTGAGCACCTGACCCTTGCCCCGTCACTGTCAAGCCTGGCCCCTGGAGAGGAGACTCTGTCCAAATCGACTAACTGAACCATACATTCTCATCTCACCCTGGGTAACATGCATCAGTAGTAAGGGGAACAAGGAAGGATTCAGCAGAAATAAGGACATGTTAGTCTTCAATTTGATCAAAGTTAAATGTGATCAAAAGATGAATGTAGACAGGGAGGGGGGGTGAGAGCGAAAGAGGGTTGAGAGAACAGACTGGTAATGGTAATAGAGAAAGAGAAGTAGACAGGAATAAACAGTCAAGGAGAGGCATAGACGAAAGGAACAATGTGAGAAAAGGTCACTTTGAAAGAGAAACCAAAAGAGACAGAAAATGTACTGAGAAGAGACCGTTGAAAATGTACTGAGTAGCAGTGGTTTGAACCCAAATTATTTCCAAATTGCTTCGTTGTAAACAGAATCACTATTTTTTGGGGGGGGGGGGGTTCGTTCCACTGTTCCAACCAACAAAATAACTTTCTGAAAAAATTAAAAGTTTATTTCATTCCTTTTTTAACCTGTGATATCAACCGTTTAAAAAAAAAAAACATTTAGCTCACTAAATTACTTCCCCAATCAGTGCGCATAGAGCAGGCAAGCTAGTTGCTTACATGCGTGATGGACAGACAAGTGGTAACTATGGCGCAAGACGAGATTTACATTTTGCAGGTGTGGAGAGCGCGAGAGAAGATTGAGGAGGTTTGAAGCGCTGGGCATTTTATGACATGTATTATATGAATTAGGTCCACAGAATTATAAATAGGAGGAGCAGCTTCTATGGAGGAATTTGAAAGCCCGTTGAGCTAGCTAGCTAACAAGCTTGTGTGTGCAGAGTGGCATCGGAATTAAAAACACTTACCTTTATGTAGTTTATAAATCCAACGTGAAGCGTGATAAGGATACTGTAGGCCTAGTTAACTGGCATTGAAAAAGATATTCCATTCTTCTTAAAAATATCTCTCACTATCTTTCGAAATCAAGCTTGTAACGTAGGGGGGCAGGTAGCCTAAACACTTACAGGAACAACATTTTCAATTTGACAGAGTGAGGGCTTTGCATAGGCGCTTTGTTGCGTTGTTGTGGGACTAGAAAGACATGCCTGGAACGTAAAATAACGTTATTAATCGATTCCCATGCATTTAAAATAGCAGTTGTGCTCGGTTCCATTTCTGTTCCCTGAAAAATGTTATTTTCAGGTTATGTTCAGTTCCCTGAACCGGTTCCTACTCCTGCTGAGAAGAAAGAGAGACAGTATGAAATGTACTGAGAAGAGAGACAGAGGGCAAATCGAGAAGGAAAGAGACAGAGACAGGATGAACAGCATAAAGGATGCAGGATGACTGAATGGGTGAGCAGTGAGTGATAAGCCGAGGGCCCTGTCCACAGTCCTGTCAACTGGTGATGTATAGACAGACATCTTATCTCAGAGGACCAAACACATGATCAAAAACACGAAGACAATGGGTCAATACGTCTCATGGCCTGGACATGAATAGCAAATAAGGGGTTGTCAGTGACAGTGTCTGCCTTGCCTTAGCCATGGTTTGTGATGCTTGCCTTGTGGTGGAAGTTTTGCTCTCGCTCCAGTGACTATGGTGCATGTTATATAGTGAGATAGAAAATTCTATGAAAGCATGACAACATTGAGAAAAAACTGGAATGAAATGTCTTGAGGTCAACTGTGATGGAATGGTTTAACGTTCAATATAGCCCAGGCTGTCACTGCTTTTTAGACTTAGTGACAGTGTTCATGTACTAATTCATGCTGCGTCATATGAATTGCTGGGTGATCCTCTATCGTGAAATGTTTTGTCACCGCCTTTGGCAGTATTGTTGTAGCAATACAGGCCAAAACATTCATATTGGCTTACAAAAGACACTGCTGCTGCACCGAGGTGGCATTGCAAACGCAGTGGAGCCTCATCCGATTGTCATGGAGACAAGGGCTAATTGAAGCTAGGCCATGGATGAGGACATAGGCAGAAGGAGAGAGAGGGATGATGGAGAAAGAGACTTGTGCTCTAGCCTCGAAAAGAGACAGAGATGCATCACACTGCATACAGAGAGAACACACCACACTTCTCTCACCCACCAACTTTACTCAGCTGATCATTCCAGACATCCATTCATTTAAAAGTGCAGAATAGATTTCCTTTTATCAGATGAGCTAGTGTGCTGCAAATACTTCTAAGAATGTGAAAGTAAAGGGTGAATAGACAGGAGTGTTTGAAAGGCAATTAGATGGCAGACCAGCAGCACCTTGTCATCATGTCTGAGACCAAGGTGTCAATGAAGAGCATGATCAAAGATGAGCCAGCTGTCTTAATCATGTAGGAGCTTTCTGCAACAAAACGGGAGGAAGGTAACATATAACACAGCAAGAAATGGGCAGAAATCTAAGAATGATTGTGGCAGAACTACACACGCACACTAACAAATTACTCAGTCACCATCGGCAGTTTGACCTCAGATTTGGGCCCTTGCGTGCTTTGTGTTCTGAGAATTGTGTGCACCTCCCTCCATCTCCTCCCTCTCCTTACAAATGCAGAAGTTATATTGTGCATTACAGTAAAGATCACTGGCAAACTCCCCAGGGGTTTGATCCATAGCCGACAAACGTAGCATGGCACTGAAGTCTAAAAGGCTCCACAATGGTTCACAAAGACAAACGTTGTGTTACAAATTCCACCCTATTCCCTTTATAGTGCACTACTTCTGACCAGGGCTCGTATGGAATAGACTAACGAACGAAGATACCTACCAGTCCACAGAACAGGAGGTACCAGATACTGGCCTCACTTCCAATCATACACAATAATTGCTGGTAGACAGATACAAGTACAAAGGGATCCCCATTAGGTACATGGTGCCACACGTACAGTAGTGTTAACTAATGCCGCAAAGCTTAATGACCTTCTTTAAACATGTTGACTGAATCACTTCACCACCAGATGGAGGAAGGAAAGGATTTTACACTCTCTCCACTATCAATGCACACACACACACACACACACACTGGCTCTGACGAGCATCAGATGTGGCAGGGCTTGCAAACTATCACGGATTACAAAGGGAAACCCAGCCACGAGCTGTCCATTGACACAAGCCTACCAGACGATCTAAATGTCTTCTAATTCTAGCTTTGAGGCAAGCAACACTGAACCGTGCATGAGAGCACCAGCTGATCTGGACGACTGTGTCACACTCTCCGTAACCGATATGAGCAAAACCTTTAAACAGGTTAACATTCCCAAGGCCCCAGTTGTAACCAGACGGATTACCAGTCCACGTACTCAGAGAATGCACTGACCAGCTGGCAAGTGTGTTCACTGACATTTTCCACCTCTCCCTGACCCAGTCTGTAATACCTATATATTTCAAGCATACCACCATAGTCCCTGTGCCCAAGAACATCAAAGTAACCTGACTAAATGACTATTGCCTTGTAGCACTCACATCTGTAGCCATGAAATGCTTTGAAAGGCTGGTCAAGGCTCACAGTTGTGAAGAGGGCACGACAACACCTCTTCCCCCTCAGGGTGTTCGACAGCTTCACCATATGGCCCAGTATATACTGGGCCCAAGCTCCTTTCCATCTAGGTCCTCTATACCAGGCGGTGTCAGAGGAAGCCCCCCCCCAAAAAAACTGTCAAAGACTCCAGCCACCGAAGCCACAGACTGTTCTCTCTGCTACCGCATGGCAAGCAGTATCAATACACCAAGACTGGAATTAACAGGACCCTGAACAGCTTCTACCCCCAAGCCATAAGACTTCTAAGCAAGACTGCTAAATAGCTAATCAAATGAGACTCATTTCAGAAAACTAGGAGTATATCACGGGTCATTACCTCACAGGAGAGCCGTTTGAATGTAAACTTATTTTTTAAATCAAATTTTGTTTTAGGGCAGAAATGCTTTCTCCAACATATGAACTTTCATGTGCCTTAATAACAAACTTGTTTGCCATCTGTAAATATGAATACAATTGTTAAATTACGAGCCTAGTTGGTTTAGCCACAGAAAAATACATAGGTCTGCCATATAGCTCTCGCTATCTACTACGAGCATGGGTAAGATATCATAGCTAGATGAATTCAGGTATTACACTTTTCTAATTTTGAAAGTCATTTTCATTTCAAGTTATGGTGTACTGTTAGCTAGCTAACGTTAAGTATATTATCTTATCATTTGTATCACAGCCATTTGCTCTGCTAGTTATAGCCTAATGTTAGCTAGCTAACATTGAACCTGGTTGGTTAGCTACCTGCAGATTCATTCAGGGTAGTAACATCATGAGTTGGGATTATGGTTCATTGTTTAGCTAGCCAGCTACATGTCTTAACAAAAGACTCCACTATGCAAGTAACCATTTTGGGTGCGTTCATAAATTCAGTCTGGCCATCTACTCCGATTTCAGAGCACTCTCGTCAGTGTTGCAGAGCGCAGAATAACTGATGAATTTACGAATGCTCAACACCCGTTGAATATGGCCGGTGTCAGTAAATGCCTGCAAAAAAAAAGCATAATTAAATTGTTGCCAGCAGCACAGTTAGTCACCAACGCTCTGGATAACATGAAAACAGCCTAACCAGTTCTGCTAGGGTGAGTAAAATGGTCAGAGTTTGGGTGGGGGTTAAAGCTTAAAAGGGTGTGAACAATGCTGAATGGTGTAGACAAAGAACTCTCCAGTAGGTACCAAAACATTCAAAGGCCATTTTCTCAAAAGTGAGGTTACAAGATTGTTACAAACTCGAAGTTCCTAAAACAAAAAGGGAGACAACATGGAGATAAGGAATAACAAAATGTATTTATTAACTGAAGTAAACTAAATACAATTAACAATGGTGTGTGTAGGCAGCAGTGTAAGTGAGTGTTTGCGTGCATAAATGTGAGAATGAGGGGTGTTGAAAGGTGCCAAAGCAAACAAACAGCCACAAAAATGCCACAACCAAAATCTATAAGTGTGTCTGCATGGAGAGGCTCCTCAATGAATGGGGAAGAGGTGTATTTATCCCCGGACAAACCCGTGCCCTGGTGTGTCCCACGTCTCTGATGACACTCCCAGCTCCGCCCGCAGACATACTAATAAGGAAAACAAGCGCAAATAGAAAGAATACGGCAGACAGAGTGGGAGGTTCGTCACATTATCAACTTTCAAAGCAGAATTACTTTCCCATTTTTCCTCAAATATAGTGTATGATATACCATGTTGTAGCTCTGTGTCTGCTTTTATCCAAAGTAAAAAACACAATTTCAAATTTTGCTACATTAGACCAAATCAAGGAGGTTGGTAACAAAAGGACTACCTGCATTGACTCTTTCTTGAAATAACTATTTTGCACTGACTCTATACACACACACATACTGGACTCTACCCATACACTCACACATACTTACACTGACACCAACACACACACACGCTGCTGTTAGTCACTTTACCCCTACATATACAGTACATAGCTGCCTCAATTACCTCGCACCCCTGCACATTGACTCTGTACTGTTACTCCCTGTATATAGCAGTGGAGGCTCCTCAGAGGATGGGGAGGACCATCCTCCACAGTGAATTTCAAACAAATAAAAATGGTAAAACATTGAAAAAATATACCAAATATATTCACGTCACCAAATAATTGATTAAAACACACTGTTTTGCAATGAAGGTCTACAGTAGCCTCAACAACGCTCTGTAGGGTAGCATCATGGTGTAGCCGAAGGACAACAAGCTTCCGTCCTCATCTTGGTACATTGACTTCAATACAAAACCTAGGAGGCTCTTGGTTCTCACCCCCTTCCATAGACTTGCACAGTAATTATGACAACTTCCGGAGGACAGCCTCCAACCTATCAGAGCTCTTGTAGCATGAACTGACATGTTGTCCACCCATTCAAAGGATCTGAGAATGAATAGTACTGAAAGCGTAAAGCTACAGCTAGTTAGCACTGCAGTGCATACAATGTGATGAGTAGTTGACTCAGAGAGAAGGACGAGTGTTGAACAGTTTAACAAATGAATTTCTTAAAAAATGAAGCGCAAATAGCTAGGAAATGCAACTGGCTAGTTTAGTTACTCAAACACCCAGATCAAACAGAGGGATGCTATGGTAGCTAGCTGGCTATGACTATCCAACACAACACTGAAACTCTTCCAAGTCAAGGTAAGCTATTGGTTTTATTAATGTATTGCCACTGGGGCCCGCCGGTGTAACTGCTTACTGAATATACACTGTAACGTTACCGCATGATTGTAGTGGGTTTACTAACACATTAGTTATATTAGCTATGTTGACTAGGACGTTACTTTAGCTAATATGGAGACAACGATGTAGGCTGTGTGTAGCGGATATGACATGGTTTGGCTTGGAAAGTTTTTTTTTCGCCTGGTCACATACAGCTGATGTGTTGTTCATTGAAGTCCACAAACAAAGGGAAAAGATGAGATGCGGAGAGTGCATAGAATGAATACAACATGGCTGCTATAAACAGGGGTGTATTCATGCCACCGATTCTGTTGAAAATGTTTCTTAAACTGAAGCAAACAAAACAGATAAAAATACCTACATTTGTCCAATAGAAACTCTTGTTTGCAATTGTTGGACTAATGATTACATCTGTAACGATTGTCTTTGGGAGAAGGAGAAGAGGACCAAAGTGCAGCGTGGTACGCATTCATAATACTTTTAATAAAGATTAATACTGAACAAAAACAACAAACCGACAAACGAACAGTTCTGCAAGGTGCAACAAAAGCACTAAACAGAAAATAACTACCCACCCCCAGGCGGGAGAACCTGGAGGGAGGAGACGGAGAGACAGCCTGGTCCTCGGAGGAGGCACAGGATAGACCGGGCCGTGGAGGTGTACTCGAACTAAGGGCCTGCACAACCCGTCCTGGCTGGATGGTGATTTTAGCACTGGGCTGTGCAGACACACGGGAGACAGTGTGCAGAGCCGACGCAGGATATCCTGGCCCGAGAAGACACACTGGCTGTCTGGAGAGCAGGGCTGGCACCATCCGTCCTGGCTGGATCCTCACCCTAGCCCGACAGATGCAGGGAGCTGGAATGTAGCGCACCAGGCTCAGATTGCGTACTGGGGACACCGTGCGCTCTACCGCATAACACGGTGCCTGACCAGTACGACGCCCGCCACTGTAAGCACGGGGAGTTGGCTCAGGTCTCCAACCTGACTCTGCCACACAGAGTCAGGTGTGCCGGGCTGCCTATTGGGCTCCCTTGCCAGCCGTGTTTGTGACGCCAACTCCATTCTCTGGTGCCCCTCCTCGCACTGTTCTAGAGAATCCCAGGCGGGCTCCGGCACTCTCCCTGGGTCGACTGAACACCTCTCTATCTCCTCCCAGGTTGTCTCATACTCCAGATAGCGCTGCTCACCTGTCCAGGAGTCCCTTTCACCATGCTGCTTGGTCCTTTGGTGGTGGGTAGTTCTTTAAAGATTGTCGTCGGGAGAAGGAGAAGAGGACCAAAGTGCAGCGTGGTACGTATTCATAATATTTTTAATAAAGATGAATACTGAACAAAAACGACAAACGAACAGTTCTGCAAGGTGCAACAAAAACACTAAACAGAAAATAACTACCCACCCCCATAGTGGGAAAACAGGCTGCCTAAGTATGGTTCTCAATCAGAGACAACGATTGCCAGCTGCCTCTGATTGGGAATCATACCAGGCCAAACACATAGAAATAGAAAACATAGAACAAAAACATAGAATGCCCACCCCAACTCACGACCTGACCAAACTAAAACAGAGACATAAAAAAGGAACTAAGGTCAGGACGTGACAACATCCTAGATAAGCTAGATGAAGGCAAGAGTGTGCAAGGCGGTATTGAATGTGTCAAATATTTCTCTCGACCTGTGTGCACCTACGTTGTAAACGTGCATTCATAGGCTAGGTTGTAGCAGCCTCATGATGGGTATAGGGCAAACTATGATGTTACATTGACGTGGGTGAACGGAATATGAATTACAGTCATCCAACATGCTGTAATAGAAATTAGGTCATGCTCATGATTTTTTTTTTTTTTAATAAACGGCACTGACCTCCACTAGTATATAGGAATACTATTTTCTACTCCCCATATATAGCCATGTTGTTTTTACTCTTTATTTTTATTCGTTATTCACTGTGTCACTATTTCAATTATTATATTTTTTTGTAATCTTATCTATAACTGCATTGTCGGAAAATGACCTGTAATTAAGCACTTAATTGTTAGTCTACACCTGTTGTCTATGAAGCGTGTGACGAATACAATTTGATTTGAGTTGACACACGCACGGACAAGCACACATGCATGGAAGCATGCGAGTATAAAAGACCCCACACACATGCACACACAAACACACACACACACACACACATACATACACAGACACAGACACACACACACACATGCACACACACACACACACACACATACATACACAGACACACACACACACACACACACACACACACACAAACACATGCTCATACAGTATCCTTGGGAAATGACAAACAGGGGATCTGCGCTCCAGCCATCTGGGGACAATGCGGCAGCAGCTACAGCAGATCCATTACAGTAACAGGGTCTGGCATGACAGGCAGGTTCAGCTGAAGGAGAGGACAGGCATTGACACCCATACTAATGAGACTACACATTAGGCAGTCAGTAACCGACCACGTACGGTAGCATGCAGGACGCGATGACAGCAGAGACAATCACATCTCTTCCTCACATCAGTTCCTTGAAACACTGTACTGACACATTTCCATAAATCTACTACTGTGCTCCGAGCTTTTGTAAAAGCACGCCCTTAAACCTCATTGATGTTCACACTGATCCAGAGATCCACAGTGGATGTGTTCGATAGTGGATCCTCATAGAGCTTACGCCAGAACCTTAATGACAATATCCTGAGTGACTGGGACTGACATAACTGAATATGTCTTCATTTGGGCAGTTGAGTAATTATCAGATTCTGTGAGTGTGTGTGTGCGCGCATGTGCATGAGTGAGAAATGCAAATAGTTGAGTCAGTCAGCAACCTTCGAGAGCCCTTGAAAACCTCCAGATGAAATTCATTGCATCCCCCAACGGTTTAATAAGGCGCAGCATTGCCTTATGATGACAGACAGATGCTTTCCATGCAGGGAGGCAGCCACTGATCGACTTGGTTCAATTATTAATGTCAAATCCCGATTCCAGTCTGTGCCTTCCCCAGGTAAAAAAAAAACATTTGAAGACCTATGCATCAGAGTCTGAGATGATTTTTATACATTTTATCACATAGCAGAAAGCCACATTGTACAATAGCTCCAGCCACAAAAGGACATCCAGTTGGGGACACTTGCATGGGGTGGGTGTGTAGACGGTGCACCTTTGCACTGCCTGTGCCAACCCAAACTATCAATCTACCCCCCGGTCTCCAGTGGAGCGAGAGCCCCATTGTGCTGCCCCATTACCTGCCTGTCTTAAGGAGGGAGCAGCTGTGAATTATGCAACAGCTGTGTTTCTGTTTACAATAAAAGTGTAGTGCTTCGGTAAGCAAACAAGGACATCTAACCCCGGAGGACGGCTGGGTCTGGACTGTCTTTTCCTGCTGTAGGTAGGGATGTCAAACAGACAAAACTCACACTGACCTCAGGCTAAAGTCACAACACAAGAGGTCTGATGAGGACGAGACAAGATGTTGCAAGACAGCTCAATTGACAGCCTCGCGGTGTGTGTGTGTGTGTGTGGTTGCTAATATTGCCGCAGTATAGAACTAGGATGGATGAGTTAGTGTATTACATCATGCTCTTCACTATAAATCCCACAGGGTACAGTCACCTCATGCTAATGAATGGGGAATAGCATAATTTCTTATATTAATTTGTGGTTTTCACCTGTAAGTTATGCATTCTTCAGCTTTTTCCATCCTATCTCCATACAATCTCTGTCTATGCAGTGGTGCTAAATAATAATGACTGAGCGATCCTATGAGTTGTTCAGATTAGTTGTTCAGTTGCTTGTGTGTGATTAAGTATGCCTTCTATGACTTTGCGTGATTCTTTGTGTTTCAGTACTCTGTGTGTGTGTGTTTGCTAGTAAATTTACAATAAAGGTACAATGAATGTACAGTAGCCTATCATAAAAGTAGGGGAAACAATTATAAGCACTACTGCCATCATTAACATTGAGTGTGAAGATAGGACCATATTTGAATGGAAATACCTCTGAATGCTTAGACTAGATAAAAGAAGGCTGGCTGTGAGCTATGCTAGGGCTGTGATTGTATATATCGGCTTAATTTGATGACCATTTCAACCTCAGGGATTAGTAAAGAAAAACCCACTGTTGTTGACCAAAATTCAAACAGCCTCCAGGAAGGAGAATATCTTTTCACAAACAGAACTGTCTGTGTATGTGATCAGAGAGAGGCCTTTCATACTATTTTTCAGCTCCCAATGGGGCATTCTCACAGCATATTACAGTGATAACAACCTCAGAGATAACTGAGAGGAGAATAGAGAGAAACATTTCGGAGTATCCCCAGCGAGACTTTGTAAGTGCTACTAAATGCAACAATCTACATGATTCATGTATTGTGTGAGTAAAATGTTTTTGTTCTTCTTCAGTGCGATAAATGTGCATATAAATATTGCAGTCTATTCATATGAGCCATAGTTATCAAATAGCATCACTTAACTTCTTCAGCATTTTATTGTTTAAATGATAAGAAATCCATGTTAGTCATGGCCTACAGTAATAATTCTGGAGGCTATGTATTTTGTATTATGATCTTCTTATATAAAAGACACTTTGGCCGCAACTGAAAGCTACTGCAATGATCCAATCCACAGGAGGAGTTGCAGAGAGAGAGACCCTGAGTCCTGAGGATGAGGGGAGAAAGAAGAAGAAAACACCAATTGAAAAACAGCTGCATGGATTTGGAGAATGCCCAACGGGGAGATTGTAAGACGTTTTATATCAAGGTCACAACGGGATGGACACAAAGCGATTGTGACTGCTAGTGTTAGAAGTTCTGAGAGACATGTTGTCCATACACACACCGGTTCTCTTCATGAAATTGCCTGACCGTTACTTAGACACAACATCTATGACGGTGCCACACACTCACCACTCCTAACAGCCATTGTCATTGGCTAAGTGTTACTCTTGACCCAAAGGGTCTGAAAAAGATGGGCCAGTAATCAACTGTACTTGGCACACTCTCCCGATCTACCCCCGTGGCACGATTCTTATATTTTAAAAAAGGAAACTAAACACCAATGTTCCCTGTCATTTTTATAGGCACTGAGAACATTTCAGGTCTGCTGAGCGCAAACTTGAACGTTGGGAAAATTCTATGCGATTTCCAGCGTGCGTTTACTGTGCGTTAACTGTGCCTGTTCTTAACTGACTTGCCTAGTTAAATAAAACGTCAATTAAAAAAACACTGAGGCAGTATCCGCTTTAAGTTGCAGTTTTAGCAATGGCCCAGTAGGCTACTATGGATATTTGCAAAATAAAATATATTATTTTTTTCCCATACCATTATTACAGTGATCTAAAAACAAGCGCATCTACTCATGACCGCTCATGCTGTCCAGTTCAAAGTAAACGGCACAGATCCATATATGGCAATGGTCTACTTGCAAATAGGCCTACTGCAGCTCTGATTGGTAATGCCGCATGCAATAGAATCCTACTCCGATGAGTTCTACCAACAACAAAACGTTCCTTTTGTTTCGGTATGTTGCATTGAAAGTGGCTAATATTGCATTGATTCGATCAAAATTGCCACAGTAAAGGGAATCGGTGATAGTGTTAACTAACAGGGTAAACTCTACAAAGCTGGATGAAGTTCTATCTGGTGCTTCTCTATGTCTGATATTTCTTCTGCGCAGTCCTGGGTTGGAGCTGCGCGAAAGTTTCAGGGCAACTGCGCGCCCGCTCATATGTGCAGTTTAGAGGGAACATTGCTAAACGCCATAGTAGGTATTCAGAAAGCACTTATAGAAGTACTGTATATCCTATCCCATACTTGGCTGCAGTGTGAGCATGTCATTGACTTTCCTCTGCCTTTGCATTCTCAAGCAGCAAGACATTCAGAGAGGCAGCATCAGTGACAGCCTCTGAATATCATCTCCCAGTCTCCCAGAGTATCACACATACAGTGCCATCGGAAAGTATTCAGACCCCTTGGCTTCTCCCACATTTTGTTACGCTACAGCCTTATTCTAAAATGGATTAAATACATAAAAAATCCTCAGCAATCTACACAGTTGACAGTGCATGTCAGAGCAAAAACCAAGCCATGAGGCCGAAGGAATTGTCTGCAGAGCTCCGAGACAGTATTGTGTCAAGGCACAGATCTGGGGAAGGGTACCAAAATATTTCTGTGGCATTGAAGGTCCCCAAGGGCATCCATCATTATTAAATGGAAGAAGCTTGAAATCACCAAGACTCTTCTAAGAGCTGGCCGTCCGGCCAAACTGAGCAATTAGGAAAGAAGAGCCTTGGTCAGGGAGGAGACCAAGAACCCAATGGTCACTCTGACAGAGCTTCAGAGTTCCTCTGTGGAGATGGGAGAACTTTCCAGAAGGACATCCATCTCTGCAGCACTCCACCAATCAGGCCTTTATGGTAGAGTGGTCAGACGGAAGTCAATACTCAGTAAAATGGCAGCCCGCTTGGAGTTTGCCAAAAGTCACCTAAAGACTCTTAGACCACGAGAAACCATATTCTCTGGTCTGATGAAACCAAGATTTAACGCTTTGGCCTGAATACCAAGCGCCATGTCTGGAAGAAACCTGACACCATCCCTACGGTGAAGTGTGGTGGTGGCAGCATCATGCTGTGGGGATGTTTTTCAGCGGCAGGGACAAGTACAGAGAAATCCTTGATGAAAACCTGCTCCAGAGTGCAGGACCTCAAACTGGGGCAAAAGTTTACCTTCCAACAGGACAACGACCCTAAGCACACAGCCAAGACAATGCAGGAGTGGCTTCGGGACAAGTCTCTGAATGTCCTTGAGTGATCCGGCCAGAGCCCGTACTTGAACTCGATCGAACATCTCTGGAAATATCTGAAAATAGCTGTTCAGCAACGCTCCCCATCCAAACTGACAGAGCTTGAGAAGATCTGCAGAGAAGAATGGGAGAAACTCTCCAAATACATGTGTGCCAAGCTTCTAGCGTCATACCCAAGAAGACTCGAGGCTAAGGCTATAACGTAATAATATGTGGAAAAAGTCAAGGGGTCTGAATACTTTCCGAATGCAATGTATAACTCTAAAAATGTCATGAATCAAGGGCCCATAAAACTGTTGAGATGTAAATGCCCCGGGAACATTTTCATGAGAAGTCGTTACTATACGTGACAGTTCATTTGTTAAGGCGATAGTTCACTAAAATGTCAAATATACAATTCCCTATGGAGAACTAGCAACATTGCTAAAGTTTAGCTCTGGATGAGTAAACAGATATATTGTTATGGTCTCTGACACCCAAAGTCAGTAAACTACTACTAGTTATCAATAAAATGTGGTAAGTTTGTAATTTTTGTGAAATACTATTTTCTGGAGGTTTTCATATTGATATAGAACAAGACAAAAACAGCAAGGCCTATCCAATGGGCTTTAAACATGCTCTAAGGCAAATGTATTTCTTTGTTTTTACCATTAAGAGCATAAGTGATGGCTATTCTTCTGAAAAAGGGGTGAAAAAAATCTAAGTATTTGCAAAAGAGGACCAGAACCTATGATATGAAAAATCAAGGACTCGGCACTATAAGATCCTATCTGCAAAATGTATGGTCTTGAGATAATGAGTATTTTTCCTATTAGTCCCAGATGTCAGAACTGTTTTGTGATGTCTTCCAATACCAGAACTCAAAAAAGTACATCACCTTACAGCAATTATGTTTTATTAACAACCCAGCATTGTGTTATTAGATTGCAGATATACCTTATAGCACCAAGGTCAAAGGTATTTGAGCAGTTAGAACTTTATAATTATACCTTTTTTATTAATCGTAAATTGATTTTCAGATCTCATACTCAAGTTTAGCTTAATCTAGTGGTTCAGAAAGAGGATGTGGATTCCTCGACTCCAAGTCAGAAAGTCCTCCACTGGGTTCATGAACAATAATCAAACCATACACTAATCTAACCGAGCTATGTGAGCTGTGTGTGAGTAACATAGGCATCCCTTGCATTTTGAATTACACTGGGAATCTATGCAAAGCACTTCCAGTCTGATGGACTTTGGGATTAAGGATAAGAAGAGAAAATGAAAGAGAAACCATACCAATGTTCCCTAGAAGGTACTTCAGAGGTTAAAGTGATCTCTATTTTATAATTATTGTAACATTTAATATGTTATCAGTAGAACCAATAATATATTAGGCTATATGTCAGTTAAATAGGCAACCAACATAAAGAATGGTCGTGGAAACCAATCTTCCAATTAATAATTACACTAGTC
Source organism: Oncorhynchus keta (assembly GCF_023373465.1). Classification (NCBI taxonomy): domain Eukaryota; kingdom Metazoa; phylum Chordata; class Actinopteri; order Salmoniformes; family Salmonidae; genus Oncorhynchus; species Oncorhynchus keta. The sequence continues at coordinate 25,316,307 of NC_068448.1, forward strand.
CTGACTGTACTGTAGTCTAGCAGGCCTACAGCTAATCTAAGAGTATCCCTTACATGAGATTGCTGCTTGGCACCAGGGCTCTGATGTTACACAATCTGGTGTAATCTGAGAATGGAGTCACAAGGTTGGCATCCTGCCGTGTTAATCTGACGACAGAGGACTCATCTCTGCTCACTGACGTTCAATATGTTCTAGACCCTGTCAGTAAAAAGTATTTCTGTGATGAAACACCTACAGAGTACTATCTCAGATGACAAATAGCTCAAGCCAATTCTTTTAAATGAAGCATGAAATAATTGTGAAATAATACATTTCCCTGGCATTCGCATGGAGGAATAATCCCAAAAGATTTTGCTTGTGGTTGCATTTATGTGTAGGTAGGTCATCACACATCACATTCACAAATCACATTCCCCTTGATTCCCCTTGATTCCCCATTGACTCCCCTTGACACACTGCTCTCATATTGTTGCCAAACAAAATGAGAGAACTAACTTAGTGGTTTCTGCTTGCAAATTTCTGAAGATTGACCTTCTTGCTGCTTGAGCAGTGGCTACTGAGTGGGAGATGATTCTATAACAAACATAAGACATCTCACAGAAGTATGTTAGGAGAACATATGGCTCTTCCTTCTACATAATCTTCCCTCTTCCTAAGGAAACATCCATCCATAGGAGTAATGGATCTAATAAGGTAATAAGGTCTGTTAGTGGGTGTCAAAATGTAAAAAACAACAACATTTAAATCAAGTGAGTTATGTTACTTTGTGTGTGCGTGAGTGCATATGTGAGTGTGTGTGTCTCAGCGTTCATCAAATGCATTTTATATGCTGAACACCCACAGACACTAAATCACCAAGCAATGCCCCTGAAACGGCAAAGAGAATAACATAAATGATCTTTGTAGTTACACAACAAAGTAACTCTCTCTGCATTGAATGTAGCGTACAGCCCTGCAGTACTGTATACTGTACATTCATTTTTCTCCCACCATCACCGCCTCCTCTTCCTGACAAACAACTTATCTTCTTACTAATGTAATTAACTGCTTGGAGGGTTTTCTCTCTGAGTCTTTTTATTTCCTTAACATTGCTGTAACTGTATATGATTTAGCTTGCAGGCTTTCTGTTATGGCTGATTTTAAGTTAACTACCACAGGGTAAGACATTTTCCAGAAACAGGGCACAAATAACTGACTGTTTCATTTTCAGAAAGAAAAAAAACTGCCTGCATGAAGCTACATTTTATGATTTAATTGCACCACTACTCATGTCACAATTACAGACAAATGTTCTCCTCAAAGTTGAGTAAATATTACAGAATGCCAGAAAAAGCTCACTAAATGGAACAAACAGCTGGTCCAGCATATTCCCTGTGTTGGACGCAGGAGACGTAAATTAATCACCCAGGGACAAAGACTCATTCATTGCTGTGTTGCTGATTAATCGTCCCTTGTGAGCGACGTTTAACTTAACATGCAAATCTGTGTCAGAGGATCCTTTCAGTGAAAGTGGGGAGGGAGCAGGGACATACTGGAGACAGACACTACACCCGTGGGGAGAAAACAGCTAACACAAAGTCCATCAGGTACGGAGAACAGCTATTTCCAACATTTAGACAAGGTAGAAAATGTAAGAAATAGAAAGCTATGAATAAAGGGGGGCCGAATGGAGGTAACCAGAGGTAGAGGGTTTCTTTAGAACACCACTTATAGTCGTCAAGAGCTGTCTAAATGAGCACACTGTATTTAGATCCAATTTTTTCTGCCCTTCTTGCTTTCTTTGACGCAGTGAACTGACTGTTGAGACTTGAGAGGATGAGAGAGAGAACAATGGAGAGAGAACAGTTTGCTGAGGGACAAGAGGATTGTTGTACAATCCACTAATCTGCTAGCAGGAGCTGTCATTGACTCAGCAGAGAACAGCACAGGGACAGGATGCTACAGTGTCAATAGAGCCAGCAGCCTGCAATTAACCACCTCTTCCTTCCACTTCATCAGTACTAATATGGGATGTATGGAAAGGGACATTAAAAAGGTAGTCATATCTCAGAGGAAATGAGACGCTCCTCCCCAAGACAATGACACCATTTTATAGGATGCTTTCAAGTCCTCTAGATCAATAGGTTTGAGAGAGGGATGGCACAGGGCAAGGGCAGGAAAGAGACATTCTTACTGAACCTAAAGGAGCAAACCACAAGCATGTTTATCATGACCAAGGTTTTGTGACATCTGGTGTGCAGTAAATTGAATTTTCCACATGGATATCGACTCAAACAAATCCATGAAATCAAGTGATTGAAATCCACTTAATCTAATTTAGTGGGACACTGAGTTAACACTGACACACGTGGTCATCATCTGCTCCTGCATCCACACTGTGGTGCATACAGAAGCCTAATACATGCTCGTCAACAGGGAGCTTTTATCCGTCTTCCTCTCACTGATCTCCTCTCTATGTCCTCTCAATCTGCCTCTCATCCAAGCCTTGTTTCTATGGAGAAGAAAACAGATGTGAAAATAAGCTATTGGTCAAGAGTCTAAAAATACACCCCCACTCAAGGACACAATTCAACACAACAAAACCCCATGAAGACATTTCAGAATGTCCTCTCCTTCCTTCTACCCCTTTTCTCCCCAATTTCATGGTATCCAATTGGTAGTTACAGTCTTGTCTCATCACTGCAACTCCCGTACGGACTTGGGAGAGGCGAAGGTCGAAAGCCGTGCATCCTCGAAACACAACCCAATCAAGCCACACGGCTTCTTGACACAATGTCCACTTAACTCGGAAGCCAGACGCACCAATGTGCGGGAGGAAACACTGTACACCTGGCGACCGTGTAACTGTGCACTGCGCCCAGCCCGCCACAGGAGTCACTAGTGCGCAATGGAACAAAGACATCCCTGCCGGCCAAACCCTCCCCTAAGCTGGACGAGGCTGAGCCTATTGTGCGTCGCTCTAATGGGTCTCCCGGGCCGGCTGCGACAGAGCCTGGACTCGAACCCAGAATCTCTAGTGGCACGGCCCGGCTGCGACAGAGCCCGGACTCGAACCCAGAATCTCTAGTGGCACGGCCGGCTGCGACAGAGCCCGGACTCGAACCCAGAATCTCTAGTGGCACGGCCGGCTGCGACAGAGCCTGGACTCGAACCCAGAATCTCTAGTGGCACGGTCGGCTGCGACAGAGCCTGGACTCGGACCCAGAAACTCTAGTGGCACGGCCGGCTGCGACAGAGCCTGGACTCGAACCCAGAATCTCTAGTGCCTTTAGACCACAGCACCGCTCGGGAGGCCGTCGTTTCCTTCCTTGCTGAATATATTTAGTTATTTACTATGAATACATTCGATTATACTGGGTCACTGAGCTGCATGTGTACTGGGCACAGTAGATGAGACAGACACATTTAGGCACTTTGATTTTCATGTAATTTTATTTTTACAAATGGACCCAAAAATGTACAAATTGTGGTGGCCCTACGACACGACAAGCTAGCAAGGGTTTTTGACAAAGTGAGCTTCACGCTTCAGTGTGCATAACAGCACAGGCAATTTGGCTCTCTGTGTCCACAGGAGTGTCCCACAACATGGTTACCACGGTGCACTCCAACACAGTGTCGTCACAGAGTAGTGTAGCCAGTGACACATGAGGCTGGCTGGTGGAGAGAGGCACTGTAATGTAATTGCCTTGCAGTGTACCACCAGCTGACCTACGCCCACTACATGGTGTACTGTACTGCTGAGAGCAGTCAGATTGGTAGCTAGGGAGTGGAAAATAATACAAAAAAGGATTCAAATTAATGTGAATGAATTCGGTGCTCAAAGTTACGAGGTTTACGCAGTATTTGCTGCATATAACATCTGTTTTTACTTAAAAGGTCAGAATAATTCTAGTCGCTTATACATATGTAATAGCTTTGGTTATAGGAGAAAGAAGAGAAAAGTAGAGAAGAGATGAGAAGAGTAGAGAAGAGATGAGAAGAGATGGGGCAAGACGACCAAGTACCATCTATTGGGTGACTACATACAGCTCAAGGTGAAATGCATGGTGGCATCGTTGCTCTGTCTCCCGTCATGATACAGTTAGGTTGCCCAGCAGTTTAGCAGTAACAGTTCCTCTCTTGGGAGTCTCCATGATGATGTCACAGAGAGAGAAGACAGTAACAGGGTTATGAAAGGCCTTGGTGATTGGAGACTGGGGTCAGAGACAGTGTCTGTTCCATCATTCATATTCAGTTCCCCCCATGAGCAGCATAGTGGAACATAGATCAGTCAAGCTATCTTGTCATGCATCATTTGCTTGCTGTAAATAATCAATTACAATTGTTTTTCATGGACTGACTTTACTAGACTGTTCATCTTGGAATATTGATATCAATAACACCTTTGCAGAAATGTTTTTCTCTGTTCTCTTCGAATATGAGTAAATCCTTGTACATCAACATTTCATAGCAACAGCATCCTTTCTACATAATGGCCTATTCCCCAGTCACGGGTGTCATTGAGGCTCATGAAACCTGATTAAATGCATCTCACAATGAATAGTCCACAAAAGGGAGAGAGAGAGAGAGGTCAAACCCAAGGTCATGGATCTCATATCACAGAAGAAAATGTTGTCACTTAGAGCAATTGCTAATGCAACGTTGGTCCCTATAATCATGTCATAGTGGTCAGTGATACATGATACTGTATGAAATGGCTGTGTATCGCTCTACTCATCCTGACTATGACAACTACCTGGAGAACACCCACTATTCTGGATGTAAGCCAGCTCCAGTTCCCTTAAAGGCCACTAGCAGTGACATCATTGCTGGTAACTCCCTGGCAGCAGATAGAACACCGGCACCACAGTGACTAAGCAGAGAGAGAACCTTCAGCAGAGAAGGATGATTTAATTAGTGTCACTTCAGCGTGATGGAGTAGAAGCCATCAAATCTCCAGAGAGGCTCCTCAACATACAGTAATGTAGTATGTGTATGGTGGTGGGAGCTTGTACTGTTTTCCGGAACCTGCAGGTATAACATTTGAATGAAAGACAAAAGGAAAATGTTCAGCACAATTATGTTTAAGTAATTTAGCTAGCCTCTTTTTTTTAAAGGTCTGACATATAGACATGCTATGACCTATTCATAGCGAATTCAATGCGACAATTTATTCAAACAATAATCTGCCAACACCATTTCACATGGTTAAAACATGCTTAAGTAGCATGTTCTTCTGAAATGTCGTAGAGCGGGCCTCTGATTTACCAAAGTTCACCAGAATCTTCAGTAATTTACGTAATTAACAGAAAATCTATGGCAATCTATCATAACTTTGGTCATTTATAATTTAATAATTTTTTAAAAAATGTATTAATATATAGTATTCATTTATTATATTTGTGTCCATATTGTCCATGAGTTTCTAGTAGATAAACCATATGGTTCAATAGAAAATAGCCTAATTAATGGAAAAAGTATCTTAACAACAATGGCATTCTTTTCTATTAACTCTGCAACTCTTTCACAACTGCCACCAGTTTGACACCAAAATATTGACATCAAATACATACTGACAGTAAAATAAATACAAAAATATAGAAAGAATATTTCATGATGGAACCCTCACATTAAACACCAATGATATTCACGACGGTGATGGTTTATATTTAGAATATTGTTCTACAGATTTGTCATTCTATTTTAAAATCATCTTATGTAATTATTTCATACACGATACTTTATATGTGACAAGGCGACACAGAGGGCCAGACACCTGTGATTATCTGAAGTACCCAAAAGGGCCACGAGATGTCTTGTGATAGATAACTTTAAATAATTGAAAGATACCAAAATTCTGGTAGTTTATTGGTCAATTATGGTAGTTTATTGGTCAACTTTGAAAGTTTCCAGTAATATACCCTCTTTTTGTAACCGTTGTCACAGCTCTCAGCTGCCCAGAGCTCATTGAAGGTCTGCCTGCAGCAGCAGCAGCAGTTGGGAGGAGAGTAGAGCACAACCAGGCTGCTACACTATGACATCCCTCAATATGCCTGGCGATGATTTGTTGCCGAATTAAGCTGCGGATGAATTATTAATCACTCCTCCAATGACAAAATAGGATTTTAATTGCTGGAAGTCCGGTTGGACAACAACAACAACAATGGGCCGGACCCCGACGGATGCAAACTCATTCCATCGACCTGTCCCTGCTCTGACTTCCCCTGGCCTCCTCTGCTCTGACTGAGACAAGTGTGCCAGATCGCATGCTGTAGAGACAGGAATCCATCTGACCAAGGGGAAGGCTGTCCTGCAGTTCTTCTATATTGGTCTGTGCTTTGCAGTGTTAGATCTCATACAGACTACAGTATTTTTTCTCTAATGGTGTGTTAATGGTTCACCCACAATTGGGATTTGTACTAAAGCTTTTGTGTTACGACATTTGCAAAAATGAAAGAAAAAGGAAACAAACCTCAGATAATTTAGGTAGACTGCAAGGATTTGTTATGTATAAAAACAGAACCACTTTTTCAAATACTCCATCAATTAGAGTAGAGATGTGACAGGACAGAGAGGGTTATTAAAAAAAGAGATATTGTGCATTGCATTTAGCATGATGTTTTAGGTTACGTTATAGGTTACATTATGAATGGAAGACCGATGGTACAATACCATAGGAATTATAGGACGTGTTGTATCATACCTCTTACCAGGTTGTACAATAGCATATGAATTGGATGACGAAACCTATCATACATTTTGGTGGATGTTTAGTTTTATGTTTTTCTCTGGGGCCAGGTTTCTTTTTGTGCCATAACAACAAAAGATACTTATGGGGAAATTTAAATTGTCAGTTAGGGGAAATAATGACAAAGGTTAGGATAATTTACGTAAAAGGTTAGGAGAACGAAACAAAAGTTTCGGTGAATTTACGTAGCAGGAATAGATGAATTTGGTCACGTTTAGAATACATGTTAGGGGCAGGATTAGCTAAAATGCTGCAGTTGTCCACAACCGGATTTGAACACGCAACCCTTGGATTGCTACCGAGACAGTCGCGGATTACACACACACACGCACCAACCAGACCTACCTACCTACTTTCGATTCTGTCTAAAGTAAGTAAACCATTAGTAGATTTCAAATTTATTAGCGGTGCTGATAAATCCTGTGCGTAAAGGATGGTTCCTATGACTTTGATGCCAGGCTGCATTACTGAATCTATACACGTTGCTTTGTATGATTTGGATTACTTGACAGTAATTCAAAGGAAGTTATAGCTATAGTCAATGTTATAGTCTTATTCTGAGAATATGGCCAGCACTTTAGATTTGTTGACTTGTTGACCAGCTACAACTGTAAAGTTTCAAACATAACAAACAAACTGGCATTACGGATAAGTTCTGGGTAGACAATATAGGACACATACATTCCCTACTGTATATCCACACAAATTCAGGCTGTATTTAGATTTCCCTTAGTAGGTTATGCTCTTGAGTTTGACAAGATGGTATAGCATATATAAGCACCATACATTGAAATCAAAGATCAATACCTTCACCATCTATGTCTCCATTGACTAGAATACCAATGAACTCCACATAGAGATGTGCAAATAGCCATACATATTGTACACACGTAACATACATTACTAATTTATGCTGCGTAAAGTAGCCTAAGTTATGTGAAATGTAGCCACCAACTAAACTGAACATGAGAGAACCAGCAGTCTGTAACTCTATCCATGTAAACTCGACTGCAACATAGTAACATAATTCGCATATCTCGCAACATTCCTCACACAAAAATAGAGGCAATTATTCAATAGCTTACCTTATTTCATCCTTGACTGTTCGGTGGGTGTCGGTCACACAAGACTTGATATCCTATTACATGTCCCAAAAATACATGTCCTTTTTATCGACAATATGACTGATGAGTAGGTAAACTGCGCTGATCTAAAATATCGCACAGGTTTAGATTGGCAGTCCTTCTCAGTCAAATGGAATGAACATTGTTTTCTGTCCTCCGCTGTTGTGTCCCCCTGCGTGTCGAAGGATAAACGAGGCTAAATTGGACCCCACGGCGGTAGACTACCCATCACAGAGTCTCATTCATGACACGTTTGCAGTGGAGAAGCGTTTCTGTGGCAGCCGGTGATGCTGCGGCGTTTGGTCAATGGAGACATGGGATGAGAGGCGGGGGTGTGGGCAGTGGGCAGCACAGGGCCCCGAAACAGAGCAGTTCAATAATTACTATAGTGATCAGCTCAATTTATAGCAAACTGTCATTTACAACAAGGACATCTGCATTTGACATATTAAATTAATGAATATTAATTCATATTTGTTGAAACCAAATACTGCATGTGTGCAGTGCATGTCTTATAATAAACATTGTGTGTGTGTGTGTGTGTGTGTGTGTGTGTGTGTGTGTGTGTGTGTGTGTGTGTGTGTGTGTGTGTGTGTGTGTGTGTGTGTGTGTGTGTGTGTGTGTGTGTGTGTGTGTGTGTGTGTGTGTGTGTGTGTAAAGAGTGTAAAGTGTGTGTGAGACAGAGAGAGAGAAGGGGGGATATGTGGAAAGGAGAAAATATTTTACTAAAAACATCATGCTACATTTTAGATGGGCTTGGGTATTCCAGGTCCTAAAAGATCAATCATGTTTTATTTTTTATTACTACTAGTTCTTTAATACCATCCTCCAGCCACTTAACCATTAAAATGTATCATAAATGGTCTTTGCTCTGGTCTCGCCACTGTCATCTAGTTGATTGCAATAAGGAGCACTCGGCTGACTAAGCAATTGGATCTAGAATCCATAGAACATATTACTGTGCATGGTGTGCCGGTCAATTCCCAAAGTTATGACATACTAGATACAGTATCTCTGCAAGCATGTCATTTCTCCTGGAAGAAGCAGCCAATATAGGCTTTGCAAGATGCAGGGCTTCCATTGCTGAAATATTGATTGGATTACGTGGTTATCATTTAAGAGGCTGATAAAGCCATGTCCACTGCACAATCTATGTTATGAGATGGCCCATTTCATAGAGCAACAGCAGGCTTGCCTCAGGGGTGGGAGTTGTATATGTGTGTGACTGATTCCATGTTTGAAGTTGTGGTCTGTCGTCATCTGCGATAGTCTGTGCTCTTCGGTGCTCTATACGGTATACTTCATGTTTTCACAAGAGTAAAAACACATACAGTGCCTTGCGAAAGTATTCGGCCCCCTTGAACTTTGCGACCTTTTGCCACATTTCAGGCTTCAAACATAAAGATATAAAACTGTATTTTTTTGTGAAGAATCAACAACAAGTGGGACACAATCATGAAGTGGAACAACATTTATTGGATATTTCAAACTTTTTTAACGAATCAAAAACTGAAAAATTGGGCGTGCAAAATTATTCTTATATGCTGTTGCATATAAGGCCTATGTTTCACCATAACCCTAACTCTAGCTTCATGTCCACATCATGGTTCAACCCTAACCATAGCTTCATGTCCACATCCCGGTTCAACCCTAACCCTAGCTTCATGTCTACATCCCGGTTCAACCCTAACTCTAGCTTCATGTCCACATCATGGTTCAACCCTAACCCTAGCTTCATGTCCACATCATGGTTCAACCCTAACCCGAGCTTCATGTCCACATCCCAGTTCAACTCTAACTCTAGCTTCATGTCCACATCATGGTTCAACCCTAACCCTAGCTTCATGTCCACATCATGGTTCAACCCTAACCCGAGCTTCATGTCTACATCCCAGTTCAACTCTAACCCTAGCTTCATGTCCACATCATGGTTCAACCCTAACCCTAGCTTCATGTCCACATCCCAGTTCAATCCTACCCCTAGCTTCATGTCCACATCCTGGTTCAACCCTACCCCTAGCTTCATGTCCACATCCTGGTTCAACCCTAACCCTAGCTTCATGTCTACATCCTGGTTCAACCCTAACCCTAGCTTCATGTTCACATCCCAGTTCAACCCTAACCCTAGCTTCATGTCCACATCCTAGTTCAACCCTAACCCTAGCTTCATGTCCACATCCTGGTTCAACCCTACCCCTAGCTTCATGTCCACATCCTGGTTCAACCCTAACCCTAGCTTCATGTCTACATCCTGGTTCAACCCTAACCCTAGCTTCATGTTCACATCCCAGTTCAACCCTAACCGTAGCTTCATGTCCACATCCTAGTTCAACCCTAACCCTAGCTTCATGTCCACATCCCAGTTCAACCCTAACACTCGCCTCAACCCTAGCTAGACAAACATTTACATTGTGGTTTCCAACTTAATAACAGTCCCTATGGACCATTGTTTTAAGCATAATAACTTTACATTTGCCCTTTATTCTAAGTATATAACTATACCTTCCAATGGCCCGTATACAAATAACCCATCACTTGCCTAAATAGTAGGTATGTTTTCGGTCAGGCATCTTGCTTTTTTGTCATTTATGAACATTTGAACATCTTGGCCATGTTCTGTTATAATCTCCACCCGGCACAGCCAGAAGAGGACTGGCCACCCCACATATGCTCTCTCTAATTCTCTCTTTCTTTCTCTCTCTCGGAGGACCTGAGCCCTAGGACCATGCCCGAGGACTAACTGACTTGATGACTCCTTGCTGTTCCCAGTCCACCTGGCCGTGCTGCTGCTCCAGTTTCAACTGTTCTGCCTTATTATTATTCAACCATGCTGGTCATTTATGAATATTTGAACATCTTGGCCATGTTCTGTTATAATCTCCACCCGGCACAGCCAGAAGAGGACTGGCCACCCCAGATAGCCTGGTTCCTCTCTAGGTTTCTTCCTAGGTTTTGGCCTTTCTAGGGAGTTTTTCCTAGCCACCGTGCCTCTACACCTGCATTGCTTGCTGTTTGGGGTTTTAGGCTGGGTTTCTGTACAGGGCTATATAAATACATTTGATTTGGATTTGACCCCGGGGAATGGAATGTATACATGTCTCTGAAATATGTCTCTGAAATAGTAAACTATGGTACTTTAGTTATGTGATAGAATTGTCTAAGCTTTGACCGCTATATTTGAATTCTGACACACATAATGGGACAATGTTAGCTTGCACCATACGTCTGCAGTGTGAGTAATCCCCAGTTTGAATTTGAACTGACAAAAACTGACGATCTGTCCTCTCCTGAGAAATGGGAGGAACATAAAGGATACATAAATGGGATGAGACCATGACTAGCATCTCAACATCTAGTAAATATGTAGATTGGCCAAGCAGCAGCCAGTGGGTGAGTTATACACTACCTACCTTTTGTGAAAGATTCTAAGGGATGATCAGACAAAGTCTTGTCACATCCCTTATAAACACAATTCATTGGTCTTTTTTGGTCTTTTTTTTACCCCTTTTTCTCCCCAATTGGTAGTTACAGTCTTGTCTCATCACTGCAACTCCCATACGGACTTGGGAGAGGCGAAGGTTGGGAGCCAAGCATCCTCCGAAACACAATCCAACCAAGCTGCACTGCTTCTTGACACAATGCCCACTTAAGCTGGAAGCCAGCTGCACCAACGTGTCAGAGGAAACACTATACACCTGGTGACCGTGTCAGCATGCACTGCGCCCGGCCTGCCACAGGAGTTGCTAGTGTGCGATGGGACAAGGACATCCCTGCCGGCCAAACCCTCCCCTAACCCGGACAACGCTGGGCCAATTGACGCCACCCCGTGGGTCTCCCGGTCACCTGCAACAGATACCCAGAGTCTCTAGTGGCACAGCTGGCACTGCAATACAGTGCCTTAGACCACTATGCCACTCGGGAGGCCCCACGATTTTTTGGTCTGAAGAAGAATTGTTGCAGTTAGTTAGGGAGAGAGGTGGAGAGGTAGACAGACACAGGCACAGCTGTAGCAGGAGGACGTGAGGCCCTGACATGCCTATCAAGAGACAAGCAGACCGTGGCTAATTAGTTTAGTGACAACAGCCTGTTTAAGTCCAAATATATTGATGCTTCAGTAGACTCAGGTGTTTGCAAAGTACATAAGTAATTATTGCGTTTTTCTTGCCAGGCCTTACTAACACAACATTTTCTCAGTAATTGTGCATACATCCTTGCAGTTCAGTATACTTATGTTCACAGATGGATAAGGAAGGAAGTATAGTAATTTATTTAAATTCCAGCATTTTTCCACTTCCAGCATTTTGCAAATTGGTACCTACTATGATTACCTACAGTAACTTCCATACTGTACGTGCATCACAATGCTTGTCTGTTGAACACATCTGATGGTGGTGATGGAAAAGGGACAATGAAAAGCTTTCAAGTAAACCACCCACATTTCTGATAGATATATCTGCTGCTCATGGCACTCTATTCTGCACAACCAAACATCTCTTTTCTGACTAGGAACAGGCTATTCTCTCTGCCTTCTTACTGTAAGTCATGCACATACACTTTACACACCAAAGAACAGTACAGGATTTGTTGAGCATTAGTATCTGGGGAGAAGTGTTCCTGTCGACTGCCAGACTCTGCCCTGAGAGGATCAAATTAGCCCGTCTCGTCATTGACAAGCTGTTCCCTATGCACGTCTCCTTACACAGTTACCCAGGACCCAGTCCAGGACTGATAAGCTGTATGTCTGTCAGAGGACTCACACACAATAGGGAAAAGCATATATTATATTGAACGTATATTGCATTATACCTGATATCAAATCTGAGTTCACTTAGAATATTATACATACGATGACAAAATCTGAACTGAAACATATTACTTTTCAGCTTTGTTGATGCATAGTGGAGTTTAACACCAAATTCTTAATTCTGAGAGAGGGGAAATATGCATGTTTTGACAGAAAATGTGAGAATAGAATACAGATATGGATAAGACTCATATTCATCACTCTATCCTGGAAATATGACATCACTGTGCTTGCTCAGTTGTATTTTTTTTATAGCTAACCCAGCACTCAATTATAGTTCTATGGTTTACATGAATGATTCAAAATATACATGAGAGCCTTGATTCAGCTAGATGTGAAGCACTCAGATTTACAACAGAAGAGAGGAGCTCACCATGCCAGTTTTGAGAGCTGAGAGTGTTTTTATTGTGATGAAATATACATGACTCTATTCTCATGGCTGCATGTTATACTATGTCACCTGGAATATCCTCATGCAGACAGAAATGTGCAGGCAAAGTCGGAATTTATTGAATCATGTTAGTCTTCAAATTTGTACACAATTTTCAAGGTTGATATGCAGTACTGAAACTAGTACAATGTGCACTTAAACATTAGATCAGTTTGTGAGGTTTTGTGTGAAAAAAATGTGCGCCAATTCGTTCCATTTTAGCATTATTCATTATCCACAATACTGTACAGTGCATTTGGAAAGTATTCAGACCACTTGACTTTTTCCACATTTTGTTATGTTGCAGCCTTATACTGAAAAATATTTTTTCTAATCCTTAATCGATCTACAAACAATACCGAATAATGAGAAAAAAATAAAAAATATATATATATTTTAAGTATCACATTTACATAAGTATTTAGACCCTTTATTCAGTACATTGTTGAAGCACCTTTGGCAGCGATTACAGCCTTGAGTCTTCTTGGGTATGACGCTAGAAGCTAGTCACACTTGTATTTGAGGAATTTCTCCCATTCTTCTCTGCAGATCCTCTCAAGCTCTGTCAGGTTAGATGGGGAGCATCGCTGCACAGCTATTTTCAGGTCTATCCAGAGATGTTCGATCGAGTTCAAGTCCGGGCTCTGGCTGGGCCACTCAAGGACATTCAGAGACTTGTCCCGAAGCCACTCCTGCGTTGTCTTGGCTGTGTGCTGTTGGAAGGTGAACCTTTGCCCCAGTCTGAAGTCCCGAGCGCTCTGGAGCAGGTTATCATATAGGATCCCTCTGTACAGTACTTTGCTCCGTTCATCTTTCCCTCGATCCTGAATAGTCTCCCAGTCCCTGCTGCTGAAAAACAACCCCACAGCAGGATACTGCCACCACCATGCTTCGCCGTAGGTATGGTGACAGGTTTCCTCCAGACGTGACGATTGGCATTCAGGTCAAAGAGTTCAATCTTGGTTTCATCAGACCAGAGAATATTGTTTCTCATGGTCTGAGAGTCTTTAGGTTCCCTTTGGCAAACTCCAGCGGGCTGTCATGTGCCTTTTACTGAGGAGTGGTTTCTGTCTGGCAACTCTACCATAAAGACCTGATTGATGGAGTACTGCAGAGATGGTTGTCCTTCTGGAAGGTTCTCCCATCTCCATAGAGGAACTCTGGAGCTTAGTCAGAGTGACTATTGGATTCTTGGTCACCTCCCTGACCAGGGCTCTTCTTCCCCGATTGCTCAGTTTGGCTGGACGGCCAGCTCTTAGAAGAGTCTTGGGGTTTCCACATTTCTTACATCAAATCAAATCAAAGTTTATTTGCCACATGCGCCAAATTACAGTGAAATGCTTACTTACAGGCTCTAACCAACAGTGCAAAAAAAGGTATTAGGTGAACAATAGGTAAGTAAAGAAATAAAAACAACAGTAAAAAGACAGTGAAAAAGAACAGTAGCGAGGCTATATACAGTAGCGGGGCTACAACAGTAACGAGGCTACATACAGACACTGGTTAGTCAGGCTGATTGATGTAGTAAGTACATGTAGATATGGTTAAAGTGACTTTGTATATATGATAAACAGAGAATAGCAGTAGCGTAAAAGAGGGGTTGGCGGGTGGTGGGTGGTGGGACACAATACAGATAACCTGGTTAGCCAATGTGCGGTAGCACTGGTTGGTCGGGCCAACTGAGGTAGTATGTACATGAATGTACAGTTAAAGTGGCTATGCATATATGATAAACAGAGAGTAGCAGCAGCGTAAAAGAAGGGCTGGGGGGGGCACACAACGCAAATAGTCCGGCTTGCCATTTGATTACCTGGTATAGAGGTAATGCCTGGTATAGAGGTCCTGGATGGCAGGCAGCTTAGCCACAGTAATGTACTGGGCCGTACGCAGTACCCTCTGTAGTGCCTTGCGGTCGGAGGCCGAGCAATTGCCGTACCAGGCAGTGATGCAACACAGTCAGGATGCTCTCAATGGTGCAGCTGTAGAACCTTTTGAGGATCTGAGGACCCATGCCAAATCTTTTTAGTTTCCTGAGGGGGAATAGGCTTTGTCGTGCCCTCTTCATGACTGTCTTGGTGTGTTTGGACCATTCTAGTTTGTTGGTGATGTGGACACCAAGGAACTTGAAGCTCTCAACCTGCTCCACTACAGCCCCGTCGATGAGAATGGGGGCATGATCGGTGCTCCTTTTCCTGTAGTCCACAATCATCTCCTTAGTCTTGGTTACGTTGAGGGATAGGTTGTTATTCTGGCACCACCCGGCCAGGTCTCTGACCTCCTCCCTATAGGCTGTCTCGTCGTACATTTAAGAATCATGGAGGCCACTGTGATCTTAGAGACCTTGAATGCAGCAGACATTTTTTGGTACCCTTACCCAGATCTTTTCCACACAATCCTGTCTCTGAGCTCTACGGACAATTCCTTCGACCTCATGGCTTGATTTTTGCTCTGACATGCATTGTCAACTGTGGGACCTTATATAGACAGGTGTGTGCCTTTTCAAATCATGTCCAATCAATTGAATTTACCACAGGTGGACTCCATTCAAGTTGTAGAAACACCTCAAAGATGATCGATGGAAACAGGATGCACCTGAGCTTAATTTTGAGTCTCATAGCAAAGGGTCTGAATGCTTATGTAAATAAGGTATTTCTGTTGTTTTTTAAAACATTTACAAAAATTTATAAAAACCTGTTTTTGCTTTGTCATTATGGGATATTTTGTGTAGATTGATGAGGAAAATGTTTTATTTCATCCATTTTAAAATAAGGCTGTAACATAACAAAATGTGGAAAAAGTAAAGGTGTC
The DNA here is from genome assembly GCF_023373465.1 of Oncorhynchus keta. Lineage (NCBI taxonomy): Eukaryota > Metazoa > Chordata > Actinopteri > Salmoniformes > Salmonidae > Oncorhynchus > Oncorhynchus keta. The sequence goes on from NC_068448.1 coordinate 25,332,200, forward strand.
TTTCCGAATGCACTGTATATGCCTGTAACATTTAGTCAACCCTACTACCCCTTCTTCCGAGATCAGTCCTGACAAGAGTCAGTGTTTCTCTAAACACAGTCCTGAGAGTTTGCCCATTTGTGTGTATAACTAGTTTTTCCTGTGGAGGGTTGGTATAAAATTGCAGACTGCTCGTCATGCTAGTGCCCCCAAGATGTCACGCCAATTATTTGTCTCTGTGGGAGCAGCCTATTTGTGGAGGCTTTTCTTAAAATAAGAACAGGAAGTCACAGCCTCTCTGTATCCCCCCCTGTTCCTGAGTGGACCGATAGGCAGACCATGCTTCATCTCTCACTGTGGGCCCTGTAGGGTCAGCCTACCAGAGCAATGGCATGGTTATGACATCACAGCCCACGTGAACCACAACCTATTTGTTCCATTCTCACCCACTGAAGAGTCATACTTCAGTCACTGAGCTTCTCTGCTGCTCCATTTTGGCCATTTTCAGACAGATCTTTTACCACATAACCTACTCAAGGCTCTGTCAAATATCAAGCCTCCCAATCCTCTGCCAGTGGGTAGATTTGATTTGAAACAAATTTGACATGTCCTCAGTTGACTGTCCCTGTACTGGAGCTTAGCATGTAGTTGCAAGGATTCTGCAGCCTCCCACAGTGTCATCCCTTTACCTGAGACCTGTAGTAGCTGATGGCCTCCATATTATAAAATCTGTAGTTTATAGTACTGTAGTTTATGCGACACTCACCACAATATACAGCCATGATCCCCTATATTTAACTTTAAGACAGGAGCATATTAAGAGGGGTAGACAAGGTAAGATACTTGACTAATAGACAGAAATGGGAAGCAGTTGGATGCCATAAGCAGCTGACAAGAGGATGTTAGGTGGGGGAGAGAGATGTTGCCATGGAATCGAACATAATGATCAGTCAATGGTGATGGAAAGAGAGTGACAGGAGGATAGGAGAGGAATGAGAGAGTCAGTTGGCATCAGAGGAGGCTGGTGGGAGGAGCTATAGGAGGACAGGCTCATTGTAATGGCTAGAATGGAATAAATGGAACAGAGTCAAACATGTGGTTGCCATATGTACGATGTGTTTTATATCGTTCCATTTATTCCATTCCATCCAATCCTCCTATAGCTCCTCCCACCAGCCTCGTCTGAATGGCATGTCAGATAAAGCAATGAAGGAGAAAAAAGGGAACTGGAGAAGGCTGCAGGGGGTAGAGTGCAGTTGAGAGGGGAGCATGCACAAGAGACAGAATTCCAGTGAGAAAGGGAGAGGAATTCAAGTGAACAAATGATTATGTAAGAGATTGGTCGACAGGAAGAGACACACATAAAAGAGGGAAAGAGGCCATGGAGGCTGGAGAGCCGTAAGCCCACACCGGTCCTAACCAACTCTATAATCTGGCTTTCACTGATTGCTCTTCAGATCAGAGTGGGACTCTTTTAACCTAATTAAACAGGCCTCATGTTTCATAAGGACGGGCAGTCACGGGTAGTGAGGCATGGTAACTGACAGGCATATACACTCTCAATCTCACAAACATGCAGGTTATTCTCTCTTTGCCTGTCATAAAGAGATATTGAGTATCTACAATCAATTCTCAGAATGCTTCCAAGAAATGATGTACCAACATTTCTGTGAAATAGAGATTTAGTCTTGCCATGTCTCCAAGGATTAGTGCTTTTTACTATCACTCATGTCTGTGTTATCTTTTTTCCATCTGTCCCTGTGGTCTTCTTTATGTTTGGGCTGACCTGTAGTTACAGTAAGTACCTAGAGCTGGTCTGTCTCAGTTTGACCTAGCAGCCAATGGTTCTATTTAAAAACAACATCAGTGCTGTAATCCTGGCACCACTGAGCCAGTACCACAGATGGCTCTGTGAAGCCAGCTCCAACATCTACTGGCCTTATTCATGTTGGACAAAAGAAAGGGGGAGAAAGTATTTTTTGACATTTCTGAATGTGTTATTCAAAGCTTTAGTAGCAACAGGCAAAAATCAATATTTGATCAAATATATATTTTTCTATACAGTACCAGTAAAGAGTTTGGAAACACCTACTCATTCAAGGGTTTTTCCTTATTTTTCCAATTTTCTACATTGTAGAATAATAGTGAAAACATCAAAACTATGAAATAACTGATTTCCACCAGTCCATTGCATGTGTTTCTTGGCCCAATCGAGTCTCTTCTTATTATTGGTGTCCTTTAGTAGTGGTTTCTTTGAAGCAATTCGACCATGAAGGCCTGATTCACTCAGTCTCCTCTGAACAGTTGATGTTGAGATATGTCTGTTACTTGAACTCTGTGTTTATTTGTATTGTATTTATTTGGGCTGCAATCTGAGGTGGCGTTGACTCTAATGAACTTATCCTCTGTAGCAGAGGTAACTCTGGGTCTTCCTTTCCCGAGGCGGTCCTCATGAGAGACAGTTTCATCACAGTGCTTGATGGTTGAAGAAATGTTCAAAGTTCTTGAAATGTTCTGGATATCTTAAAGTAAGGATGCTGTCGTTTCTCTTTGCTTATTTGAGCTGTTCTTGCCATAATATGGACTTGGTCTTTTACCAAATAGAGCTTTCATCTGTATACCACCCCTACCTTGTCACAACACAACTGATTGGCTCAAATGCATTAAGGAAAGTAATTCCACAAATTAACTTTTAACAAGGCACACCTGTTAATTGAAATGCATTCCAGGTGACTACCTCATGAAGCTGGTTGTAAGAATGCCAAGGGTGTGCAAAGCTGTCATCAAGGCAAAGGTTGGCTACTTTGAAGAATCTCAAATCTCAAATATATTTTGATTTGTTTAACACTCTTTTGGTTACTACATAATTCCATATGTGTTATTTCATAGTGTTGATGTCTTCACTGTTATTCTACCATGTAGAAAATAGTAAAAATAAAGAAAAACCCTGGAATGAGTAAAGGCCAATAACAAAGAGACATCCAAACCTCTGTGCCAATAACAGTTTTCGGTTTTCCCCTCCCCACTCAGACCACTCCCAGGGGGTTCTAGCTAAATTCGTGCTTGGGAAAGTTTTTGGCCCAAAAACTATTTTTGCCCATTTTAATGGAAATCTATTACAGTATGGTACTTAATTGTTACACCAGAAATGATTTATTTGACAGTGATATAAAAATAGATGCATTGGGCCTTTAAATTTGATTTTGTCCCAGATACAGAAAAGGCTACTCTGTCCATCCATTAGCTAATTGTAAAATGGTTGCTCTGCAACAAGATGTGTATCAGAGTAATGAGTGTGTGGTGGGGGAGGTCAGACAGACTGCTCTATCACTGTCTCCATAGACATAGTGTTGTGGTTTGCTTACTTTTATTTATGTTCTCTCCTTATACACATCAACCTTAATCCTAACTGATGTACAAAACTTTACACACAATTCATTGCATTAATTGCCACATCAATCATTTGACAAAACATCTAAATATCAACAGCCTAAACCGAAAACAAAGCAATCCATCATAAAAAGTAAAATCATCAATCATACAGTGAGTGAAGGAGACATTAGCCTTTTATGCTTACACAGCCTGAATAAGTGGAGAGGAGTTAGTTAATTTTAGGTAAAATATTGATCTCCTCATAGGGGCTACCTTTAAGTTTAAAGTAGATATATTTTTATTTGTTTTACTTTGTTATCAAAACCTCCCATTGTTTCTAGTCTTTCTTGTTGACAAGAACCAACACACAATAAATGATGCACACACTGATTGATGCTCCCAACAATGATGGAGTTGAATTTTCTTCACATTGTTGGTTCCAACTATTGGCTGGTCTTCCTCAAGCAAGCTTTTGTCAATTAAACCCCATCCAATGTATAGTGTCTCATTATGGCTATAGGCCTACTATGTCAGTCTGAATTAATTTACATTGCTGCTCCTAAGAGGGGCTAAATCTCTCCTAAAGACTCATACCATCCTCTCTGAAGAGACCCTCTTATCCGCATCATATAAAAGGCAGGATATATTAAAAATCAGATATTTTATTGTCTCATACTGTATACAAGATAGGTGCAGTGAAATATGTTGTTTTACAGGGTAAGCCAGAGTAGTACAGTGCCCTGGAGCAAATTAGGGTTAAGTACCTTGCTCAAGGGCACCTGGACAGATTTTCACATTGTCTGTTTTGGTATTTGAAGCATCGGTTACTGGCCCAACACTCTAACCGCTTGAACAGAGGCACAGCATGAGTGCAAGGTGATTCTCTAGTCTTCCCCCATTATTCTTCATCCTCCTGTTTCCCACACTCAGCTCTCTGCTCTTCATTCTGCAGATACTGTATCTGACCTCAAACAGTCAACCTGCACCTGCAGGGCCTAACAGGGATGGGGACAACCCAACTGAGATTGATGAGCAATTGCAGCCCCGACCAACCGGCTCCCCTGCGGGAGACATCACAGCCATGGTGAGTAGGCCTGATCTCCGGGTGATGCTTGTTCCAGTCGAGACAGCGGGGAAGAAGCTGTGCATTTCCGATCTATTCCTATTTCTTCTTCCTTTGTATATGCATAATCAGAAACTCAGCAGGGGCACCAGGATGTTGGGTGCATAGAGGACTCCATAACCTGAGTCCTCTCCACAATCATCTTCGTGCTGGGGTGGCCGCTCCCGCTCTGCTTAAAGCCCTGCATCATTTACTCTCATGCGGCTCTTTGCACCTATTTATGCCCACAGGGAGCAGGACACCATAGACAGTGGCTGAGAAAATGAGTATAATGGTCCCCATTTCAGGGAAGAACACATTACTGCAGAGAACCTCATTATTGATATGCAGCAGTACGTGCAGTCCTCCGTTCTGGTTTCAGTAGTTAGCGTTAGCATCTCCTGCAGAATGCAAAGGGATGATGGGTTGTTTTTCGTAGGATGTGTGTGCAGCTTAACCTAATGCTCAACACCACCATCTGCTCCATACATTATATAGCATTGTATAATACTATATAATTATAATTCCTCACATAATACATAATACTATATTGCTAACATAACTTGCATTAACATGTAATAGGTTAATACTACACACTGAGCCGTGTTTAAAATGACCTTTTAAAATCAATTTCTCTTTCAATGATATCTTGAAAAAAACCTGTACGTAACTGTTTTTGATTGAGTTGTGTAGTTTTTTTTGTGTTTTTTTTTTTTAATTTGAAGTTGTGTTGTGATGAATTTGATGTGTGTTTTCTGTCAAAACAACATATTTATGTATCCATGCATTTCGAGGCCAAACTTTGACTGGATATAAATGACAGTGTAGTCAGAGGCAGACAGATTGTTCTCATTTTCAATCTCAGTTGCATAATTTCACAAATATATTAGAGTATGCTCTCATTTTATAGTGTTATGATATGGGGGGTACTTTAGTGTGAGACACATAGATGGACAATATACTACACTTCCAAACCTCTTCCCGGGGGCAGCAGCAATAGGTTTAGGTGATGTGCTCTGCCAGGAAGCCTTCATCATTCTCAGGTGTGAGCAATCAGATGGTTGTCTCTTTCAGGGAGAGAGAGGAGGCCAGAAGGCTCTCGGCTGACCTTTGTTTGTTTCTTTGTCTTAGTTAACCACTTTAGTTGGGCATGTCTTTTTTTTTTTATTGTAGGATGAAAGAATGCTGTATGTGAGTTTGTCTGTCTGCCCTGCAGGCTAGAGTGGAAGGTTTCACATCATTTTCTATTTTCAGACTGTAAAGTCGCAGAAAGTCAAGTGTGGAAAACAGATTTACAACAGAGTCGTGCAAGTTTAGTGACTATGTCATACCAGAGGTGTAAAGTAACGAATTACAGCAAGTCTAGTTACTGTAATTTTAAGAGTACTTTTTTTGTGTTTTTCAAAGTCAGTCATTTTACTAATACTTTATTAAATATGAATGTAAGTAACAGTACTTGTACTTGAGTAGGATATTACAGTACTCTTTCCATAGCTGATTTGAATTGCTTTACATCCTTAATTTATTTTAAAATGTTATAGTATATTTTTGACAAATCCTTAGTTTTTTTTTACATACAGAACTGTCTTTGAGGCATTCATGTGCTATCAGAGTTATCAGAAGCTCCTAGTTCCCAGTGGGAAATTTTATTTGAATGACCCTCCAAGACGGAATTACAAGTGGGAGAATGTTGTTACCCGAATTCCCTTTTTAACCAAAAGATGTTAACAAATCAGTGTTTGACAATTACAACCTTATCATATGTATAATGTAAACTCAGCAAAAAAAGAAACGTCCTCTCACTGTCTACTGTGTTTATTTTCAGCAAACTAAACATGTGTAAATATTTGTATGAACATAACAAGACTCAACAACTGAGACATAAACTGAACAAGTTCCACAGACATGTGACTAAAAGAAATTGAATAATGTGTCATTGAACAAAGGGGGGTGAAAAATCAAAAGTTACAGTCAGTATCTGGTGTGGCCACCAGCTGCATTAAGTACTGCAGTGCATCTCCTCCTCATGGACTGCACCAGATTTGCCAGTTCTTGCTGTGAGATGTTACCCCACTCTTCCACCAAGGCACCTGCAAGTTCCCGGACATTTCTGGGGGGAATGGCCCTAGCCCTCACCCTCTGATCCAACAGATTCCATACGTGCTCAATGGGATTGAGATTCGGGCTCTTCGCTGGCCATGGCAGAACACTGACATTCCTGTCTTGCAGGAAATCACGCACAGAACGAGCAGTATGGCTGGTGGCATTGTCATGCTGGAGGGTCATGTCAGGATGAGCCTGCAGGAAGGGTACCACATGAGGGAGGAGGATGTCTTCCCTTTAACCTCTCTGCGCAGCGGGATTAAATTCGACAACATACGGTGATCGCTACATAAATAGTCATATTAAAACATTCATGAAAATACAAGTGTCTCACATGGGTCGAAAGCCTAGAATCTTGCTAATCCAACTGCGTTGTCAGATTTTTAAAAAAATGATTTACTCTGAAAGAATACGATGCGATTATCTGAGAACAAAGCCCCATAAAAAAAATATATTTCAACCAGCACAGGCGTAACATCACAAATTGCAATAAAATAAATTGTTTACCTTTGACGATCTTCCTCTGTTTGCAATCCCAATGCTCATTGTTACACAATGAATGGTCTTTTGTTTGATCAAATCAATTTTTATAGCCTAACACAAAACATTTTGTGAACCGCTTGTGTCGTGAATTCCGTCTCATTCCATTTTCGACGACACATTCAATGTAAATACACACACTAAACGTGACTTTTTCCAGTCATGTTTGTTTTTTTTTGCAATCAACTGGTTTGTTTGTAACACAACCAAACTTGATGGGCCATTTCGCGGGACGTATTGACTGAAAGAAACCGATTTGAAGACAACAAGTAATGACATCATTGTGCACCAATGATATGACCGCTGTTTCGTTGATTGACTGTATTTTAACCCAATGGCCACTGATCGTCTTGAAATCTAGCTGGGTAGATAGCCAATGAGCTGAGGTAAACGGCAATATGTAATGGTTATGTGTTGGAAGACCAACCCATGTAGTAAACTCCGGCGTAAAGAGGGTCATTCGCCATTGAAGATTCATACCAGAAGGAGCCACACAGCACTATTTTGGTTTATATAGCAATCAGTGTGGTGACTAAGTCAGGGAAAGCTAAATCTAAGTTTAGATATACAGATGTACACACAATTTTAGAAGAAATTGATTGGGAAAGTGAGACGGATTGTTGGAGGACGATTCATTTAGCGATTCCCAAATGGAGGAATATTTTTTGAACGGAGAGGACATCGTTTTGGACTGGTAAGTTCTTTTCATGCTAATGCCGTTGTTTGAAATTAATAATATAAAATATTATTTGTGATTTTTATACATTTTAGTAACAATATATAAAAATGTAATGAAATGTGTAAAGTACACGTTGGCTATACATTGTGGGTGGGGGTATGTTTGTATGTATGTGTATGACCCATAGCCTATGTTTGTGTGTGTATATATACATATTGTGGATTAGAGGGAGCATGGCCGAGATGCGTGTGTCTGCTGCTCCACCCCACCCCACCCCCACATGAGGAGAAAATCAGTCTCTTCCTCATTGACTGTCCTGCATTTCCCGTGGTACTAGGCCTTCCCTGGTTGGCTCATCATAACCCCACTATTTCCTGGCAACAGAGGGCTCTCACAGGGTGGTTGCAAGAGGCGCTACCACGGTGGAAATTCCAGACTAGGTCTCCACCCTGCGCATCCCCCCCAGAATATGCCGATTTGGCTCTCGCCTTCTGTAAAAAAAAGGTGACTCAATTACCACCTCATCGACAGGGGGATTGTGCGATAAATCTCCTGGCAGACGCTGCACTGCCCAGGAGTCACGTGTATCCCCTGTCGCAAGCGGAGACGGTGGCTATGGAGACATCTGTCTCTGAATCCCTGCGTCAGGGGTACATTCGGTCCTCCACTTCACCCGCCTCATCGAGTTTCTTTTTTGTGAAGAAGAAGGATGGAGGTCTACGCCCGTGCATTGACTAAGAGGTCTCAATCAAATCACGGTGAGGTACAGTTACCCGCTACCTCTTATTGCCATGGCGATTGAGTCAATGCATGGGGGCGCTTCTTCCTGAAACTGGTAACCTGGTGCGTATCTGGGCAGGAGACGAGTGGAAGACAGCGTTTAGTAACACCTCAGGGCATTATGAGTACTTAGTCATGCCGTACGGGTTGATGAATGCTCCATCAGTTTTCCAATCCTTTATAGACAAGATTTTCAGGGACCTGCATGGGCAGGGTGTAGTGGTGTATATCGATGACATTCTGATATACTCTGCTACACGCGCCGAGCATGTGTCCTTGGTACGCAAGGTACTTGGTCGACTGTTGGAGCATGACCAGTCAAGGCCCGAGAAATGCCTGTTCTTTCAGCAGGTCATCTCCTTCCTAGGGTATCGCATTTCCACATCAGGGGTGGAGATGGAGAGTGACCGCATTGCAGCCGTGCGTAATTGGCCAACTCCCAGCCAGGTGGCTGCTCCCATTACCTCACTGCTGAACGGGGGTCCTGTACGGTTGCAGTGGTCGGCTGAGGCAGACAGGGCTTTTGGGCAGCTAAGAGCTCTGTTTACTTCGGCTCCAGTGCTGGCCCATCCGGATCCCTCTTTGCCGGGCTGGGGTAGGAGCCGTGCTCTCACAGCGCTTGGGTACACCACCAAAACTCCGCCCTATGTGTTTTCTTCCCGAAGAAGCTCAGCCCAGCAGAGCGTAACTATGATGTGGGGGACCGGGAGCTGTTGGCTGTGGTTAAAGCGTTGAAGGTGTGGAGACATTGGCTTGAGGGGGCTAAACACCCTTTCCTCATCTGAACTGACCACCGCAACCTGGAGTACATCCGGGCAGCGAGGAGACTGAATCCTCGTCAGGCAAGGTGGGCCATGTTCTTTACCCGTTTTGTGTTTACCCTGTCCTACAGACCAGGTTCCCAGAATACGAAGGCAGACGCACTGTCCCGGCTGTTATGACACAGAGGAGCGGCCCATGGATCAGACTCCCGGCCTCTTGCCTGGTAGCGCCGGTCATGTGGGAGCTGGACGTGGACATTGAGCAGGCGTTGCGTACAGAGCCCGCTCCCCTCCAGTGTCCTGTCGGGCGTATGTACATTCCGTCTGCTGTCCATGACCAGTTGATCTATTGGGTCCACACGCCATCCTATCTGGTCATCTGGGGATCGGTCGGACGATGCACTGTCTGACTGGGAAGTACTGGTGGCCCACCTTGGCTAAGGATATGAGTGTTTATGTTTCCTCCTGCTCGGTGTGTCCCTCTGCCAAGGTCTTCCTATGGCCCTACAGACTGCGGAAGCCCTGTTTACTCACGTCTTCCGGCACTATGGGGTGCCTGAGGATATAGTGTCTAATCGGGGTCCCCAGTTCACGTCGAGAGTCCGGAAGGCGTTCATGGAACATCTGGGGGTCTCGATCAGCCTTACCTCGGGTTTTCACCCCGAGAGTAACGGGCAAGTAGCGAGAGTAAACCAGGATGTGGGCAGGTTTCTGCGGTCCTATTGCCAGGACCGGCCGGGAGAGTGGGCGGCGTTCGTGCCCTGGGCCTCTCCCCCTTTCAGTACGTATTGAGGTACCAGCCGGTTCTGGCGCCGTGGCTTCAGGGTCAGACTGAGGCTCCTGCGGTGGACGACTGGTTCAAGCGCACGGGGGAGACATGGGAGGCCACCCATGTTCACCTCCAGCGAGCCGTGCTTCGCCAAAAGACCGGCACGGACCGTCACCACAGTGAGACCCCAGTGATCGCACTGGGGGACCGGGTCTGGCTCTCGACCCCGAAACCTTCCCCTCCGCCTGCCCTGCCAGAAGCTGGGTCCGCGGTTTGTGGGGCCATTCAAAGTCCTGAGGAGAGTGAACGAGGTGTGCTTCAGATTACAGCTTCCCTCTGATTACCGTATTAACCCCTCGTTCCATGTGTCTCTCCTCAGGCCGGTGGTGGCTGGTCCGCTCCAGGAATCTGAGGTGCGGGAGGTCCCTCCGCCCCTCCAGACATCGAGGGGGCCCCGGCGTACTCCGTTTATTCCATCCTGGACTCGAGGCGTCAGGCAGGGGGCCTTCAGTGCCTCGTGGAGTGGGAGGGGTACGGTCCGGAGGAGAGGTGCTGCGCCCGGTTGCGGATGTTTTGGACCCCGAACTGCTGCGATAGTTTCACCGTCGCCGGGCCGGATCGCCCTGCGCCTCACCCGGGTCGTCCCCGAGGCCAGTGTCGGCGCGCTGGTGGGTGGGGGGGGGGTACTGGCACGACTTCCTCTCCTTGTTCGGGCAGCTCCATTTCCAATTTCTCCATTTGTTTTGTCTTGTTCCATACACACCTGATTTTCATTCCATAATCATACTGCATATATTTAGTCCTCTGTTCCTCTGCATTTCTTTGTGTGTAATTGTTTATTGTTATGTGGATATTGTCAGGCGCCATACTTTTGTTATGTTCCGTGTTTTTGACACGTTTATGTTTTTATGTGCTGTCGTTTTTGGACAGGAATTAAAGTGTGCCTGTTTACTACACTCTGCTCCCCTGCACCTGACTTCGCCTCCCGTACACACCCCTAACACTGAGGGATGTTTGTACAACTAATTATCTCATTCAGGCTGCCTGACAACATACTGTTTGTAGGATATGGCAATGGTGCATGGGATTAATGAAAGTTTGGACATTCCTGCAGCATAGATAAACTACTACAGTCCCCTTTAATTCTACATTTCAGTAGTCAGACTGCAAGGCCAGGAGGAGGTGACAACCAGTGGCAATTTTGGCATGTAAATCTTGGTGGGGCAAAAAAATTAAAAATAATAATAATATAAGTGAAATGCTTGCCAGCAAAGCCATTACACAACACTAAACAATACATTAATTGCACTATAACAGTGACAAACGGTGCCCACAAACTGTTAGGGCCTACATAAAGCTGTCCCAACAGCAGTCCCAACATCTTACCACTGCTACACCTGGCTTTTAACGGAGCCTTGTCTGGCAGCAAAACAGTTCATTCAGCCTAATTTACTGCCTTTTAAAAAGATAGCTGATATGGCTGACTTACTTAAACAAATGTGGTTTCTAATGACAATTGAGATGTACAAACTATGGCATAAGGGGACAACAAGTGCATAAGAGGCAATCCGTAATTGCAATTAAGATATTAATGAGCGAGCTAGGACGACGTAGTCAATATAACTATTTGTTTGCACTTTTGAAATGTACAGTGACAGAATTCAGAACATAGGCCGTTCTTACAGTGTTCTCCCTGTGAACCAAGTCAGAACCGTAGGATAAATAAAGGGGGCACATACGCAGACAATGAAAGCTCCTACAAAATTTGATGATTACATTTCACAAAAACAGGTTATAGGCTACTGTACATGTGCACCACCAAGTCAGAACAGTAGGTGGAATTAAGAGAGGTAAATAGACCAAATTATTAGGGTGAGGCACATGGGCTACTAACAGCTTGCTACACAACATACACTTAGTATTACTTTCTTATCTACAGTATACATATCTCCCTGGCATATACATAATTTATGCAGTAGCATACAAGCCATTTTTGGACTTGTTGTGCTGTGCTCACTTCATTAGAAAGGTGGCATGTGGGCAAATTCTGTCATCAAAGTCTGGCATTCTCTGTATCTATGGTGCTTTCAAGAAAAAACAAGGTTGAATCATGATGACATCATTGATCTTCTGGTTGTAGCTCTAGAAAGAAGGTTGAGTTACAATTCTGAGTTGGATGACCATTCAAAATGTATTTCCCAGTCGGAGCTCATTTTTTTCAGGAATTCGTTAATTGTCTTGAACTCACTGCAGTCAAATTTGCGCCCTTTCGAGTTAAGTGTGTTTTGAGCAAGGCAGAAATCAGGCTTCATTGACAGCATGGCCAATGTTGAATTTTTATGATTTTAAACTAGGAAAAGAGACACTTAATCACAGATTTGGGACCACACAGCCACTTCATTGAATAGCAGGATAGTGATTGCTTTGCAATGCTTGCAGTTAGCCACTGTCACTGATTCCTTCCAAACCACTCATTGCTGAATTTGTGATTTCCAAGTTGTTGTGTAATGTTTATGTCCAATGGCCAATTTCTATTCATTATTTATCTTCATATGACAAGGATTAAAAAGGATTTGCCAGGAGATTGTCGACGTGATTCATGATGATGACTGCTCGCTAAGATTTTGGAAGTATGATGTTGACATGATCAGTCCAATCAAAGCTACTGTAGATATAACGTGATTTGACGTCATTTTATCTGTGGCCACTGACCTTGAGCCTTCTTGGATGGGCATTTCTAATTTAACTTCATGGCAGCACCCAAGGAGCTTGAATTATCGAGGTCTACCCTTAGACTTGGTGGTGACGTACTCTCCCCATGAGTGGCAGAACACTGAGCTAATCATGGTGCAACTAGAGAACATTACCAACCCCTACGCTCTGTATTTTTCGCTGGCTACCCCACCACCACGGAAAGCACTGAGCTAAACTGAAAAACCTGCACTTTGGAGCTGCTTTACTCAAGAAAGTAAAAAAGAGACCATGTTTGTATGCTGCTTTATTAACTCAATTATATATATTATTTTTTTTACATTGTTTGCAAACTGATATGTCACATGTATTAATGCCAAAATAACAAGCAAAACAGGTAAGGCCAAAACACAAGACCCACATTGTTTAGCTAAACATGTGGGTCTCAAAATGGCCCTGAATGACAGGTCACCACTGGTAACATTATAAAATGCCAATAATTGTCTGAATGCATAAGTAGAGGAAGTGTAGTGGTTCATGCACTGGACAGCTGTGTGACATAAAAAAGAACACTCAGTTCAAATTACTACATAAATAAGTTCATAACTTCATGCAGGTGCAATAAGGAAGTTAGTCAAACTGCATTGTCATCTCTTAGAACAGCTCATTACATATTTTATTGGGTAACCACCAATAGCAGCATAGTTTGCATATTTCATATCAATACGTTTCAATTTAGACCAACACACACAACCTTATATTGCCATCTGCTGTTTTTAAATGGGTCTGCAACACACTGCTTGTGAAACAGTTATCTTTGGGGAAATTTGAGGAACATAAATTGCAGTATTAGATTGTATCTAAGTGAAGAAGGGTTTGCAACAGTTATCACACCAGATCATACCTGAACATTTAAGATGGAGATGTATTTTAGGGCAATGCTGAAACAATGTTGGTCATTTAGATCATTTAGTTACTTTGGACTTGATTACTCTAATTTAACTGGCAAATCCAATAATTTAAGATTATGAAGAAATTGAAGAATATGTTATGAGAAAAATACATATCTTGTTCACAAGAGAAATACTTGAATGATATAAACAGGGTTGGAATGTGAAGCATCATTATACTCTACAAGAGGGCAAAACTATGCTACATGGAACTTAAAATAGTGCAAAAAGGCATTAGAAACGACATAGATCTGTGAATAATGTTTGTTTAAGCTTTGGACATGCTGATCAACAGAAATAACTGCATTTTTTTGGGATCATTCCATGATCTGAGATGTGTACAGTTGAAGTTGGAAGTTTACATACACTTAGGTTGGAGTCATTAAAACTTGTTTTCAACCACTCCACAAACGTCTTGTTAACAAACTATAGTTTTGGCAAGTCGGTTAGGAAATCTACTTTGTGCATGACACAAGTAATTATTCCAACAATTGTTTACAGACAGATTATTTCACTTATTCCAGTGGATCAGAAGTTTATATACACTAAATTGACTGTGCCTTTAAACAGCTTGGAAAATTCCAGAAAATGATGTCATGGCTTTAGAAGCTTCTGATAGGCTAATTGACATCATTTGAGTCAATTGGAGGTGTACCTGTGGATGTATTTCAAGGTCTACTGTACATTCAAACTCAGTGCCTCTATGCTTGACATCATGTGAAAATCAAAAGAAATCAGAAAAAAATTGTAGATCTCCACAAGTCTGTTTCATCCTTGGGAGCAATTTCCAAATGCCTGAAGGTACCTTGTTCATCTGTACAAACAATAATACGCAAGTATAAACACAATGGGACCACGCAGCCGTCATACCGCTCAGGTAGGAGACGTTTTCTGTCTCCTAGAGATGAACTTACTTTGTGCAAAAATGGAGAGGCTTGCAAGCCGAAGTGCAAATCAATCCCAGAACAACAGCAAAGGACCTTGTGAAGATGCTGGAAGAAACAGGTACAAAAGTATCTATATCCACAGTAAAACGAGTTCTATATCGACATAACCCGAAAGGCTGCTCCGCAAGGAAGAAGCCACTGCTCCAAAAGGGCCTCCCGGGTGGCGCAGTGGTTAAGGCCGCTGTACTGCAGCGCCAGCTGTGCCATCAGAGTCCCTGGGTTCGCGCCCAGGCTCTGTCGTAACCGGCCGCGACCGGGAGGTCCGTGGGACGATGCACAATCGGCCTAGCGTCGCCTGAGTTAGGGAGGGATTGGTCGGTAGGGGTGTCCTTGTCTCATCGCGCAGTGTGCGCTAGCCAAGGTGGTTGGGTTGTGTATCGGAGGACGCATGACTTTCAACCTTTGTCTCTCCCGAGCCGTACGGGAGTTGTAGCGATGAGACAAGATAGTAGCTACTACAACAATTGGATACCACGAAATTGGGGAGAAAAAGGGGTAAAATTTAAAAAAACAACAACAACAACAAAAAAGCCAGACTACTGTTTGCAACTGCACATGGGGACAAAGTTTGTACTTTTTGGAGAAATGTCTGATGAAACAAAAATAGAACTGTTTGGCCATAATGACCATCGTTATGTTTGGAGGAAAAAGGGGGAGGCTTGCAAGCCGAAGAACACCATCCCAACCATGTAGTACGGGGGTGGCAGCATCATGTTGTGGGGGTGCTTTGCTGCAGGAGGGACTGGTGCACTTCACAAAATAGATGGCATCATGAGGAGGACAATTATGGGGATATATTGAAGCAACATCTCAAGACATCAGTCAGGAAGTTAAAGCTTGGTTGCAAATGGCTCTTCCAAATGGACAATGACCCCAAGCATACTTCCAAAGTTGTGGAAAAATGGCTTAAGGACAACCAAGTCAAGGTATTGGAGTGGCCATCACAAAGCCCTGACCTCAAATGAGAGTGTGAGAGTGTGCGAGCAAGGAGGCTTACAAAACTGACTCAGTTACACCAGCTCTGTCAGGAGGAATGGACCAACATTCATTCAATTTATTGTGGGAAGCTTGTGGAAGGCTGCCCGAAACGTTTGGCCCATGTTAAACAAGTTAAAGGCAATTCTACCAAATACTAATTGAGTGTATGTAAACTTCTGACCCACTGTGAATGTGGTGAAAGAAATAAAAGCTGAAATGAATCATTCTCTCTACTATTATCCTGACATTTCACATTCTAAGAAAAAAGTAGTGATCCTAACTGACCTAAGAAAGGGAATTTTTACTAGGATTACATTTCAGGAATTGTGAAAAACGGAGTTTAAATGTATTTGGCTAAGGTGTACATAAACTTCCGACTTCAACTGTATGTCCTCAATTATATCCTATTTTTTGGTATAAGATGATAACCTTTCCGACTACCTATTTCAATTGGATGCGTACAGTAGAGCGACTTACAGTAGTGAGTGCATACATTTTTACACTGGTCCACTGTGGGAATCAAACCCACAACTTTAACATTGCAAGCGCCATGCGCTACCAACTGAGCTACACAGAACCAGGGAAAGGAAAGGAAAGCTTCAAGAGAAGAGAGATAATGTGTTGTTAAATTCGGACTACGAACCAATCCATGTTTGGCAGTGATGTATTTATTTATGGGAGAGACAGAACAGAATGCCCTTGTTTAGAATGGAGTGACCTAGGTTCATATAAATAATCTTCTTGAAGAAAGACTGCAACATTCAGAATCACTGAATTCCCACACTCATATCCTGTTCCATGAATAACCCACTCATGCTATGCTGCCATGTCCATAAGAGTTTTTTGTTTGTTTGAAAAGCTGTGAATTCAGCAGAAGAACACTAGTCACATTCCACAGCTGTATGTTTCAAGGTTGATTTCAACAGATCTCACCAAAAAAACATGAAAGATACAGTGGAGACATCATGGCACCAGAGGGGTGGGCACCATTATTGATCTGAACAAAAGGACCTGTCAGACAGTCATAACTGAAGAGCCTCGGAGACCTTTCCGCATTCCCGCAGCACAGACACAGTGTGAAACAGGCCCAAATCTGAATGCAGCCTACTGAGCACCGGCAGAGATTTGTCTACCCGTCGACTAGGCTGCATTAAGGGTTTCTTCCAAATCAATAACCTTTGGGATTGGTTATTAGAATATTAAATGAGTGACAGACACAGATAGGACTGGTAAGTGTCTCACTCTGACATTTTTCTTCCGAATTGATCATTCAATCATTCAAAATGTTGGTCAGATTAATAAAAGCATATCAGTGTAGGGTTAAATACAGTACTAATGTGCTATTATAGGCTACAGGCATAAAGTACTCAGCCTATTGCAGGCTACTGGTCCAGATAAAGTTCTGTATGTGGTTGTATTTAGTTTGGCAAAGTTTCTGTGATGATCAGTTGTGTGCAGGAGCTGTATAGCATACTCAGGACAGAGTCTGCTTTCAAACTTGAATGTTTACTGTTTGAGTTTTGCACAGTGGCAAATAAAGGCATGTTTGTGTCACATAAAGGAGTCACATTGAACACTAGGGGCCTTATTACATTTTCTCAGGTTCAAAATGTACTCTTGTACAAACTGTCTAGTCTACAACTCCCATGTCTCCTTTGTAAAGGGGTGCAGAAATGGCAATGAATTAGTCTATTGGACGCAGCATCACATTCATGTCTAAAGACTAGAACATATAGATATTGACGATCATCGCCTTTGCATAGGCCAATAAAATAAAGTACACACACTGTTATGTACATGGTCAGGTGGGATTTCCCTGTAAGAAATAGGACTTTCATTGAATATGAAATATCTCATTACAGCCTGCAAGTTCTTTGGTAATTAAATGATTCCCACACACTCTTCGTTATGTAAGGAGATGAGGTCTGGTGTTTATTTTGACACTGGTGCTGCTCTGACAGCTCCAGGCTAAGGAAACCGTGCTGAGCACTACCACATAACAGTAAATGTGTTTTTTAGATTTCTGATGTTAAATAGCAAGTTGGCTCGATCAGTTACTGAAGTCAACTTTGAAGACTTTCTCTGAATTTTTCGTTGGTGTTGGTATTTAGCAGAGGTGGGACCAAGTCATTGTTTTACAAGTAACAAATACGTCTCAAGTCTTACCACTCAAGTCCCAAGTCAAGTCCCATTTGAAGACAGGCAAGTCAAGACCGTCAAGTATCAAGTCAAGTCTCCAGTCCTAAACGTTGAGTTTTGAGTACTAAACAAGTCATAATGTGCTCTTCTCCAAATGTAAGACCATTTCATATTTAAAAAGAGTAATAGTATATTACATTTACGCAAATCATGAATGCTTTTAAAAATATATATATTTATTACTTTCCAAATAAACTTTATATTTCCATGGAAATACATGGGTAGCCATGAGAAAGACATCAATATGACAACAAAGACAAAATATTGTAGTTTTCTTGTTCTCTCTCTCTCTCTCTCTCTCTCTCTCTCTCTCTCTCTCTCTCTCTCTCTCTCTCTCTCTCTCTCTCTCTCTCTCTCTCTCTCTCTCTCTCTCTCTCTCTCTCTCTCTCTCTCTCTCTCTCTCTCTCTCTCTCTCTCTCTCTCTCTCTCTCTCTCCTCTAGACACCTAAAACAATCCTGCCATAAAGTTACAATCATTCATTTAAAGGTACATCTAAACAACTGACACTGAACTGAGGCCTAAAATCTGAATAATGAATGTCTGAGAAAAAGAATACAGATCTCAAAGACGGGAGATAAAACCTGAACATGGAAACTACATGTGTGTGTGTGTGTGTGTAATGCATAAACAGTTTAATTTTTCCCTTGTCTCAGGGTCCTATGATGCATTGTATTTGCAAAATACCAAATTCGATAAAAGTCTGTCAGTCATTTGTGCACGATGAGGCCACAGTATGATGCCACCATGGCTGCAGACATGCTCCACCGCAACACTGGAGGCACTGCCATGACCCTGATGGCCACTCGGGACAGTGAAGGAAGAGCCTTCCTGTTCATTGCCCAGAACAAGAGGGCATTCTGTCCTTCACATATGTCAAGGTAGTGACTTAGCTGTAGTGCTGGAGTGGTCCCAACAGCTTTCTTCTGTCTCTTACAGCATGCTGCAAACAGCCCTTCTTCTTGTCCAAGACTATGGTCCTCTCACTCTTCCTCATCAACAAGAGGCACAGCTTGCTCAGTCCCTGTAGCATCTTGCAGAATCAGTTCTGGCAAAACATGTAAAAGCATAGCAGAAATAAAAAGGATGGTATTAGAGTATTGGTGATGCAGTGGATTAAACTGAACGGGTATTATTGTTGTAGTCAATTGGATTAAATTATGAGAAAAAGTTACATTAAACTCAGTAATATTTACCTTTCACTCTTTGTGCCACCTCCTCCTTGACCTCCTCCTTGACCAGCACATGGTTCTCCACCCACAGAGAAAAAGCCAGATCCAAGGCAACTGCTTTGAGGTAGACTGGATCTGTTATCTGTTAAGATATCAGTTTGTCTCTGAATGGTTTGTCCTCTGACAAATCAACTATACATTTCGGTGTTCCTCAAGGTTCCGTTTTAGGACCACTATTGTTTTCACTATATATTTTACGTCTGGAGGATGTCATTCGAAAACATAATGTTAACTTTCACTGCTATGCGGATGACACACAGCTGGTGAAGCCCAAAAATTGCCCTCGCTAGAAGCCTGTGTTTCAGGCATAAGGAAGTGGATGGCTGCAAACATTCTACTTTTAAACTCGGACAAAACAGAGATGCTTGTTTTAGGTCAAGAAACAAATAGATCTTCTGTTGAATCTGACAATTAATCTTGATGGTTGTACTGTCGTCTCAAATAAAACTGTGAAGGACCTCGGCGTTACTCTGGACCCTGATCTCTCTTTTGACGAACATATCAAGACTGTTTCAAGGACAACTTTTTTCCATCTATGTAACATTGCAAAACTCAGAAACTTTCTGTCCAATAATGATGCAGAAAAATGTATCCATGCTTTTGTTACTTCTAGGTTAGACTACTGCAATGCTCTACTTTCCGGCTACCCGAATAAAGCACTAAATAAACTTCAGTTAGTGCTAAATACGGCTGCTAGAATCCTGACTAGAACCAAAAAAATTGATCATATTACTCCAGTACTAGCCTCCCTACACTGGCTTCCTGTTAAGGCAAGGGCTGATTTCAAGGTTTTACTGCTAACCTACAAAGCATTACATGGACTTGCTCCTACCTATCTTTCTGATTTGGTCCTGCCGTACATACCTACACGTACGCTACGTTCACAAGACGCAGGCCTCCTAATTGTCCCTAGAATTTCTAAGCAAACAGCTGGAGGCAGGGCTTTCTCCTATAGAGCTCTATTTTTGGAATGGTCTGCCTACCCATGTGAGAGACGCAGACTCGGTCTCAACCTTTAAGTCTTTACTGAAGACTCATCTCTTCAGTGGGTCATATGATTGTGTGTGGTCTGGCCCAGGAGTGTGAAGGTGAACGGAAAGGCTCTGGAGCAACGAACCGCCCTTGCTGTCTCTGCCTGGCCGGTTCCCCGCTCTCCATTGGGATTCTCTGCCTCTAACCCTATTACAGGGGCTGAGTCACTGGCTTACTGGTGCTCTTTCATGCGTCACTTGAGTGGGTTGAGTCACTGACGTGATCTTCCTGTCTGGGTTGGCGCACCCCCCTTGGGTTGTGCCATGGCAGAGATCTTTGTGGGCTATACTCGGCCTTGTCTCAGGATAGTAAGTTGGTGGTTGAAGATATCCCTCTAGTGGTGTGGGGGCTGTGCTTTGGCTAAGTGGGTGGCGTTATATCCTTCCTGTTTGTCCCTGTCCGAGGGTATCATCGGATGGGGCCACAATGTCTCCTGACCCCTCCTGTCTCAGCCTCCAGTATTTATGCTGCAGTAGTTTATGTGTCGGGGGGCTAGGGTCAGTTTGTTATATCTGGAGTACTTCTCCTGTCTTATCCGGTGTCCTGTGTGAATTTAAGTATGCTCTCTCTAATTCTCTCTTTCTCTCGGAGGACCTGAGCCCTAGGACCATGCCTCAGGACTACCTGGCATGATGACTCCTTGCTGTCCCCAGTCCACCGGGCTGTGCTGCTGCTCCAGTTTCAACTGTTCTGCCTGCGGTTATGGAATCCTGACCTGTTCACCGGACGTGCTACCTGCTGTTTTCAACTCTCTAGAGACAGCAGGAGTGGTAGAGATACTCTTAATGATCGGCTATGAAAAGCCAACTGACTCTACTCTACTCATCAGCCGTTTCCAGCTACAATAATCATTTACAACATTAACAATGTCTACACTGTATTTCCGATCAATTTTATGTTATTTTAATGGACAAAAAATGTGCTTTTCTTTCAAAAACAAGGACGTTTCTAAGTGACCCCAAACTTTTTTTTGCCCCATTTGGTAGTTACAGTCTTGTCCCATTGCTGCAACACCCGTATGGACTCAAGAGAGGCGAAGGTTGAGAGGCACGCATCCTCCAAAACACAACCCTGCCAAACAGCACTGCTTCTTGACACACTGGTCGTTTATCCCAGAAGTCAGCCGCTCCAATGTGTTGGAGGAAACACCGCACAACTGCCGACCGAGTGAGTGTGCATACAACCGGCCCGCCACAGGAGTCGCTAGAGTGCATTGGGATAAGGACATCCCGGCCGGCCAAACTCTTCCCTAACCTGGACGACACTGGGACAGTTGTGTGCTGTCTCATGGGTCTCCCGGACACAAGCCTTCGACACAGCTCAGGATCAAACCCAGATCTGTAGTGGCACCTAAAGGCACCTAGTGGCACCTACTGAAATGCAGAACCATAGACCGCTGCGCCACTCGGGAGCCAATGATATATTTTCTATTTAGCTCTTTTTTTCTTTCTTTTTTAATTTGACCCCTTTTTCTCCCCAATTGGTATCCAATTGTTTAGTAGCTACTATCTTGTCTCATCGCTACAACTCCCGTACGGGCTCGGGAGAGATGAAGGTTGAAAGTCATGCGTCCTATGATACACAACCCAACCAAGCCGCACCGCTTCTTAACACAGCGCGCATCCAACCCAGAAGCCAGCCGTACCCAAGAATGCAAAGGTAACTGAACTAAATTACTATCGCCCCGTAGCACTCACTTCTGTCATCATGAAGTGCTTTGAGAGACTAGTCAAGGATCATATCACCTCCACCTTACCTGTCACTAGGCCTGGGCAAAGGCCAGCCCGGGGGCCGTATGCGGCCCGCGTCCTGATTCAATACGGCCCGGGGAATCATGCTCAGATCACATTTGCGATAGTAAAGTTAGTAAAGTAAAATTTATTTGTTATTCAATTAAAAGCCCAATGAATACTAGCCTTTGTATAATGATTTAACTCCCACCGCTTGTGGGACATTTATTTTGAAGGCACATATAATTAACAACTGCAAGAGGACAGACAGTGACTGACAGGCTGACACACACATCTCACTTACAAATAATAGCTAGCTAGAAATTGCGCAAAAAACATTTTTTCAACAACAACAATAAATAAAGGAAAGTAGTTTTTTGGCCCTTTTGCACATCAGATGTACAGCCTTGTCAAAGCTTTCAAGGGAAAATGAATCCTCCTGACCTGCCAAGTAGAAGCCAACAATCTCACCCACCTTCCGACACTACAAGTCTGTTTCCTGTCAGATGACCAGAGGGAGAAGTATACAGTACATCGCTGCTGCGTGCTTTGAACGGTGAGTTCTCTTGTCATTTTGAGGATTTCAAAGTGTTGGAAAATGACATGCTGTTGATTTCCTCTCCTTTCACCTTCAACGTAGATAACGCTCCCACTGACCTACAACTCGAACGTATCGATCTTCAGTCTGATGCAGTGATTGGAGAACTATTCAAAACAATGTCACTGACTGTAAGGGTTTTCCTGTGGTGAAGGAGAAGCGGACCAAAACGTAGCATGGTGGTTATTCATGTTCTTTAATAAAGGAACTAGACATGAAATAACTAACAAAACAATAAATGTGCGAAAACCTAAACAGTCCTATCTGGTGCAAACACAGAGACAGGAACAATCACCCACAAACACACAGTGAAACCCAGGCTACCTAAGTATGATTCTCAATCAGAGACAACTAATGACACCTGCCTCTGATTGAGAACCATACTAGGCCGAAACATAGAAATACCCAAAACCTAGAAAAACAAACATAGACTGCCCACCCAACTCACGCCCTGACCATACTAAATAATTACAAAAGAAAGGAAATAAAGGTCAGAACGTGACACTAACGAGGTTCTATGCATCAATGAACAAGACTCTCCAAAGATTAGGAGTCATGCTC
Organism: Oncorhynchus keta; assembly: GCF_023373465.1. Lineage (NCBI taxonomy): Eukaryota > Metazoa > Chordata > Actinopteri > Salmoniformes > Salmonidae > Oncorhynchus > Oncorhynchus keta. The sequence continues at coordinate 25,355,201 of NC_068448.1, forward strand.
AGAAGATACGTGTATTTGTACTGTTTGGGTCAACCTATGTATGAACAGACATTTTCAGTGATGAAATATAACAAGTCAAGGCACAGATCAACTCTTACTGACTCTCGCCTCTCAGCAATCCTTCGCATAGCGACGTCAGAAACTATACTGACTTCAAAGCTATAGTCAATGACCATCATGGACTTCACTCCTCACACTGATTGAGTAATTTAACTGTGATGTTGAGCTCTTTCTCTTTCTTGTGTTTTTGTGCATAACCGTTAACAAGAGTTCTGTCCATGGTGCTGAATGCACACTGTACTTTTCCCTCCGTGTAGTTCATTGCATGTTTAATAATGAAAATACCTACCAAAAGGAGAACATGGATGTAGTTTATTTCTGTGCATGTTTAAAACAACAACACAAAAAATTGTAGCATATCTGGACTTGATTACTGTAGATATATCTGTCAACACAGTCATATACATGATGTATAATCCTGTAATGATTCTGGCCCGCAGTGGCAAAAATATTTTCTAATGTGGTCCTCCATGGAAAATAATTGCCCAGGCCTGCCCTAGACCCACTTCAATTTGATTACTGCCCAAATAGGTCCACATACGATGCAATCACCATCACACTGTACACTGCCCTATCCCATCTGGAATACCTATTGAAGAATGCTATTCATTGACTATAGCTCAGCATTCAACACCATAGTACCCTCCAAGCTCATCATTAAGCTTGAGGACTTGGGTCTCAACCCTGCCCTGTGCAATTGGGTCCTGGACTTCCTGACCGGTCGCACCCAGGTGGTGAAGGTAGGAAAAAACATCTCCACTTCGCTGTCCCTCAAAAATGGATCCCCACAAGGGTATGTGCTCAGCCCCCTCCTGTACTCCCTGTTCACCCATGACTGCCTGGCCATGTACACCTCCAACTCAATCATCAAGTTTGCAGATTACACAACAGTAGTAGGCATGATTACCAAGTACGACGAGACAGACCCCCCCCCGCATCCACATCGATGGGACATTAGTGGTGAAGGTGGAAAGTTTTAAGTTCCACGACGTACGCATCACGGACAAACTGAAATGGTCTACCCACACAGATAGTGTGATGAAGGAGGCGCAACAGCGCCTCTTTAACCTCAGGAGGCTGAAGATGTACAATTGATAGCATCCTGTCGGGCGGTATCAACTGCACCGCCCACAACCGCAGGGCTCTCCAGAGGGTGGTGCGGTCTGCACAACACATCACCAAGGGGCAAACTGCCTGCCTTCCAGGAAACCTACACCACCTGATGTCACAGTAAGGCCAAAAAGATCATCAAGGACAACAACCACCCGAGCCACTGCCTGTTCACCCCGCTATCATCCAGAAGGCGAGGTCAGTACAGGTGCATCAAAGCTGGGACCGAGTGACTGAAAAACAGCTTCTATCTCAAGGCCATCAGACTGTTAAACAGCCATCACTAGCACAGAGAAGCTGATGCCTACATGCAGACTTGGAATCATTGGCCACTTTAATAAATGGACCACTAGTCACTTTAATAATGACACTTTAATAATGTTTACATATCTTGCATTGCTCGTCTCATATGTACAGTGGTGCAAAAAAGTATTTAGTCAGCCACCAATTGTGCAAGTTCTCCCACTTAAAAAGATGAGAGAGGCCTGTAATTTTCATCATAGGTACACTTCAACTATGACAGACAAAAGAGGAAAGACAATCCAGAAAATCACATTGTAGGATTTTTAATGAATTTATTTGCAAATTATGGGGGAAATAAGTATTTGGCCACCTACAAACAAGCAAGATTTCTAACTCTCACAGACCTGTAACTTCTTCTTTAAGAGGCTCCTCTGTCCTCCACTTGTTACCTGTATTAATGGCACCTGTTTGAACTTGCTATCAGTATAAAAGACACCTGTCCAGAACCTCAAACAGTCACACTCCAAACTCCACTATGGCCAAGACCAAAGAGCTGTCAAAGGACACCAGAAACAAATGTGTAGACCTGCACCAGGCTGGGAAGACTGAATCTGCAATAGGTAAGCAGCTTGGTTTGAAGAAATCAACTGTGGGAGCAATTATTAGGAAATGGAAGACATACAAGACCACTGATAATCTCCCTCGATCTGGGGCTCCACGCAAGATCTCACCCCGTGGGGTCAAAATGATCACAAGAAAGTTGAGCAAAAATCCCAGAACCACACGGGGGGACCTAATGAATGACCTGCAGAGAGCTGGGACCAAAGTAACAAACGACTACCATCAGTAACAAACTACGCCGCCAGGGACTCAAATCCTGCAGTGCCATCATGCTTTGGGGCTGTTTTTCTGCAAAGGGACCAGGACGACTGATCTGTGTAAAGGAAAGAATGAATGGGGCCATGTATCGTGAGATTTTGAGTGAAAACCTCCTTCCATCAGCAAGGGCATTGAAGATGAAACGTGGCTGGGTCTTTCAGCATGACAATGATCCCAAACACACCGCCCGGGCAACGAAGGAGTGGCTTCGTAAGAATCATTTCAAGGTCCTGGAGTGGCCTAGAAGTCTCCAGATCTCAACCCCATAGAAAATCTTTGGAGGGAGTCGAAAGTCCATGTTGCCCAGCAACAGCCCCAAAACATCACTGCTCTAGAGGAGATCTGCATGGAGGAATGGGCCAAAATACCAGCAACAGTGTGTGAAAACCTTGTGAAGACTTACAGAAAACGTTTGACCTCTGTCATTGCCAACAAAGGGTATATAACAGAGATAAACCAAATACTTATTTTCCACCATAATTTTCAAATAAATTCATTAAAAATCCTACAATGTGATTTTCTAGATTTTTCTCATTTTGTCTGTCATAGTTGAAGTGTACCTATGATGAAAATTACAGGCCTCTCTCATCTTTTTAAGTGGAAGAACTTGCACAATTGGTGGCTGACTAAATACTTTTTTGCCCCACTGTATATACTGTTTCTATCCTATCTTTTGCATCTTAGCCTAAGCACACATATTATTTTTGTATTTCCCAAAATCCATATATAGTAGACATGCAAGTTTAAAATCTATAGGTTTACCAAAACAGTTATGTGATTAAGCATGCACAGTTTAATTAAGTGATGGTCAAGTGTATTTAAGCAAATGAGAAGATGATCATATGAAAAGTAGTATGAGCATTACATTGTAAAAGGCTATTTCTTTATATGAATGGTATTTCTATCTGAATTTGATTAGGTTTGGTGAAAAAATTACTATGTAATTTGGTGTGTTGTACCTAGTCAATTGAAAATGTGCTTAGAGTTGTGAAAAAAACGACCTTTTTGATTATCTGTTTAGAGTTTTGTGCTGCCTTTTACCACATATAGTACATGTGAAAATAGTACCAAAGCATTAAAAAAACGGTAACACGGTAAGCCTGTTAGAGGGAGCTACACTTTCCCTATAACCTATTACAGCCAACACCAGAACTGTCCAGGTTTGAGAAAATGAATAATTTGCTTCACGAGCTCAGCTAAATATTATCCATCCTTTTCTATTTCCATTACATATCTTCCATCCCTCCAATGGTCCCCCACTGTACTACTTTTTCTCTGTTCCTTGCCAGCTGTTGCTGTCCGTATCTCTCCACTAAGACTGCCCCTGTGCAACAAGTTATAAATAAAATGCCAAGAAGTGCAAGACATTCAGCCGTTGTGTTGTTTAAGCAGCTGCACACTGTCAGTCCAATCGTTCTATTAGAGAAGGAGGAGAACAGCTAGGGGTGGGTGAGAGGAGAGAAGGAGGAGAACAGTTAGGGGTGGGTGAGAGGAGAGAAGGAGGAGAACAGCTAGGGGTGGGTGAGAGGAGAGAAGGAGGAGAACAGCTAGGGGTGGGGGAGAGGAGAGAAGGAGGAGAACAGCTAGGGGTGGGGGAGAGGAGAGAAGGAGGAGAACAGCTAGGGGTGGGGGAGAGGAGAGAAGGAGGAGAACAGCTAGGGGTGGGTGAGAGGAGAGAAGGAGGAGAACAGCTAGGGATGGGGGAGAGGAGAGAAGGAGGAGAACAGCTAGGGGTGGGGGAGAGGAGAGAAGGAGGAGAACAGCTAGGGGTGGGGGAGAGGTGAGAAGGAGGAGAACAGCTAGGGGTGGGTGAGAGGAGAGAAGGAGGAGAACAGCTAGGGGTGGGGGAGAGGAGAGAAGGAGGAGAACAGCTAGGGGTGGGTGAGAGGAGAGAAGGAGGAGAACAGCTAGGGGTGGGGGGAGAGGAGAGAAGGAGGAGAACAGCTAGGGGTGGGGGAGAGGAGAGAAGGAGGAGAACAGCTAGGGGTGGGGGAGAGGAGAGAAGGAGGAGAACAGCTAGGGGTGGGTGAGAGGAGAGAAGGAGGAGAACAGCTAGGGGTGGGGGAGAGGAGAGAAGGAGGAGAACAGCTAGGGGTGGGTGAGAGGAGAGAAGGAGGAGAACAGCTAGGGGTGGGGGGAGAGGAGAGAAGGAGGAGAACAGCTAGGGGTGGGTGAGAGGAGAGAAGGAGGAGAACAGCTAGGGGTGGGTGAGAGGAGAGAAGGAGGAGAACAGCTAGGGGTGGGTGAGAGGAGAGAAGGAGGAGAACAGCTAGGGGTGGGGGAGAGGAGAGAAGGAGGAGAACAGCTAGGGGTGGGTGAGAGGAGAGAAGGAGGAGAACAGCTAGGGGTGGGGGAGAGGAGAGAAGGAGGAGAACAGCTAGGGGTGGGTGAGAGGAGAGAAGGAGGAGAACAGCTAGGGGTGGGGGAGAGGAGAGAAGGAGGAGAACAGCTAGGGGAGGGTGAGAGGAGAGAAGGAGGAGAACAGCTAGGGGTGGGGGAGAGGAGAGAAGGAGGAGAACAGCTAGGGGTGGGTGAGAGGAGAGAAGGAGGAGAACAGCTAGGGGTGGGGGAGAGGAGAGAAGGAGGAGAACAGCTAGGGGTGGGTGAGAGGAGAGAAGGAGGAGAACAGCTAGGGGTGGGGGAGAGGAGAGAAGGAGGAGAACAGCTAGGGGTGGGTGAGAGGAGAGAAGGAGGAGAACAGCTAGGGGTGGGGGAGAGGAGAGAAGGAGGAGAACAGCTAGGGGTGGGTGAGAGGAGAGAAGGAGGAGAACAGCTAGGGGTGGGTGAGAGGAGAGAAGGAGGAGAACAGCTAGGGGTGGGGGAGAGGTGAGAAGGAGGAGAACAGCTAGGGGTGGGGGAGAGGAGAGAAGGAGGAGAACAGCTAGGGGTGGGTGAGAGGAGAGAAGGAGGAGAACAGCTAGGGGTGGGGGAGAGGAGAGAAGGAGGAGAACAGCTAGGGGTGGGGGAGAGGAGAGAAGGAGGAGAACAGCTAGGGGTGGGGGAGAGGTGAGAAGGAGGAGAACAGCTAGGGGTGGGTGAGAGGAGAGAAGGAGGAGAACAGCTAGGGGTGGGGGAGAGGAGAGAAGGAGGAGAACAGCTAGGGGTGGGGGAGAGGAGAGAAGGAGGAGAACAGCTAGGGGTGGGTGAGAGGAGAGAAGGAGGAGAACAGCTAGGGCTGGGGGAGAGGAGAGAAGGAGGAGAACAGCTAGGGGTGGGGGAGAGGAGAGAAGGAGGCCAGGGTGAGTCAGGGAGGAGACCTGCCCCTGGCAGCCTCCACAGAATGCATGCTGGGAGAGCCAGACAGTGAATGTGTGTAGGGATGAGACCACCAGCAGGGTTGGCAGTCTATATGATCCATGGGTCATATTAGATTTAGTTTCGGGTACATGAGGAGGGTTGGGGTCACAGTGACGCCTTATTACCAGCAGACTGTCCATGCTGTTAAAATGTGATTGGTTTGTCCATGAGTGAGTCATAATAGAGAGGGCATCATTAGAGATACCCTGGGGGACATGTATGAGTCAAAAACAAGGCTCCATGTCAATTAGCCTGAAGGAAGACAGTGATGACTCATAGTTACCTTGAAGTAAATTGTCTTCTAATTCAACATGGATTCTTCATTTATCAGTAACCCCTGCTTAGATAAAGGGTTATGGTTATATTCAGCATTTCAGCTGGATATTTAGAGTGAGTGAAGATTGCCCAATGCCTCCCCCTTCCTCCGTACTTAGCACGTCTAACTTGTCTTGTAACTCACTATCATTACATTCCTAGCCATCAGTTTTGTCATTTATTGTGTCATCTAGAGTTCTGTGGTCTCTGTGAGTTCTGTGAGGTTTTTTCCAGGCGGTTCCCTCTGATGCCTCAACTACCAACTGTCTGGATGCAGCTGGACGTGACAGTTTAACAAACATTTCTTATCAAGTGGCTGAACTCTCCTCTATGGTGTTCCAGACCAGACACAGGTCAGTTAAAAAAAACAAAGTACATGCACAGCAATGTGAAAACTTAAAAAAGGGATGCAGCTGCTTTTCAAGCCAGACCTTTTGAAACAAACCAAACAGGCGGGTGATTTACAGTGACAGGGTCAGAGTTCAGCCTAAGAGGCTGGGTCAGGGTTTCACACAGCCAGTTAGATGAATGCCAAAATAGACCTCTCCCACTGAGTCTATCTATCTCACTCATCATATCTGTCATAGAAAAACAAATGTAAATGTGCTTTGAGTTTCCTAATTAGGCCTCTATTGTAAATAATACGATCAGCCACTGACTGCTTATTCAAGGCATTTCGTCTGGTATGTTAACTGCTTTGTTAAGTGATAATGTCGTGTTAGCTGCTTTAGCCAAGTGTTTGGTTCATACATGCCATACTTTCAATGGATTCTCAAGTCAAAAATAGTGTGGAGGTGCGAGGTCAGTTTGTTTCCGAAGGACCAGCATTAACAACACTATGAACATAAACAGTCCATTCCACAGTGCTACTGTTATAGACACCTGCAGACTACTGGCAGTGTTCTTTGTGTAGACTGTCTGTGACCGTCAACTCCTGTGGGTCACAGTGGAACTGAGGTCACCCGTGGGATATCAGGTCAATGATACAAGGTCAACCAAGACTTGGCTAACTAATGCATAAACCAGGGACAACTCCCCTGGCCATAACATGTTGGTCCAAATGCCAGAAATGTGGCAGGACATTCTTCATGTTGCCCATGGGCCTAGCCAGAGATGATGTAGGGAGAGAGTGAATGTTTTTATGCCCAGTATGTGTTAGTCAGAGCAATGCACTGCCTTCTAGCATGAGCAAACAAGCAAAGGCCAAGGAAAAGTGAGTAACGTACTTATTACACACGTATTACAGACAACAGGAAAGCCTGGTCACTAGGACACATTGGCTGATGACCGTCACAAGGTAGCCTGCTGAAATGCAACCATAATGGGAGTATAAAATTGATCATATCATCCTCACCATGGATTAAGATGTCTCTCTGATGGCTATGGGGGTCAACATTTACTTCATCATCCCGTGGCCAGTCTCTGGATTGTTTGATGGGATAATGGATAATTACTATATGCGTTGTCTCATGTGACTGCATGTATAGTACTAAGTCAGGTAATACTTAATAACTGCTCATTTCATTTTTGTGAAACAATGATTTTGCTATTACACTGAATAAGCCGTGGCAAACACTTAAACATTGTCCACAAGGGAGAAGCTGACTCCTTTAATGTGTTTAGATAGTAGCGCATTATAAGGCCTGTGGAATGAACCTGCAAACTGGGAAACGTGTAGATATCTATCCCTTACATATACTGTAACCACACACACACACAGACACAAACACACTTCCTGTCCTTTGGATGAACTGAGCGGTGCTGTATGCTGTAGAGGAATGTGCCGGTTGGGTCTTCTCTCCCACGGTCAGGGTCAGATTCAATGCTCTCCCCTCCCTGGCTGGCTCTCCAACTACTCTCTCTGGCCAGGTTTGCTTATTCAGCCGTACGGACCAGATACATGTTCCACTTCCTTTAGAACAGTTCATCTCAACTGCTGTGAGTTATTAGGTATTTCATCACACACCCCTCTCTGTTTGTATAGTTCCACCCTTTAGACCACAGAGTTAGGACAAGGAAATGGACTGATGACTTTCTCCACTCCTCCCCAATATGGCTTCCTGTCTGGAGTCTCTACGTATATATTGTGTAAAGGATTGGCCAGAAAACGCTCCTGGTATTCTAAACATGATCTATCCACACAATGAAAATGTACATTTACCGCAGGGAAAAGGGGTCCAGTCAGTGCACACTAAGCAGAGAGAGAGGGATGGAGGCTCTGTTAGAATGTTGTCTTAGAGGGTTATCTTGTTTCTTCAAAGTATGTTTCTTCAAAGGACTAGAATTTATCTCTCAACACACTGTCATTAAGTGCAGGATGTCTGGGTATAAATTAGAGATCTCTCTCCCTGTGTGCTCTGCAAGAGCTGGTCCATGGGAGAGTGTGTTTGCACACAGCTCTCTATACAGAGATAGTATAGGGTCGCTGGGAGGGCAACAAGGACTGTCCAAATCCACATACAGTTGCAAGAAAAAGTATGTGAACCTGGATTTCTGCATAAATTGATCATAAAATTTGATCTGATCTTCATCTAGGTGACAACAATAGACAAACACAGTCTGCTTAAACTAATAACACACAAGCAATTATACGTTTTCATGTCTTTATTGAACATACCATGTAAACATTCACAGTGCAGGGTGGGAAAAGGAGGATTTGACCCTCCTTTGGCAGCAATAACCTCAACCAAACTTTTTCTGTAGTTGCGGATCAGACCTGCACAACGATCAGGAGGAATTTTGGACCATTCCTCTTTACAAAACTGTTTCAGTTCAGCAATATTCTTGGGATGTCTGGTGTGAACTGTTCTCTTGAGGTCAGCATCTCAAACAGGTTGAGGTCAGGACTCTGACTGGGCCACTCCAGAAGGTGTATTTTCTTCTGTTGAAGCCATTCTGTTGTTGATTTACTTCTGTGTTTTGGGTCGTTGTCCTGTTGCATCACCCAACTTCTGTTGAGCTTCAATTGGCAGACAGATAGCCTTACATTCTCCTGCAAAATGTCTTGATAAACTTGGGAATTATTTATTTTTGTCGATGATAGCAAGCTGTCCAGGCCCTGAGGCAGCAAAGCAGCCCCATACCACGATGCTCCATCTACCATACTTTACAGTTGGGATGAGGTTTTGATGTTGGTGTGCTGTGCCTTTTATTCTCCATACATATTGTTGTGTGTTCCTTCCTTCCAAACAACTCAACTGTAGTTTCATCTGTCCACAGAATATTTTTCCAGTAGCGCTGTGGAACATCCAATGCATTTTTGCAAACTTCAGACGTGCAGCAATGTTTTTGTTTAGACAGGAGTGGCTTCTTCCGTGGTGTCCTATCATGTTTTATGTATCATAGACTCTTCAACAGAGATGTTTGCACGTTCCAAAGATTTCTGTAAGTCTTTAGCTGACACTCTAGGATTCTTCTTAACTTCATTGAGCATTCTGCACTGTGCTCTTGCAGTCATCTTTGCAGGACGGCCACTCCTAGGGAGAGTAGCAACAGTGCTGACATTTCTCCATTTATAGACAATTTGTCTTACTGTGAACCGATGAACATCAAGGCTTTTAGAGATACTTTTGACTTTTGTAAACCTTACCATCTTTATGCAAGTCAACAATTCTTAATCTTAGGTCTTCTGAGATCTCTTTTGAGGCATGGTTCACATCAGGCAATGCTTCTTGTGAATAGCAAACTCAAATTTTGTGAGTGTTTTTTATAGGGCAAGGCAGCTCTAACCAACATCTCCAATCTCGTCTCATTGATTGGTCTTCAGGTTAGCTGACTCCTGACTCCAATGAGCTTTTGGAGAAGTCATAAGCCTAGGGGTTCACATACTTTTTCCAACCTGCACTGTGAATAATTAAATGATGTATTCAATTAAGACAAGAAAAAATAAAATAATGTGTGTGTTATTAGTTTAAGCAGACTGTTTGTCTATTGTTGCAACTTAGATGAAGATCAGATCAAATTTGATGACCAATTTATGCAGAAATCCAGGTAATTCCAAAAGGTTCACATACTTTTTCCTGCCACTGCAGATGCCATGTATCACTTTAGTCTTTGTCTGGACTTACAAGTGCTTGTCCACAGTAAGGATACCCAGTCCAGTGGCAGGACATCAATGACAGCAAAGTTCATCAGTGGCTACATTGTTTGTCTGTCTCACTCTTAATGGTGAAATTAGTATAGTTTCTGGTTGTTTCTCTCTCACCTCACAACTGTGATAAGAAAACCTGTTCATATATTGTCCATGAGTTTAATGTGCAAGGTAATGTGAGCTTGAGAAAGCTGGTTAGAATGCCAATATGAATAAATAAAAAGAATGAACCACAGCTAGGCCTCCTGAGTGAAATCACCTGTATCTACAGTATATCCACCCTGTTCACATTCTCTATGCTCATAGTGCCATACCAACAAGCAAATTTAGTTAATATGCAGACACCCAAAAGAAGACAGGAATGTGGAATGGTATGAGAGCCAAGGAATGGAAAAGTGAAAAGGTGCATGTGTGAGAGAGTGAGAGAAAGAGACAAGAGGATAGTTAGCGATAAAGAGAGAGAGAAGGAGGGAGAGGTGAGATGGAGGTTAAGAGTAACGCCAAAGAAAAGTAAGAAAGAATCTTGATGCGATTTCCTCCCCTCCCCTCCCCTCCCCTCCCCTCCCCTCCCCTCCCCTCACTCTCTCTCTCTCTCTCTCTCTCTCTCTCTTACTCCTACATGCTTTTTCTCATACTCTGCATGGGTCATGCTGCCTCCTCTCAAACTGTGGGCAGACAAACATAGCACCAGGGAGAGCTATTAGCAGCAGCAGAAGATCACCCAGGAGCTCTAAGATATTTATTTATTAGAGTCTTCCTGTTACTTAAAGTCCTGACCTCCTCACTAAGCAATTTGGAGTCGATGTCGATAGAATGGCGAATAGTGTGATCAGTTTGTCAACTTCTGAGACCCGTCGGTCTAATGATTATTCTCCTGACTGGACTCCGTACTCACAGTCGTCCCTGCTTAACTGGACAACCAACACACTGTAGGAAACATGGTAATGTAACTGTTGCTCAACATGGCCTACTTTGACTTTATGCCATTCCATTTCATATGTGTTTATTGTCAGTATTTGCTGTTTTGATATGATTTTCATCATTGTCCATCATGTTTTTACATATGTTACATTTACATTTACATTCAAATGTCTAAATTGGCCCTATAATCTCTGTCATTACAAACACACATGTAGGTTTGATGCTCCTGTGCTCCCACTTAACATAGCTAGCTACACAGCAAAATGTTTTGACTCAAGGTGAGGGTTTCAAATTACTGTGCATTCCCAGTGATTTCACAAAACACTCACCATATTGGTTGGCCTGCATCTCCCCTTTTAAAAGCAAGGCATGAGTCTAGCACATAGAATTACAAGAAGGTTCCCTTTGGGAAAAAGTTACTGAATGAATGTTTTGCTGTTTCAAGTGCTACTCAGACTCTGGAGAGGGGATGGCTATATGTTTATATTCTTTATAGCTCTGTATGAGAGTACATTGGAGAGGTAGGCTTAGGAACTGAAGTGACCATCATACCAGTATGTTTCCACTGAATCACCACATGAAAACAAAAGTTCTTTCTTCAGCAGTAAAAAGGATGTACTGTCTTGCCTGGTTACCTCAGTAAGCTCTCAAACATTGAGGTCACTCATGGAACGTCATACAATTCAGGCTTTAAGTTAATGCTCTCTGTGTACTTGTTATATCTGTGATCATGGGAGGGGGGGAAAACTGGCAGTTTGAATAACACTATGTTCAGCTGTGACTTAATTACAGGTAGGACGATGTGCAACTGATCCCCCACTTTTAATATAATGAAGTGTTTTTAAGATCACTGCTACTGCTGGACTACTGGTTTGCCACCAACTTCAAGCCATTCTGCTGCTCAAGGCATCATAAGAAAGGCCATATTTGCAAAGCAAACTGAATATAACATCTGCTTTTTTAATGGCTAAGTGATGGTTTACAGTAGAGCCACAAGATTAGGCCTGTGTTTATTTTCTCTCATGTCATTCGGCGTGTTCTCATGGAGGGCGTTAGCATGTTCTAACCTGAGGTGGTTAACTAAGATGTTTAGGAAATCTGCTATGTAATTAAATGCCTGTCTGTAAATTTAGCTGTGTAATGCAAGATACTTGCCCTCAGCATGTTATGCACCCCTGGCCAATTTACTTCAGGTAACATGTAGCATGACTTTGTTCGGGTTTTATCAAGGAGAAGTTATCTTTTAAATTCTACCCTCTATTTAATAATATAGCTAGTTCCATTATTATGGGGACAAGCACAGTTTTCAAGGAGCCAATTTACCTGGAGAGTTGAATTAGTGTGTAAAAGTGCAGCAGTCAGTCTGTCGCCCTCAGGGTAACCATTTATGGAACCCAAAAGACACTAAACCTAGACAGCTCCTGATTAAGTGTCTGTAATGATTCGGCAGTGTGTCTTTAGTGCACTTGGGCTGAGTTTTGTTTCAAATGATGCAATGAGATCATTCTGTTAACTGGCCCGTAAATTAAAACAATGTTACAGCAATTTTGATTTATTTAGATCACAGGTATGAATGTCACGGCTCACCAGTACATTTAAATAGTCCAAATCTGGGCACAAAACCCAAACAGCACAGATGATTGAGCTTACAAAGAAAACGTGTTAAGTACTGTGTTAGTTTGCATTATTTGCCTTAAGACTAAAGCACATAAGACTAAAGCACATCATCAACACAGGGACCGTAAAATGAACGCCAGTGTACTTTTCTTACTGATTCACTCCCATATTTTATTGAAAGAGGTTCCTTCTAAATACAAGCGCTGTGGCTTTATGTTAAGGTCTTATACTTTGGATACTTGGTAGGTGCTTCTCAGCTTCTCAACTGAACAGATGTATAGCATCTTGGTTGGTTATTGACAGGCAGCTCATCCCAACTAAACAATACACACTTTTGTTCTCATCTCCAGTGTGAAGCATTCCTAAAAAGTTAGTATGTGTTGGTTGCTTAGTGGTTGCCACAGCAGGCTATAATTTGATTCAAAAGCAGTCACACAGAACTGACCCACGTGCTAAAATGTTGAATAGAAACGTGAATAATGTAACAGAATGTAGGATATCAGAGATACACAGGGACGGATGCTATAGCAACCCTCTATTGGTCAAGCTGCTATTCCAGTTCACCATTCATTTAGTGTGTTTGTGCCTGTCTGCCCTGGAGAATCACTGAGAAGGATGTGTGGTATTTGGACGGTAATCCTGGGGGTGGCTGACAGGACAGTGTTATCTCCTGATGACCATTAGAGAGCTGTTGCTCAGACATCACAAAGTTACTTGGTCTGGTCTGGGAGAATCCACATCTGATTTGTTGAACTTAAAAATAAAAGAAAGAGACACAAACACAGGAAATGTAGCTTTTGAAGTTATATTGGTGTCAGAAATGGCTCAGATGCTCTGCTAAATTACATAATCCATGGGCTCGCTATTATACATAGTATTTCTCCCAGACATTATGTATACAAGATCATTTATACTGAAATACTTGAAGATACTTCAAAGTCCGCCACCGGCTTAGAAGGAGTTGTTTGGGTAAGCTGGTAAGTGAAGAGAAATATTAAATATCAGAATGTACTCTACCCACACTGGGATATCCTAATGCAATAAACTGCAATCTGAGACAAGACATTTATTTTAGTGACCGAGTGTGAGGGATGTGTATTTATTTAGTCCCCAGTGTTTCTTCAGCAAAATGTCAGCACTCAGCAGCAGACCGTTAGGCAGGCTTGCTGTTTACACCCACAGGGAGCTCTCTTGTTGCTCGGACATAACAGTAACCATGAGTCATGAACCTGCTAGCCCTGCTAATGCCACTTTCCCACATTACAAACCCTTGGATGCGCTCATCTTTTTTTCATTTCAAACCAGCAGTGTCATGCTTTTCTTAGAGCTTGTCATCATGCCTTGATAAAATAGCACTGTAGGGCAGGTTACTTATGTGCAGAGATCAAGAAGCATCCAACCATAGTATGACATAACACACAAGCTTTATTCAGAACCCCCTACAGGTGCTGGAAAAGTGTTTTCAGGTCAGTGACATGTTCCAATGGGTCAGCCCAGGATATGATTTGGTCAAACACAATTTTTTACAAAACTTTACTAAGGGTTGGTAACAGGCTGATTGGTTGGCTATTTGAGCCAGTAAAGGGGGCTTTACTATTCTTAGGTAGCGGAATGATTTTTGCTTCCCTCCAGGCCTGAGGGCACATCTTTCTAGTAGGCTTAAATGTAAAAAATGAAAATAAAAAGGGCAAATAGGAGTGGCAATATCGTCTGCTATTATTCTCAGTAATTTTCTAATCAAGTTGTCAGTTTTGTCATTATTGATAGACAATAATAATTTTTTCACCTCGTCTACACTCACTTTACAGAATTCAAAATTACCATTTTTGTCTTTCATAATTTGGTCAGATATACTTGATATGTAGTGTCAGCATTTGTTGCTGGCATGTCATGCCTAAGTTTATTAAGAAATAATGAAGTAGTTATATCAATATCAGTCGGTTTTGTGATGAATGAGCCATCTGATTCAATTAATGATAAAGCTAAGTTTGCCTTTTTTCCCAAAATGTAATTGAAGGTGCTCCAAAGCTTTTTACTATAATTCTTTGTCATTTATCTTTGTTTCATAGTGTAGTTTCTTCTTCTTTTTATTCAGTTCAGTCACATGATTTCTCTGTATGTTTGCCAATCTGTTGTGCAGCCAGACTTATTTGCCAGTAATTTTGCCTTATCCCTCTCAACCAACCAATTTTTCAATTCCTCATCAATCCACGGGGAGTTTTTAAAGTAATTTTCTTAATGGGTGCATGCTTATTAGTAACTGGGATAAGCAATTTCATAATTGTGTCAAGTGAAACATCTGATTGCTCCTCACTACACACCATCAACAAATATTATTTACATCAACAACATAGGAATCACTACAAACCATATTGTATGACCTCTTATAAACTATATTAGAATCAGCTTTGGAGCTTTGGTTTTCCTAGATATGGCTACTATATTGTGATCGCTACATCCGATGGATCTGGATACTGCTTTCAAGCACATTTATATAGCATTAGTAAATATGTGATCAATACATGTTGATGATTTCATTCCCGTGCTGTTTGTAACTACGCTGGAAGGTGACTGATAACCTGAACCAGGTTGCAGGCACTGGTTACAGTGAAGCTTTTTCTTGAGTATGAATGTCATACGTTACAAGCAAGTGATTCATTTCATGAACCTTAAGCTACATATGTTAACGTGGGCAATTTTTTGCACTTTTCTGGGATGCTTGTTTGTTTTCATTGCTTTACTGGGAAGCTTAGTAGATATTGTCATGTTATTTATGTTAGTGCAGGGTGACCTGCACACAGTGGACAACCTACTAGGGCACACAGCCTCAGTGCTAACAGCATAAATCTGGTTCATAGGCACATGATGGCTGCATAAAATAGCTGTAGGATCAGCAGAGGCATGCAGGGCAGTTAGAGGGACATACATTACGTTACATGTACATTTGCTAAAGCGTTACGATGACTCAGCGACACAATGGTAGGGATTAACTGAGCTGGGCTTGGGTCATTGATAAGTCATTGTCTCAACACAGCCTTATAATGCTCTGAAAGGATCCAGTAGATCCCATCCTCCATATAAAACGTGTTGTTTCCAAAAGGTATCAAAATTGTCAACAAAAGTTACACCCATTGAGCTTCAATAATCACCTAGCCAGTTGTGAAGAAGAAACCTGCTAAAGTGTTCAATGCCACAATTCAGAGAGGGTATAGGGCCAGATATGATGGCTATTTTATTAGTGTCTAGCAGAGAGTCGATCAGCTCTTTGATGTCCAGTTTCAACTGCTCAGAGCTGCCCTTCATAATGTCAATAAAAACAACATAGACTATGATAGAATCAATAACCATGTCCTGGCGTAGTACATTCTGGAGCATCTTAGTAATGTAATTTACTCCAGCTCCAGGATAGGACATTGTTTTTGCACCAGGAACAGTCACATTCCTTACCATGGAGCTGCCCAAAATCTCCACGGACAAGGAAATCTGCCCACTCCCATGCTTCACAGGATTCTGAGAACCCTTTAAGGACGGGCAAGAGGCAGGATAACTTGAGCCCGTAGTTCCCGGCGCCTGGTGCAGGACACCGACAGATAGAGAAGCCTCGCTCGATCCAGAGCAGGGACAGAAGGTTGCCGACGTCGACTTTGAAATCGTAAGGGAAGGAGTAGGAGTAAGCCGTGCGACCACAGACACAGGTACCCCCAGCGACCAATGTGCAGGAAGATCAGGCTACAGGGCGGTGAAACTATTCGTTGTTTGTATCCACTCCAGGCCTCTCTTGCTGTGTTCCTTCGACTCCGCTATCGGATGGGGGAAGAGAGGCAGGAGATGCCTCCCCTGGCGAACGAACTCTGGGCAACACCGGCCAGCCTGATAACAACAAACGACAAAGGTTTGGTTTTTCTCCTGTCCAACATAGACTAGTAGATGGAGTAATAACGGAGAGCTTTAAAGGAAGTGGGCTAGTCAGCCAGACAAGGTCCAAAGGGATCATTCTGATCACGACCTGATATGCCCAGACTCTCCCTCCATCTCCACACCGGAGCTGGGATGCACTGAGTTCTGTGGAATGATCTGCGGAATCATCACAGTGGTATTCCTCCATTCAAGGTGCATCTTCTTTGATGCACCTTATGTCTAAACGTCTTTACAGTGAAATTATCTTGATTGGTGATCTGAACTGGTGTTGGTTAGAGCCGGTGTCTGATGAATAAAAAATGTTTTGTAATTCTATGAATCTTACCCAGTTGATTAACTCACCCACTCGCCCAAATCTTAAATGCCCAGATAAATCTACCCTGATTGATTTGATATTGACAAATGTTCTGCTGTTGGTGATTTTTGTAATGATTTAAATTACCATTGTGCTGTTGTTGCTGTTAGAAATACTAAGGTCCCTAAGACAAACCCACGTTTTATTCGTAAGAGAAATTTGAAGTGTTTTAATGAGCAGGCTTTCTTTCATGATTTGCTTTATTTTGACTGGAGCAAGTTTGAGCTTATCCCTGATGTGGAAACTGCCTGGAAATGATTTCATGATGGTTTTTTCCAAATAGTAAACAAACATGCCCCATTCCGCAGGTTCAGGGTTAAAGGGCGGGATAATCCATGGTTTTCTTCTGAGCTGTCTTGTATTATTCACAACCGTAATCTAGCCTGGGCTAAAGCAAGGAAATCATGTTCTGATGGTGATTGTCTTATTTTTAGGCAGTTACTAAACAAGTGTTCTTTTCTTCTCAGGAAGGCCAAGTCTGAATATTTTATGTCTGTTACCACTGATAACCTGAATGACCCTAGAAAGTTTTGGAAGGCTATTAAGTCTAATGAATTATCGTCATGTGTTTTTGAAGGACTCTGTTGCTGTATATGACAAAACTGAAATTCTGAATTGTTTCAATGAGCACTTTGTATCATCTGGTAGGCTGTTTGATTCAGTGTCCTCTGTCTCTGTACAACCCTGTGTGGATGAACGAGTGAGAGCTGGTCAAACCTTTAGCTTTTTGACATTCTCAGTGCAGGTGGTACATAAAGCCCTGAAATCCTTAGATCAGAGAAAGCCTGCAGGTCCTGATCTTTTGGATCCCTGCTTTTTAAATCTGGCAGCTGATTTAATAGCTGAACCTCTGACATATCTGTTCAATCTAACCCTGGAATGTAATGAAATTCCAAAAATCTAGAAATCAGCATTTGTGCTACCACTTTTAAAAGGGGGAGATCCAACTCTTTTAAATAATTATAGGCCAATCTCAAAGCTGTCACCCCTGGTGAAAATACTTGAAACCCTTGTAAGTGAACAGCTAAAATAGTTTTTATTTACTAACTCTATTTTATCAATGTACCAATCGGGCTTCAGGGAGAAGCATAGCACAATTACAGCAGCCATGAAGGTTTTAAATTATATCACTGAAGCCATTGACAAAAAACAGCAGTCTCACTTTTTATTGATCTCTCTAAGGCTTTTGATACAGGAGATCATGCTATACTAAGGCAGAGATTGTCAGGCGTAGGTCTTTCAGAGCATGCAGTTGCATGGTTTGCTAACTATCTGTCTGATAGAACTCAGTGCACTCAATTTGATGGGCTTATGTCTGTTCAATTGTCTGTCTTTAATGGTGTGCCCCAAGGCTCTGTACTTGGTCCTCTCTTATTCACTATTTATATAAATGATTTAGACAAAAATGTCCAAAATGCGCAACTTCATTTTTATTCTGATGATACTGTTATTTACTGTTGTGCCTCGTCTCTTACAAAAGCTTTCCAAAACTTGCAAACTGCTTTTGATACTGTTCAACATACCTTGTGTCAATTGAAGCTTATCCTCAATACTGACAAAAATAAACTAATGGTGTTTTCTAAAGCAAGAAATAGACCTCTGAACCTTTCACCTGTCAGGGCAAGGAGATTGAGGTTGTAATCTCTTATAAATATCTTGGAATTTTAATTGATGACGGCCTCTCTTTTAAATTGCATATTCAACAACTCACAAAAAAATTGAAGCTGAAATTGGGATTTTATTTTAGGAATACGGCCTGTTTTTCTTTTGAAACCAGAAGGAGGCTAGTATCAGCTACATTTATGCCTTTACTTGACTATGGGGATATTTTATATATGAATGCTTTCGCTCAGTGTTTGAGATCAATTAAAACCCTTTACCATGGCACTTTGAGATTTATTTTAAGCTGCAAAACCCTTACTCATCACTGCACTTTGTATACCCGGGTTGGCTGGCCTTCTCTAGTCACTCGTAGGCTCAGGCACGGGTATACTTTCATTTACAAAGCCATTTTGGGTTTACTACCTTTTTATTTGGGCATTTTTATTGTTCAGAAATGTGGTGGGTACTCCCTTCGTTTGCTGGACTTTATCCTGCTAACTGTTCCAAATGTCCGAACGGAATTTGGTAAAAGGGCTTTTATGTACTCTGCGCCATCGTCTTGGAACTCCTTACAAAATACTTTTAAACTGGAAGAACTTGTCCCGATTAGTATTTTAAATCACTGATGAATGATCTTGAGACTGATTCCCTGACCTATCAATGTTTTTAATTTGATGTTTTTGATTTTGTTATACTCTTGTGAATTGTATGGTTTTTACTAGATGACTTTTAGTTTTTCATGTTGTTTGTCTGTAATTTTTGTAATGACTTGGTGCTGCCTATCTTGGCTCTTCAAAAATAGATTTTAAATCTTAATGAGCCCTTCCTAGTTAAATAAAGGTTAAATAAAACATCTAAATAAATCAAAACAAACTCATCACTATGAGCAAGTAGGCAACATATTTTCCCATTGAGGAAAATGTTTATTGTTGATTAAATGGCTTCATAACTCTATTGTGTAAATGTATTCTAATTCACGATCTGTTGAAATATAATTGAACAATAAAGAGGGTGGTGTCTAGTAACATTTGCCAGTCATAATATCCCTACAATTATATTGAAATCAGTCTATGTAGCTTGGCAAGGCATGGTAACCACATTGCACCAGGGACCATAAGAACCATGTTTCCTCCTACAGAGACTCTCCATTGAGACAAGAAACATCCACATATGCATTTACCTCCCACAGCAGATGCATGGCTTTCACAAAGCTAAATTAAGCAGGGCCTAAAAGTGGTTGATAGGCCACCATGGAGGTCAGAGAGAATGTGAAACCATAAACCAGGCCTCTCCTCTAGCAGAGACCCCCAGTCTGTTTATGGATGCTTGGTATCTGCCGAAATGCTGCTTATGCTGCTCAAATATCTCATGTGATACTGTAGCCACCCTGACATCCACAGCAACTTTGTCCTTGTCAACGTCTCTGGTGAATGGTTATGGATTGTTCTGTGTGAAGGAAGAAGGAAAAAGGTCTGAGGTCTTACTGGAAACATACTAAGGGATGGCAGGAACAAAGGATAGCAGACAATGGTGTTTGTGTGTTTTATGACCTTATGGATGTCAATTAAGCTTTTCTTTAAAGGGATGCAGAACTGCTTTTAGATGTTCGAAATTCGATATGTGATACAAATGTACCGCAGCCTATGTATGTGAAAAACAACTCCTGTCTGTATCTAATCTTTATCTCCATCTTTTCTTGGGCCAAAAAAAACATTTGAATATTTTAACTTATGTTTGTGCTGACCTCAGGCCTGTCTCTTATGTTAATAGAACCCTGAGTCTCTGGACAGGTCCATCCAGAACACCCTCTCAGACCTCTACCCTCCCTTTGAGGCCACAGCCCCCACCGTCCTGAGCCAGCTCTTCCAGGTCATAGAGGAACGTTACCAAGGAGACACACTCAAGTGTCTGCTGGACTTCCTCATTACAGCCAAACACATCCTTGAGAGTGTTCAACAGGCTGCCTGTGTGAGTCAACAGCCTCCGAGTTATACACATCAACACAGATGCTATACAAAAAATACATAACAGTTCACCATACACATTATATACAGGCATTTAGGCTCAAATAAAGACCACCTATACAAAACAAAGTTACCTCAATTACAAAGCTTGCAAAGTAATGCTAAGTGTAAAGACAAATGAAATGGTAAAGAAATGTCTGTCATTTTTCCCATCAGGCCCAGTACTCTGATGTGGTGTTCCGCTGTGAGGGCTGGCCTCTGTGTCTGCATGAGAAGGTGGTGATCCAGCTTGCCTCCATCAACCCCCTATTGCTGCGCCCAGGGGACTTCTACCTGCAGGTGGCACCCTTTTCTGAACAGTCCGCCCGCATTGTGGTCCGGAGCCTGCTGGGGGAGGAGGAGGGACAGGGTCGGGAGGTAGAGGAGACACCCATCCCTGAGACCTCCTACCCCTGCATCTTCACTGAGGACTGGCTGGGGGAGCTCAACCATGGCCGCCATGGCACCCTTCTCAGCCACTGTATCCTCTCCACAGACCAGGGCATGGTGAAGGTGCCATGGGCACAGGTGGCTCTACCTGAGTTTGTGGATAAACCCAGAACTATGGCCTTGTCATCTCCTAACCCTGCTGCTACTCAACAGGAGAAAGTGCCAAGGCCAGTGCCCTCGTTGGCGCTGCCTCCCCCTGCCTCTGGGTACTCTGTGGAGACTAGGATCTCTCCTGCTAAACATGGCATTGCGGTGTCGCTGTGTCTGGTGGACAGTAACTGCTCCAGGCTGGTTAAGGTGGATCAGGATAGGCCTGTGGCTAAGCCAATTGGCTGGGTGTCTCCCAACACATGGGACAGCCGCAGCAACAACACCTCTGAAGTTGAGGGGGAATACATAGACTTGGTGGAGTTCACTAAGCAGAAAGAAGCGTTGCTCAGTGGGGCTCACAGTCACACACACCCCAGAGCACCCATATTTAGGCCTGTTACCCTCAACAGGCCTGGTGTTCCTTCGGCTCCAGCCCTGCCCCCGCCCCTGGCCTTGGCTCCTGCCCCCCACCGGCCCCTCAGAGAACCGTTACACTGTGGCCGGACCGTCCGATTCCCCGAAAACCCCCCCTGCACCCCTTGCATGAGGAGGAGAATGGGCCAGGTGTCCAAAGCACAGGAGCTCAGGTGCCGGTACAGAGAGTCTTACCATTCAGCACTGCAGAACCCTGTTACCTTTGAGAGAGACAATAGACTGAATACACTGGCGGTTCTGGAGGAGGCTAGTCTATGTGAGGGGAGACTGGGACCAGAGGGTAAAGAATTATGTCCTGGTCCCTCCCAGCAGTGCTACTATCCAGACCCAGGTCACCATAACCAGACTCCACCTGTTAGCACGGTTTCCTGTTGGAAGTCTGGAGAAAGTAACACTATATCCAGTGGAGTTTTGCAAGGCCTATGTGGCACTAGGGAGTCTACAGAAATTACTACCAAATCCATTGGAATTTTACAAGGCCTGAATGACACCATAGAGGATGATGGGAGATGTCCCTCCTCTCTGTCGACCACTATTGTGGACATATCAGAGAAGTGTGAAGTTGTGATACAAGGAAGAAAAAGTAGGGACATTGACTTCACTACAAAGATGATTCCCAGCTTACATGTAGTGAAATGTAAAAACACGACAGCTTTTGGCCTGGTTTCCCCAAAGATGAACAGGCGGAGACTGCCCAACCAAGGTAAGAGGTCTACAGCATGGCATGTTGTTGTTATTCTGTTGTATATTAAATATATCACATACCTCTGTATGATCCCTCCTTCCTAAAGATGTCTCCCAGGCTGGCCAACCCTTCATACCCGTTACAAACGGACACCAGACCCCTCCACTTGAAATTACCCAGCAGCCCCTGGATCACCATGCTGTGCCCAGCTCTAAGGTCCTGTTACCAGCCTCAGCAGAACACAGCACTCACCATCTCCAGATGGGAGTCGCATGTCTAACTGGTATGGAAAACCCCCTTACATGGTTTGCCTCAGAGACAGAGGTGTACGATATCTGTCCAGGGAAAGTGTATCAGATCCTCATGTTCCCCTCTCCCATACTCAGGTGGCAGAGACAGGACAGGTCGGTTGGTGGTTGAGGTGCACGGAGACAAGGAAGGATGGAGATCTCCTTTAGTGTCAAGTCTGGAACTCAGCAAACTTCTGCTCTACCTCCACTCTGTAATCAAGTATGTATGATACCCCCTGGGCTGGTCCCTCGCTTATGTAGCCTGAACCATTGGAACCATTCTTAATTCATTGTTTTCATCTTCATAATTTATAGGCGAGAACTAAGAGAACTTGGAATGACACTAGTTATTGATGCTCGGAAGACTCCACCTCCACCACAGTTCAATAAGGCCTTGTTGGTGGTTCAGGTAAGAAGACTTGGCATCTTCCTTGTCATTTTGGAATCATCACTACACAACATAACCACAAGAGGGTAGCAACTATCTAAAGAAGTATTCCCTTGTAATGTCGAGATCACAATTTATTTATCTCAGTTGTTATGTCGAGATCACAAGATAATGAAAAGTACCACGCATCATCCATTCATTTGTTCAGATGCACAATAACCACTTCATCAAGGAGCCTTGTGGCTGCATTGATCGCAATGCACTCCTGGGGCATGTCTCCCAGGCTCCGTGCTGGCCCCCAAGACCACAGCCAATCGCATGAAAGGAACAACACAGCTAAATTGGCTAGTCTGGTGAGCTAGCTAGTTAGCTAGGTAGTCTTGTTAGCTAGCTAGCATGTTATCTATGCTGGTTGTCAGCTTGCATAACAGATATGTTTAAAATTATAAGAGACACTTGTTTTGTGGATAATATTTACATTTACTGTGGGTGAGCTCCATTCAAGACAGGCTGATCAGATTCAATAGGCTGAAAAGTCAGGATGCTGCATTGTAGGCTGTTTTATAATTAAGGCTCCTTGCAGGCAGATTAAATGTCTAAGTGCTTTATAGGCAGATGCATATAATCCAGAATGGGTGAGCTCAATTCCTGGCAGGTTGATCAGATTCAATAGTTGCCCCAGAGGCTGATCAATCATAATTGTGCCTTTGCTGACAGCCTATGAGGCTGAAATTTAATCTGATCAGCCTGTCAGGAATGGATACAGCCACTCTGTAAATGTAAATATAATCCATAAAACATTAAGTGTCACTTACAATTAAACACATACTGTATGAGTTATGCAAGCCAACAACCAGAATAGTTAACAAGCTAGTCTAGCTAACAGAACTAGCTAGCTCGTACTCAGTCACTCACAAATCTAGCCAAGTTAGCTGTGTTGTTGCCTGGGGGTGGCAAACAGGCTTGGCCTGTCAGACATCGTTCAGGGGTTAAACACCTCAGGTAAGGCCTCAGGTAAGGCCTCAAGTAAGGCCTCAGGTAAAGGCCTCAGGTAAGGCCTCAGGTAAGGTAAGGGAAATTTAACTTGCTAACATTCTAAGTTATACACTGATAATGAGCGCCAAACACAAATGAAAGTGTGATGTTAGCATGAAATGTACCATCTCTTAGTGTGGCAATCAATATAAATGTATTGCGCTGATCCACCATGGGCTCTGCTGCCTCAGCCATACTGTCAATCTGTCATCAATACATCCACAATATGTCCACTCCTATTTTGCTGTGTCGTGATCATGAGAAAATTATTGTGATCTCGACAAAATAACTTTCGTTATGTAGTGATCATGAGATAAATAAGTTGTGATCTTGACATTATGAGGGAATTATTTTATTCCTACCCGGACTTTTCCCTCTGTTTATTCTTGTCTTTACTCCCCAGATTGTGCTCAGTTTTACCTGCAGTTATAGGCTACTGTATTTACTCATACCTATTTATTACTGTGAGGTCTCCTATTTGGATTATGTTACAGGAGCAGATTCCCCATGCAATACACAGTGTCTTGATCCTAGTGGAGAAGGAGAGCTGCCATCGCACAGAGAAATGTCCTAGACT
The DNA here is from genome assembly GCF_023373465.1 of Oncorhynchus keta. Lineage (NCBI taxonomy): Eukaryota > Metazoa > Chordata > Actinopteri > Salmoniformes > Salmonidae > Oncorhynchus > Oncorhynchus keta. Next base: position 25,379,561 of record NC_068448.1, read on the forward strand.
ACAGGTCAGATCTGAATCAAGGGTTTCCTCTCATGATTTCCATCAAGCTTAGAATTTTAGAAATAGTTAATGCATTCATTCTGGGTGGCTTGCTATCTGATGTCACTGACTGTGCCATTCTCTATCTATAAGTAGATTGCTGTGGTGACCTCACTGAAGGGGTTGCACAAGCTGGTGGAGGGGAGTCAGCTGACCTCCGGCCTAGAGGGCACCCTTCCCTACAACCACATTGACTGGCTGCAGCTCCATCAGGTAGGCCCCTAGAGGCCACCCTGTCCTAAAGCCACCAGGACTGGCTGCAGCTCATCATGTAGGCCCCTAGAGGCCACCCTGTCCTAAAGCCACCAGGACTGGCTGCAGCTCATCATGTAGGCCCCTAGAGGCCACCCTGTCCTAAAGCCACCAGGACTGGCTGCAGCTCCATCAGGTAGGCCCCTAGAGGCCACCCTGTCCTAAAGCCACCAGGACTGGCTGCAGCTCATCATGTAGGCCCCTAGAGGCCACCCTGTCCTAAAGCCACCAGGACTGGCTGCAGCTCATCATGTAGGCCCCTAGAGGTCACCCTGTCCTAAAGCCACCAGGACTGGCTGCAGCTCATCATGTAGGCCCCTAGAGGCCACCCTGTCCTAAAGCCACCAGGACTGGCTGCAGCTCATCATGTAGGCCCCTAGAGGCCACCCTGTCCTAAAGCCACCAGGACTGGCTGCAGCTCCATCATGTAGGCCCCTATAGGACACCCTGTCCTAAAGCCACCAGGACTGGCTGCAGCTCCATCATGTAGGCCCCTAGAGGTCACCCTGTCCTAAAGCCACCAGGACTGGCTGCAGCTCATCATGTAGGCCCCTAGAGGCCACCCTGTCCTAAAGCCACCAGGACTGGCTGCAGCTCATCATGTAGGCCCCTAGAGGCCACCCTGTCCTAAAGCCACCAGGACTGGCTGCAGCTCCATCATGTAGGCCCCTAGAGGCCACCCTGTCCTAAAGCCACCAGGACTGGCTGCAGCTCCATCAGGTAGGCCCCTAGAGGCCACCCTGTCCTAAAGCCACCAGGACTGGCTGCAGCTCCATCAGGTAGGCCCCTAAAGGCCACCCTGTCCTAAAGCCACCAGGACTGGCTGCAGCTCCATCATGTAGGCCCCTAGAGGACACCCTGTCCTAAAGCCACCAGGACAGGCTGCAGCTCCATCATGTAGGCCCCTAGAGGACACCCTGTCCTAAAGCCACCAGGACTGGCTGCAGCTCCATCATGTAGGCCCCTAGAGGACACCCTGTCCTAAAGCCACCAGGACTGGCTGCAGCTCCATCATGTAGGCCCCTAGAGGACACCCTGTCCTAAAGCCACCAGGACTGGCTGCAGCTCCATCATGTAGGCCCCTAGAGGACACCCTGTCCTAAAGCCACCAGGATTGACTGCAGCTCCATCATGTAGGCCCCTAGAGGACACCCTGTCCTAAAGCCACTAGGTCTGGCTCCATCAGGTAGGACAGTCAGAGCATCAAAGCAACCTCAGACTAGGTTCTGTTTGCTCCTAGCAGAACTCGTCTAGGCTTTAGCGCACGACTGTGATTGCATACTCCCTTAGAGACCTTCCATTGAAAAATGACCAGTTGATCAATCACCGACTGTGATTGCATACTCCCTTAGAGACCTTCCCTTGAAAAATGACCAGTTGATCAATCACCGACTGTGATTGCATACTCCCTTAGAGACCTTCCCTTGAAAAATGACCAGTTGATCAATCACCGACTGTGATTGCATACTCCCTTAGAGACCTTCCCTTGAAAAATGACCAGTTGATCAATCACCGACTGTGATTGCATACTCCCTTAGAGACCTTCCCTTGAAAAATGACCAGTTGATCAATCACCGACTGTGATTGCATACTCCCTTAGAGACCTTCCCTTGAAAAATGACCAGTTGATCAATCCCCGACAAAGGGGCTGATAGGTTATAAATTTGACTAAAATATACTTCGGCTACCAAACGTCAACTTGCCTTGAGAAAATAAATTGTGTGCGCCGAAGAGCAACAAAAAAAACACCAAATCGAACAAAACTGGCACAACATTTAGTCACGTTTCGACTGGATATTATGCCACGGCCTTTTAACAGACACTACAGAACTCTTGTTTGTTCTGCTTTGACGTCTGATGTTCAGAACATTTATCTTTCAGAAACTTCATCCCTTTATGTCAGATCTCCAGGAGGCCTCAGGTTTGCTACTAACAGCCATCAGGAAACTAGAGGAAGACCGTAAGATTGACACAGTGCAGGTATTGGATTTAACCTTGACGACACTGTATTATTGAAAACATGTTGGAATGGACATGGGGTTCTTATTATCCTCAAACCCTTCTCTCCCTGTGTGGCAGGATGTACAGAGGTGTATTCTAGAACAGAGAACTCTGATGAAGGATGTTCTGGAGGACAGACGGTTGGTCGTTTTGCAAAGGGAGGGAGGAGCCATGCTGGCTAGACTGAGAAGGGAGAGTGACCTCAGATACTCTCACTGTGAGGATTACAGGTACACTACCTCTCACTGTTTATTATGAGCAGGATAATTGTGGGCCTTCTTCAAAGGATGCTTATCAATGTATTATTCCCTTGACCTATGACCGCTTTGTGCAGTGATGCAGTGGATTCTGTGACCTGCATGTACAACCATGTAGAGGAGCAGGCCCATGTGCTGGTGCACAGATCCAACATGTCCCTGGAGCACCTTGAATACCTGCTCCAACTCAGAGAAATGGAGGGCCATTTCTCTAAGGTACATTCAGAGGCTCCTCATATGGTATACGTACTTTATATCCATTAGGTAAACACTTAGGATATTTAGTAACCCTCCTCCCTTCTGTAGATCAGAGAATGGTTTGATGCAGAAGGGGAACGGCGGTTGTTGGAGGCAGAATCCGTGGAGGATTCTAGAAAAAGAGTGGAGCAGACTCTCCGTAGTTTCAGTGCATTCCTCACTAAAGCCAATGTAAGTCAGTCTATCTCCACTCACCCAATGACGCAAAGTGGTGACACTGTTTCATGCAGAAATTGAAGTGCCCATGAAAGTCCATGTTTCAATTGAATCACATATTTCCTGTAACTGTCAATTAGGAGCAGAAGCACAAGGCTATGGCCCTGGTGACGGAGGCAGAGAAGATCCAGGGTCCATCCCCATACCCTGAGACTGAGGTGTTCAGGACCATGGTCTGCACCTTCAAATCTGGCCTGGCTGACTTCCTCTCCCGGGCAGAGAGGTGCTGTAGTGAGCTGGAGACTATGGTCACTGTGTGCAACTTCTGTGAGCAGGTTGGTGTCTATACTGAAAACTGGATTGGTTGTTGTTCCACGTTGGTTAGTAAACATTTCAGTCAACTCTGTTGTCTCTTTCAAGGTTTTTGAATAGGTTGAGGCTGCGGATCTGACATTTCTGGACCTGAATTTTGACCACATGAAAGAAAAATGTGACCATTTGGTCTCAATTATCCTAAAATCTTATAAGAAATTAGGTGGTGTTTTTGTCTTACAGTAGCAAGGTTATGCTATTATATTCGGTCCTGTTATGTATTCAGCTTTGATCTAACTTCATTAAAGGGATACTTCTGGAGGCCCCTTGTCTATGAGTCAGATGAACTCGCGGATACCATTTTTATGTCTCTGCTTGCAGTTTGAAGGAAGTTGCTAACTAGCTCTTGTACAATTGCTGGACACAGGGGAAAAAAACATGTTATCTACAAGTTCATCTCACTCTGGGAAGTAGATAAATGGGCTCATTGCCAAAATCACAAAGGTTCCCTTTAAACAAGCACCATTCACCAGAGTAGCCTGTTCTCTACGAGTAGAACAGAGACTGTGCGTAACGTAGAGAATCACACAGGCACTTCGGTACCTTTAGCTGTTGGGAAGAAAGTTCCAGAAAAGTCGGATCCACAGCCACTCATAAGTATTTTGCCTTTCTTCCAGGCTACTGAGCTGGCCAAAGACTGCAGACAATACCTGGACCAGGTTGTCAGACGCCCAGAGACGGATGATGTCTCTACACTCCAGATGTACCAGGAGAGCTTTGTCCAGTTCTCCCCAGAGCTCTTCCAGGAGGTGAAGGGCCAGGCGTGTGCTTTGAGGGGCTCCAGGGGCATGCGGGTGTGGAACGTAGCGTGGCTAAAGTGTCAGGAGGTCAGGCAGCAGCTAGAGGAGAGACTACAGGATGTGGAGAGGGCCTTGCGGAACACAGGCCCCTGGCATGAACAACTTAGAGCTCGTGAGGATGAGGCCTTGGTTCATACAGTGACTCATCGTGATGGAGTTCTGGTACTGCCCAGACCTGGTCTACCACACTGGTACAATCCTCCATCAGGCTCTATGATGGGAAGGTATCACGGGGCCTTGGAGAGCAGGAACAACTCTGTGACCTGCTGTAATATAAACTTCAAGCCTGAGAATAACAGACCTTGTAAACGGTCAAAGACCACCACAATGCCGGCCTCTCCCCATATCAGATCCATTAGGAGAGCGGAGAGAGAGCCCAGTGGGAGAGAGGCCTGCCGAGGGAGGAGCAGAGAGGACGCCACCCTTGCCGACTTGCACACTGTGGGCTGTGAGTGGTTCCCGTGGCAACGCGGGGGCCTGGGCCGGTCCACGAGCGAGGACTCGTGTGCGACCGCCACGTCCAGTCAGTCTGAGTCTTGCGTCCAGACGCCTTCCTGTTCCCACGGGAAACCCTCCTGTCGGATCCTGCAGGCCGCTCAGAAGTTCCAGATCTCACGGCATGGCAGCTTCTGCTCAGAGGAATCCTGTAGTGTCCGAGAGGGGGCAGAGAGGACCTCTTCAAGGAATACTAGCCCATCAGTGAGGAGGTGTGAGGGAACAACATCATTGGCAAGTTCAGAGGAGAAGGCTGGCAATATTATGTGAGTTCCTAATGGAGCAAGACCTTCACCTTAGATTGATTGACTCAATGTGTTTTTACTTTTGCTTCATCTACTCTAAACTTGCACTATCTTGACAAAGGTACATTTCAATGATTCATTTTCTGTTATTTCCAGAGGACTGAAAATGTGTGTTAGGCTGTGTTGTTGATGTAACTTTATCTGTAGAAAGCTGCAGCGGATCATGGCCGAGCTACTGTTAACAGAGAGGGAGTATGTGCGCTCCCTGGGTTACATCCTGACTCATTACCTCCCCCTGCTGGAGAGGCCTGACGTGCCACAAGACCTGCGGGGCAAACGTGGAGTCATCTTTGGGAACCTGGAGAAGCTGTATGACTTCCACGGCCATTTCTTCCTCAGAGAGCTAGAAGCTTGTCAGACAGAGCCTTTACAAGTGGCTCGCTGCTTCCTGAGACACGTGAGTTACATGTTTGTGTCCTATAACTCTGTTGTTTAGCTGAATTTGTTACTGAAGTTGAATACATTTAATATTCCTGTTGTAACTGTAAACTCTTCCTCCTATATGTAGAGAGATAGTTTAGGCCTCTATGCTCTCTACAGCAAGAACAAGCCTCAATCGGATGCCTTAATCCTTCACCATCGCCCTGACATCTTCAAGGTGAGGTACTCCCATCAATGCTCAATGTCAAAGATCAATGCTCACTTCGTATCAATGCTCTCGCCATCCCTACTGTGACCAATCCTCTGTCTCCTCTCCTTCCACCCCAGAGGAAGCAGCAGGAGCTGGGGGATCACATGGACCTGTCCTCCTACTTGCTGAGGCCCATCCAGAGGATCAGTAAGTACAGCCTGCTTCTGCAGGACATGCTGGGGATGTGTGGGCCTCAGAGAGACAGGGAAGAGCTCCAGGCTGCAGCCGAAGTGGTCCGCTTCCAGATGCGTCATGGCAACGACCTCCTCACCATGGACGCCATCCAGGACTGTGACGTAAGTTTACCATCCAAATCATCACAACCTCCAAAATGTGTCACTTATGAACAGCTGTCCAAATGGGGGGTAAATGTGGGCACATAAGTGGGAAATGATCACCCATTATTGAATGAACAATATCAAGGATTTTCAGGAATAAACATGGATGTATTTGTCTCCACTCCTCCCTCCGCCACCAGGTGAATCTGAAGGAGCAGGGCCAGCTGATTCGCCAGGATGAGTTCATCGTGTTCTTCAGAAAGAAGAAATGCTCCCGCCGTATTTTCCTCTTCCAGGATCTCATCCTCTTCAGCAAGACCAAGAAGACCAATGTGGGCAATGATGTGTACATCTACAAACAGTCTTTCAAGGTGTGTATACCATATTATAAAAAATAAAAAAACGAACATAAGACCCAATTTACAGAATGGATTTTGAGCATTGTAATTATTGTTCAACAAAAAAGAATGCTTAACAGCCTTTATGTTTGCTATACAAAGACCAAGTCATCCAGCCCTTATGTTGACATTGGTAACAGCAAGCATTCTTTATTTAGTATTTCTTTCACTTCTGTTTCTGTCTAGACATCTGATATCGGGATGACACATAACTCTGGAGAGAGTGGTTTCTGTTTTGAGATCTGGTTCCGGCGGAGGAAGTTCCAGGACACGTACACTCTGAAGGCTGACAGGGCAGAGGTGAAAAGGGCCTGGACCAGAGACCTGGAGCAGATCCTCTGGGAACAAGCTGCCTACAGCAGAGGTGAATCCTCATTTTGGGGGGGGAACTCAATCTGGCTTTCAACTTAATCTTAAAAGTTGTAATAGTAGAATCACAAGGTGCTATTTCTAAATTGGGTCGTGCATCATCAGTTCCTCTTGTCATGTTAGTCATTACATACCTTAGAGAGATATTTATAACTTGTTATAAATGTCCAGATCAACTAGCCCATGTCAGATAATGTTCTGTAGCTAGGTTTTTAGCCCATCGATTTTCTTGTAATGTTTGAGTCACTCAAATATCACACGAATAAACATTATTCAAATGTCAAATGTATAGAAGTGCAAGAAAATTTGCTTAAAACTGCACAATTTTCTCTGCACACCATGACAAAATGTGTAGAATTGCAGGAAATAAGCTTTAAACCTACACATTTTTCTCTCTGCCTACAAGAGGGGTGTGAACAGTGTGTCATGAACAGTGATTGTGTCCATAGAAATAGATGTGGTGCCACGTTGGGGATTTTCCCCAATGCTGGAATGGGAGCCCGAGTGAAAAGATTTGGGAACCCCTGTGGGGGTGCAATTGTGAAGAAATGCTATATCAGACACTAAATACATCCAATTGATGTTTTGGTTGAGTAAGTTTGAGCATTAAGACAGGTGTTGTGTTTGGTGTGTTGTAGAACTGAGGATACAGGAGAGGGTGTTCATGGGCACGGGGAGGAACCCTTTAATGGACATACAGCCTAACGAGGCAGCCATCTGTGACAGGGCCACCAACTGTGTCCTGCTAGGAAGAGGTAACAAGTCCACAGCCAAGTCCCATACTCAGGAACTGACAACACAAATGTGTAATGTACTCATTGACTGAATTGTCTCTTTGCTTTGTCAGCTCCTGTGTCGTCTTTTCCACAAACAGATCTTGAATGTCTCCGGCCCAACTCCATTGGTTCAGGCAGTAGTGCCTCTACCTCCTGCAGCCACTCATCTTCCTCCTCTGGACGAGGTTCTTTACCTCCTGTAGGTTACCCTGGTAACCAGATACAAGCTGGGGAAACCAATCACATTGTCTATTCCTCCCCGGAGACTGTGACTGAAGATGACCCCAATAACCATCATAATCACCAGAAACAAAACCTTCATCTTCTCAGTGAGTTTTATTGTTCTTTCATTAGGGCCCTGTGTTTTGGCTAATCGTGCCAAATTGCCTGAATTTTAACCTTTAAGTCTTTTCTAGAAATGAGAATTAGACCAAAGTAAGTAAGTAATTGTCTGAGAATGGTGCTGGACCATCTGACATAAAAAGAAAAGGGGACAGTGATGGTTGAAATCCAGGTAATATGACATGATTAACCAAAACACAGGGCCCTATGCATGGTGCATGACTGCAGACTAACACAAACAGACATACAGAACATGACACTTGATATGTGCAAGCATGTGACTAAACGTGGGTGATGCCATATCTACTTACCTTTCTGTTGATTCCAGTGGACAGCATGGAGTCGTCAGGTGAGAGTGGCAGTGTGTTCAGCAGCTCGGAGTGCAGCTGCCTCTCTGCCATTGGTGGAGAGGTGGAGGACTCGTCATCTGTCCTGTCCCAGAGCTCCCAGTCCTGTGTCACCCAGAGAACAGCAGCACCCAATCTCAGGAAGAACAGCTCCCCTGCTACGATCAGGAAGAAGCCCTCCATTGCTCCCAAACCACCAGTGCTGGCTGCTCCTCAGAGCCTGCAAAAGGTGTGGTGAAATGATGTAATCATGCCAGTAATTGGACCTAATAGTAAACCTTCATAATAAATACACTGTACATTTTCAAATGGATCATTTTAGTTACATATTTTATATAAAATCTCTATAAAGATCAAAGAAAACTTACAGCCAATAATTTCTTCACAGGGCAAAAACATGGTTGCTATAGGAAAATCAACAGAAGTTTAACCAGTGGATTTAATGGGTGAGTTGAGACCAAATACAGTACTTTTTATTACCATACAAGGTGCATACATGTGCAATGTAGTTGTTTAACATATTATGGGATTGATTTCCTTCTAGATGGTTCATCCTGTGGATCTCTGAGCAGTGATGATGGAGAGCAATCAGGCTGACAGTCAATTAAAAACTATGATAACAGACTGAATGGACCACTAGTTGACAAGCACTGAAGAGAAAGTGACTTTGTGTCTTTGAAGAACTAAAGTATCTGGAATATTCTAGCTGAAATATCATGAAAAGGAACACATGATGGATTGTGGTCAGTTTTCAAAGTGCTTATGGTGTCCATTTATCTAATAATACTTCTTAAGCAACCACTTCTTTATCAGATACTGCTTTAACTGAATGGCTATTGTTTTACTGTCATTGGTTCATAGAACATACTTTTTTGTCTTTGTAATACTAGTAGTATTTCAGCTGTTAACTTTTACAAGGGATTTCTTTGGAATTTACACATCATTCTCACCATGTCATGTTGACTCTCTTGATGACCCCATATTGATGACCCCATCTCTTGATGACCCCATATTGATGACCCCATCTCTTGATGACCCCATATTGATGACCCCATCTCTTGATGACCCCATATTCCCATGAAATGTCAAATATGGGTTAATATTTTTTTCTTCAAATTACACACATTTAACACTTTATAATGTACCGGTACACATGTCAAACTCAAACAACTGACTATAGAAACACTTGTTCCCATCAGTATTCTCTGCAGGCTCAGGACAACTTGTCAGTGGTACTCTGACATAATTTCCTGCCCAGATTTATAGATAAATTAGGGATCAACTATTGATGTCCAGGTGGGATAGCAGAGGAGCAGCAAGTTACTTCCTATTTTTTTCCCATTTTACCCCAGCTTTGTACTATATTGCCGTGAAAAATGTATGGAAAGGGAGAAAACCACTAAATTGGAATAATTTAAGGGGTCCATCTGGCATTTTCAACTCATCAGAAACCAGTGTCTTCAGACTTCTCCAGTTGTTCTAATAGTCAACATATTGATTTACAATATTCATTACAAACCATGTATATGATTAAACATTGTGACCTGACTGACCAAGCGTAGCCCTTTTGGTCAGCACATAGCCATCGGTTAAGCATCAGATAACATTGTTGTGTAGGTCACCCTGTTGAACTGAACGCTCCTCTACCATAGCCCCCCTCCACTGTCCTGAACAGTTTGTGTCACAAATGGGTTACATACAATATCAGTAAACTAATTACTCATTGAGATATTCTTTATTTACATTTGGGTAGTCATTTAATTATAACCTCTGTGTTTATTCATGTATGTGACATAAAACAATAAAAGGTTCATGAATTTAAAAAAAGTTAGTTATTCTTTTTCGGAAGTTTAAAAAAAAGTTGTTGTAAAGTATATGCAGACCTGCATGCAGGTGTGAAGTTTAGATGTGAGTCTTTAAGATTTGAGATTCTTCAAAGTAGCCACCCTTTGCCTTGACGACAGCTTTGCAGACTCTTGGCATTCTCTCAACCAGCTCCACCGGGAATGCTTTTCCAACAGTCTTGAAGGAGTTGCCACATATGCTGAGCACTTGTTGGCTGCTTTTCCTTCACTCTGCGGTCCAACTCATCCCAAACCATCTCAATTGAATTGAGGTCGGGTGATTGTGGAGGCCAGGTCATCTGATGCAGCACTCTATCACTTTCCTTCTTGGTCAAATAGCCCTTACACAACCTGGAGGTGTGTTGGGTCATTGTCCTGTTGAAAAACAAATGATAGTCCCACTAAGCGCAAACCAGATGGGATGGTGTATTGCTGCAGAATGCTGTAGAAGCCATGCTGGTTGACTGTGCCTTGAATTCTAAATAAATCACAGACAGTGTCACCAGCAAAGCTCACCTACTCTGCATCTCACAAAGACACGGCGGTTGGAACAAAAAATCTCCAATTTGGATTCATCAGACCAAAGGAAAGATTTTCACCTGTCTAATGTCCATTGCTTATGTTTCTTGGCCCAAGCAAGTCTCTTCTTCTTATTGGTGTCCCTTAGTAGTGTTTTCTTTGCAGAAAATCGACCATGAAGGCCTGATTCACGCAGTCTCCTCTGAACAGTTGATGTTGAAATGTGTCTGTTACTTGAACTCTGTGAAGCATTGATTTGGGCTGCTTTTTCTGAGGCTGGTAACACTAATGAACATATCCTCTGCAGCAGAGGTAACTCTGGGTCTTCCTTTCCTGTGGCGGTCCTCATGAGAGCCAGTTTCATCATAGAGCTTGATGGTTTTTTGACTGCACTTGTAGAAATGTTCTTAAAGTAATGATGGACTGTCGTTTCTCTTTTCTTATTTGAGCATTTCTTGCCATAATGTGAAATTCCACAAATTAACTTTTAACAACGCACACCTGTTAATTGAGATGCATTCCAGGTGTCTACCTCATGAAGCTGGTTGAGAGAAGGCCAAGAGTGTGAAAAGCTGTCATTAAGAGAAAGGGTGGCTACTTTGAAGAATATCACATTTATTTTGATTTGTTTAACACTTTTTTGGTTACTACATGATTCCATATGTGTTATTTTAAGGTTTTGATGTCTTCACTATTATTCTACAATGTAGAAAATGGTGAAAACAAAGAAAAACGCTTGAATGAGTAGGTGTGTCCAAACTTTTGACTGGTATTGTATAGTAAGTGGTATAGCTTTACAATAGGCTGAATTTACAAACTTATGTTTCACTATGGCATCTTTATGTGATGAAAACCATTTGAACCATGTTGAGGAAGGAACCAACATGACCAAAAAAAGCTTCAAGAAGGACGTGGCTTGACAGACAAAATGGTCATATTACAAATACTACAAGTATCCCTGGAGTAACATTGAAGCGAGGATATCATCAAGCACACTCTCTAGACCAGTAACACCAGACATTATTTAAACTATTGGATCAAGGTATAGACTTACTGCCACGCTCTGATCTGTTTCACTTGTCCTTGTCTCCTCCCCCTCCAGGTGTCGCTCATCATCCCCAGTGCATGTATCCCTGTGTTTTCTGTCTCTCTGTGCCAGTTTGTCTTGTTTGCCAAGTCAACCAGCGTTTATCTCCTAGCTCCTGTTTTTCCCAGAAGCACATTTTTCCTAGGCCTCCTGGTTTAGACCGTTGCCTGACCTGGCCATTCTTCCTGCCCTGACCTCGAGATTGTCTAATGCCCTGTACTGTTTGGACTCTGACCTGGTTTATGGACTCTCGCTTATACCCGACCTGCCTTTTGCCTACCCCTGGTGTTATAATAAATATCGGAGTTCAACCATCTGCCTACTGTGTCTGCATATGGGTCTTGCCTTGTACCCTTATACTTACAGTAGATAAAAACATACTATGGTTCTACAAAAAAATGTCTGTTGTTTACTGATGGAAACACTCCAAGGTTGACACGTTGGTTGACAGGTTGTTAAACAATTGATGACTTATTTTGCAATGAAATACCATCAGCAGATGAAAACTGATGTCACTTGTTTAATCCACTTCAAATCAGTGTAGATGAAGGGGAGGAGACAGGTTAAAGAAGGATTTTAAGCCTTGAGCCAATTGAAACATGGATTGTGTATGTGTGCCATTCAGAGGGTGAATGGGCAAGACAAAAGATTGAAGTGCCTTTGAATGAGGTATGGTAGTAGGGGCCAGGCGCACCGGTTTGAGTGTGTCAAGAACTGCAACGCTGCTGGGTTTTTCATGCTCAACAGTTCCCTGTGTATATCAAGAATGGGTGGGGGGCACTCTATATTAGGAAGGTGTCCCTAATGTACATTACTACTTAAGAAAATGGTCTTCATACGATTTAAATGTTTTTTATTTGGCTTTTTTCACAGCCTTGGATATAGAACAATGCATTTTTGATAGTAAAATCAGCATGACTACTCACCACACCGAACATAATGGGTTTGACCGACTGATAGTGAGAAGAGGCCTGCCATTCACCATCACTTTGCACCTAAAATCTGGGAGTCACTTCCAAGAAGGCGTCAGCACCTTCAGGTTCATATCAGAGACAAGTACAGTACTGTGGACACAATATAAAGACATTTACATTACATTTACATTTAAGTCATTTAGCAGACACTCTTATCCAGAGCGACTTACAAATTGGTGCATTCACCTTATGACATCCAGTGGAACAGCCACTTTACAATAGTGCATCTAAATCTTTTAAGGGGGGGGGGTGAGAAGGATTACTTTATCCTATCCTAGGTATTCCTTAAAGAGGTGGGGTTTCAGGTGTCTCCGGAAGGTGGTGATTGACTCCGCTGTCCTGGCGTCGTGAGGGAGTTTGTTCCACCATTGGGGGGCCAGAGCAGCAAACAGATTATAACAGTACATAGCCATGATTTTAGGTGCAAAGTGATGGTGAATGGCAGGCCTCTTCTCACTATCAGTCGGTCAAGCGTAGATCAGGCCCTACACCCAAACAAGGGCACTGCGTTCATCCACCTCTGGCCTGCTCGCCTCCCTACCACTGAGGAAGTACAGTTCCCGCTCAGCCCAGTCAAAGACCTCATTAGTCGGGGAATCCTTGCTTGAACATTCAGTATTTTGACAGCAAGACTGTAGCTATGAGTTTACAAGTATGTACTTTTAGGTGTCTCCTTTCTGCATATGGTCCACTGATATGTCCTGAACACATCTGTCCTGTGTATCTTTCTACAGGGCTGTTGCCGAGAGAGGAGTTAGGCACCAAGGCTACCTTCAGCCTGACTGACTCTGCATCAAAGACAGGCTGGAGTGCATTCACTACTACTCCCTCTGGGAATGTCATCTCAGTATCTGTGACCTCTCCTCCTGATGTCCCCATTGGACTGTACTTCTTGACTTTGGACCAGGGCCAGAAAGTCAAACTGTGGGAGTTTCTACTGCTGTTCAATCCATGGTGTGCCTGTAAATCACAATATTTTGTTACAAAGTGCTATACAGAAACCCAGCCTAAAACCCCCAAAAGCAAGCAATGCAGATGTAGAAGTACGGTGGCTAGGAAAAACTCCCTAGAAAGGCAGGAACCTAGGAAGAAACCTAGAGAGGAACCAGATTCTGAGGGGTGGCCAGTCCTCTTCTGGCTGTGCCGGGTGGAGATTATAACAGTACATAGCCAGGATGTTCAAATGTTCATAGATGACCAACAGGGTCAAATAATAATAATCACAGTGGCTGTACTGTAGAAGGTGCAAAAGGTCAACACCTCAGGAGTAAATGTCAGCAGGTGTGGTAGAGAGAGAGAGTCGAAAACAGCAGTTCTGGGACAGGTAGCACTTCCGGTGAACAGGTCAGTGTTCCATAGCCGCAGGCAGAACAGTTGACACTGGAGCAGCAGCATGACCCGGTGGAGTGGGGACAGCAAGGAGTCAGGTAGTCCTGAGGTAGTCCTGAGGTAGTCCTGAGTAGTCCGAGGCATGGTCCTAGGGCTCAGGTTCTCCGAGATAAGAGAGAAAGAGATAGAGAATTAGAGGGAGCATACTTCAATTCACACAGAATATAAGACAGGAGAAATACTCCTGATATAACAGACTGACCCTAGCCCCCCGAAAAACCATTGCAGCATAATTATTGGAGGCTGAGACAGGAGGGGTCGGGAGACACTATGTTCCCGTCTGACGATACCCCCGGACAGGGCCAACCAGACAGGATATAACCCCATCCACTTTGCCTAAGCACAGCCCCCACACCACTAGAGGGATATCTTAAAACCACCAACTTACTACCCTGAGACAAGGCCGAATATAGCCCACGAAGATCTCCCCCACGGCACGAACCCGAGGTGGGGTGCCAACCCGGATGGCATGGAGGAGCACCAGTAAGCCAGTGACTCAGCCCCCATAATAGGGTTAGAGGCAGAGAATCCCAGTGGAGAGAGAGTGGAACCGTCCAGGCAGAGCAAGGATGGTTCGTCGCTCCAGTGCCTTTCCGTTCACCTTCACACCCCTGGGCCAGACAACACTCAATCATAGGACCTACTGAAGAGATGAGTCTTCAATAAAGACTTAAAGGTCAAGACCGAGTCTGTGTCTCTCACATGGATAGGCAGACCATTCCATAAAAATTGAGCTCTATAGGATAAAGCCCTGCCTCCAGCTGTTTGCTTAGAAATTCTCAATCAAATCAAATGTATTGGTCACATACACATGGTTAGCAGATGTTAATGCGAATGTCGCGAAATGCTTGTGCTTCTAGTTCCGACAGTGCAGTAATATCTAACAAGTAATCTAACAATTCCCCAACAACTACCTAATACACACAAATCTAAAGGAGTGAATGAGAATATGTACATATAAGTATATGGATAAGCGATGGCCGAGGGGCATAGGCAAGGTGCAGTAGGTGGAATAAAATCAGTATATACATGTGATATGAGTAATGTAAGATATGTAAACATTATTAAAGTGGCATTATTTAAAGTGGCATTGTTTAAAGTGACTTGTGATCCATTTATTAGACACCATAGTACCCTCCAAACTCATCAAGCTCGAGACCCTGGGTCTCGACCCCGCCCTGTGCAACTGGGTACTGGACTCCCTGACGGGCCGCCCCCAGGTGGTGAGGGTCGGTAACAACATCTCCACCCCGCTGATCCTTAGCACTGGGGCCCCACAAGGGTGCGTTCTGAGCCCTCTCCTGTACTCCCTGTTCCCCCACGAATGAGTGGCCATGCACGCCTCCAACTCAATCATCAAGTTTGTGGACGACACTACAGTGGTAGGCTTGATTACCAACAATGACGAGACGGCCTACAGGGAGGAGGTGAGGGCCCTCGGAGTGTGGTGTCAGGAAAATAACCTCACACTCAACATTAACAAAACAAAGGAGATGATTGTGGACTTCAGGAAACAGCAGAGGGAGCACCCCCCTATCCACATCGATGGGACAGTAGTGGAGAGGGTAGTAAGTTTTAAGTTCCTCGGCGTACACATCACGGACAAACTGAATTGGTCCACCCACACAGACAGTGCCGTGAAGAAGGCTGAAGAAATTCTGCTTGTCACCAAAAGCACTCACAAACTTCTACACATAAACAATCGAGAGCATCCTGTCGGGCTGTATCACCGCCTGGTACGGCAACTGCTCCGCCCACAACCGTAAGGCTCTCCATTGGGTAGTGAGGTCTGCACAACGCATCACCGGGGGCAAACTGCCTGCCTTCCAGGACACCTACACCACCCGATGTCACAGGAAGGCCATAAAGATCATCAAGGACAACAACCACCCGAGCCACTGCCTGTTCACCCCGCTATCATCTAGAAGGCGAGGTCAGTACAGGTGCATCAAAGCTGGGACCGAGAGACTGAAAAACAGCTTCTATCTCAAGGCCATCAGACTGTTAAACAGCCACCACTAACATTGAGTGACTGCTGCCATGACTCCAGCCACTTTAATAATGGGAATTGATGGAAATGTATGTCAAATATATCACTAGCCACCTTAAACAATGCTACTTAATATAATGTTTACATACCCTACTTACTCATCTCATATGTATATGTATATACTGTACTCTATATCATCTACTGCATCTTTATGTAATACATGTATCACTAGCCACTTTAAACTATGCCACTTTGTTTACATACCCTACATTACTCATCTCATATGTATATACTGTACTCGATACCATCTACTGCATCTTGCCTATGCCGTTCTGTACCATCACTCTTTCATATATCTTTATGTACATGTTCTTTATCCCTTTACACTTGTGTTGATAGGGTAGTAGTTTTGGAATTGTTAGGTTAGATTACTCGTTGGTTATTACTGCATTGTCGGATCTAGAAGCACAAGCATTTCGCTACACTCGCATTAACATCTGCTAACCATGTGTATGTGACAAATACATTTGATTTGATTTGTTTCCTACCTTCACCAGCTGAGGACAACCTGTCAGAAAGTCCAGGACCCAGTTGCACAGGGCGGGGTTAAGACCCAGGGCCTCAAGCTTGATGATGAGCTTGGAGGCCACTATGGTGTTGAATGCTGAGCTGTAGTCAATGAACAGCATTCCTACATAGTTATTATTTTTGTCCAGATGGGATAGGGCAGTGTGCAGTGTGATGGCGATTGCCGGTAAAGTGGCGCCGATATGATACTTGACTAACCTCTCAAGGCACTTCATGATGACAGAAGTAAATGCTACAGGACGGTAGTCCCTTCTTGGGTACAGGAACAATGGTAGCCATCTTGAAGCATGAGAGGACAATAAACTGGGATAGGGAGCGATTGAATATGTCCGTAAATACACCAGCCAGCTGGTCTGTGCATGCTCTGAGCCCCCCTATTTGATAGATTCCCCCGCTCCCACTACCTCGGGCTTCCGGTAGGGAGACCTGAGGTCCACCTACCCCCACCTCCTCCCCATCTCGTACTTCTGAGTAGGAGATCTTCCCAGGCAGTAGCCTGCCTAGCTCACAAATTAGGATCAGGGCAACCACTCTGACAAAGTTAATTGACCCACAGTCCCACAAGCCGGAGAAATACGCAGATTTAAAGAGAAACTCGTAACTTGTTTTCTAATGCTCATGATCTTTTCATCAAAGAAGTTCATGAATTTATCCTTACTGAGCTGACTACACTGGCTGTGCTAGTGGCAGACTCCACTAAGCTGGCAGGCTGGCTAACAGCCTGCTGCCTGGCCTGCACCCTATCTCATTGTGGAGCTATGAGATGGTACCAAGTAAAAGTGTTTACTTTGCACCATCTGTCGCCATCATTAGACCAAGGAGCTGTGTAATGAATATGATCTGTAACCCAGATGTCTATTTTTCTTGGCTACAGAGGATGCAGTTTACATGGAGGAAGAGAGAGACAGGTAGGAGTAGGTGTTATCCCAGGCTCGTCTCATCTACAAATTTACAACGAAACAAATCAAAGCCTCCCCGTGGATGTTTTGTTAGGTACAGGAGGTCGGTGGCACCAACCTGTAATTGGGGAGAACTGGCTCGTGGCAATGACTGGAGCGCAATCACTTGAATGGTATCAAATACACGGTTCCGTGTGTTTGATGCCATTCAATTTGCTCCGTTCCAGGCATTATTATGTGCCGTCCTCCCCTCAACAGCTTTCTGTGGCACACATGGTGCTTCCATCGAAGATCGTTATGTGATAGATACAATAAATGCTGCACACATCATGGGGAATCAGAATGATGTACATTAGAAGAGAAGCCATAGCAATCTTCCTATCATCCCTGTGTCCTGGTTCTCCCTCTGCAGTTTGAGCATGGGATGCTGGATGTGTTCTCCTGGATAATGTCAATGTATAAAATCCGTATATTAGGAAAAGGGAAAGGAGGATACCTAGTCATAGGCATCAATGACTGTGTAGCAGTGGTCAGAGTGCTGAGAACAGCTTAGCTTCCTCCGCTGTCCGACTGCCCCATACCCAGATGAATCTGGTAATGAATAATGTAGCTCTTGAGAATGTAGAGGAGACTAAACTTCTTGGTGTTGCCTTCATGGTCAATGCATATTGATTCTGTTGTTGGAAAGATGGAGAGAAGTCTATCTGTGATAAAGAACATTTTAAACATCACATTCAACCAAACAAGTCCCGCAGGCTGTGGTTTTTATCACATCTTGACTATTGCCTGGTTATATGGTCAGGAGCTGCGCAAACAGACCGAGGAAAGCTCCGGTTGGCTCAGAACAGAGCAGCACGTCTTGCCCTTCACTGTACACAGAGGGCTAATATCAACAGCATCCATGTCAGTCTTTCCTGGCTCAAAGTAGTAGAGAATTGACTGCATCATCTCTTGTAAAAAACATAAATGTTTTGAAAATTCCAAATAGTTTGAATAAACAACTTACATACAGCTCTGACACACATACTTACCCCACCAGACATGGCACCAGGGGTCTCTTCAGTCCCCAAATCCAGAATGCACTCAAGGCAACTCACAGTATTGTACCGAGCGATGGTCACATGGAACACTTCCAACTCGGGTCACTCAGGCAAGCAGCAAAACAAAGTGAGGCAACACCTCACGGCACAATGACTCTGACCTTGTACGACCTAAACAGTTGTGTGTACAGTATATGCTGTACCTGAATATGTTGTGTGTACAGTATATGCTGTACATTAATATGTTGTGTGTACAGTATATGCTGTACTGTACATGAATATGTTGTGTGTACAGTATATGCTGTACTGTATATTAATATGTTGTGTGTACAGTATATACTGTACCTGAATATGTTGCGTGTATAGTATATGCTGTACATGAATATGGTGTGTGTACAGTATATGCTGTACTGTACATGAATATGTTGTGTGTACAGTATATGCTGTACCTGAATATGTTGTGTGTACAGTATATGCTGTACCTGAATATGTTGTGTGTACAGTATATGCTGTACATGAATATGTTGTATGTGTAACATTTTGTTGCCGGAGGTGATGGCTGCCCTTTTACGGGCTCCTAACAAATTGTGCTATTGTGTGTTTTTTTCATGTTATTTGTAACTTATTTTCTGCATAATATTTCTAGCTTCTGGATATCAGAACAGAGATTGCTCACCTTGTACTGGACAAAGATTTTTCTTTAACGAGTCAGACACAAAGGATTTTCATACACCGACCAAAATCCCTGTCATTCGTATGAAGAAGAGACAGAGATATAGGGGACACAGGCCGTGGTGCCTTATGTTTCACAGAGTCGTGGCTGAACGATGACATGGATAACATACAGCTGGCTGGGTTTACGCTGCATCGGCAAGATAGAACAGCTGCCTCCGGTAAGACTGGGGGGGCGGTCTGTGTCTATATGTCAATAACAGCGGGTGCACAAAATCTAATATTAAGGTTTTGCCTGCCTGATGATGAGTATCTCATGATAAGCTGTAGACCACACTATTTACCAAGAGAGTATATTTTTCATAGCTGTCTATTTGCCACCACAAACCAAACCTGGCACTAAGACCGTTCTCGACGAGCTGTATAAGGCCATAAGCCAATAAGAAAATGCTCATCCAGAGGCTGCGCTCCTAGTGGGCGGGGACTTTAATGCAGGGAAACTTAAATCCGTTTTACCTCATTTCTACCAGAATGTTACATGTGCAACCAGAGGAAGAAAAACTGTAGACCACCTTTAGTCCACACACAGAGTCACGTACAAAGCTCTCCTCGCCCTCCATTTGGCAAACCTGACCATAACTCAGAGACCTGGCAGTGTGGTGCCATGATAACAACCTCTCCCTCAATGTGAGCAAGACAAAGGAGATGATTGTGGACTACAGGAAAAGGAAGACCGAGCACGCCCCCATTCACATTGACGGGGCTGTAGCGGAGCAGGTTGAGAGTCTCAAGTTCCTTGGTGTCTACATCACCAACCAACTATCATGGTCCAAACATACCAAGACAGTTGTGAAGAGGGCACAACAAAACCTTTTCCCCCTCAGGAGACTGGAAAGATTTGGCATGGGTCCTCAGGTCCTCAAAAAGTTCTACAACTGCATCATCGAGAGCACTCTGACCAGTTGCATCACCATCTAGACTGTAATCTGCACCTACCTATATATTCACTGCCTTTATGGGTGAAGCGATATGAAGGTGTTGATGTGTGACTTAGTGCCTTCAGAAAGTATTCACACACCTTGACGTTTTACACATTTTGTTGTGTTACAGCCTGAACTTAAAATCGATTCAATTTAGATGTTGTGTCACTGGCCTACAAACAAAACCCCATAATGTCAAAGTGGAATTATGTTTTTAGCTATTTTTACAAGTTAATACAAAATTAAAAGCTGAAATGTCTTGAACCAGTAAATATTCAACACTTTGTTATGGCCTAAATAACTTCAGGAGTAAACATTTGCTTAACAAGTCACAATAAGTCGCATGGGCTCACTCTGTGTGCAATAATAGTGTTTAACATGATTTTTGAATGACTACCTCATCTCTGTACCCCACACATACAATTATCTGTAAGGTCCCTCAGAATTTAAAACACAGATTCAATCACAAAGACCAGGGAGGTTTTCCAATGCCTCGCAAAGAAGGAATACAATTTGTAGATAGGTATAAATAAAATAAAAAGCACACATTGAATATCTCTTTGAGCATGGTGAAGTTATTCATTACACTTTGGAGGGTGTATCAATACACCCAGTCACTACAAAGATACAGGCATCCTTTCTAATTCAATTGCCAGAGACGAAGGAAACCGCTCAGGGATTTCACCATGAGGCCAATGGTGGCTAAAAAACAGTTTCAGAGTTTCAGAGTTTAATGTTTGTGATAGGGGAAAACTGAGGATAGATCAACAACATTGTAGTTACTCCATAATACTAACCTAAATGACAGAGTGCAGGATACAATTATTCCAAAACATGTATCCTTTTTTACAATAAGGCACTAAAGTCAAATTGAAAAAATGTTGGCAAATAAATTAACTTTATGTCCTATAATTATATTTGTGGCAAATCTAACACAACACATCACTGAGTACCACTCTTCATATTTCCAAACATGGTGGTAGCTGCATCATGTTATGGGTATGCTTGTCATCGGTAAGGACTAGAAATAGAGCTAAGCACAGGCAAAATCCTAGAGAAAAACCTCGTTCAGTCTGCTTTCCAACAGACAACGGGAGACAAATTCACCTTTCAGGAGTACAATAAGCTAAAACACAGGGCCAAATATACACTGGAGTTGCTTACCAAAATTACATTGAATGTGTTACAGTTTCGACTTAAAATCGACTTATAAACCTATGGCAAGACTTAAAAATGGCTGTCTAGCATTGATCAACAACCAATTTGACAGAGCTTTAAGAAATTTGAAAAGAATCATGTTGTACAATCCAGGTGCGCAAAGCTCTTAGACTCACCCAGAAAGACTCACAGCTGCAATTGTTGTCAAAAGGTTATTATAACATGTATTGACTCAGGGGTGTGAATACTTATGCATTTGTGAGCGCTACTTTCAAAACTACTGGTTGAAATATACAAAACCTATATAACACATCGTTAATAGAGTGCCACAGTATGAGTCATAATACCTATAAAACCTAGCGGCCAAACAGGGAAATGGTTCCAATCGTTTTTCCACCATTCATTTTTTCCCATAGGGGATTTCATAATTTCTTTTAAAAGGGTGGCGTTTTGTGTAAGCTTACCCTGGCGTGGGATTTTGATACCCTTGTAAATCTTCTCGGACAAAGTAACATTTATCAATGTTTGCCTGTACGCACTGCCAAATTCTCTAAAATGACTTTGAAGGCAGCTTATGGTAGAGAAATAAACATATCCTCTGGCAACAGTTCTGGTGGACAATCCTGCAGTCAGCATGCCAAATGCACTCAAAATTTGAGACATATGTGGTATTGTGTTGTGACAAAACTGCACATTTTAGTGTGGCCTTTTATTATCCTCAGCACAAGGTGCCCCTGGCTAATGACCATGCTGTTTAATCAGCTTTTTGATATGCCACACCTGTCAGGTGGATGGATTATCTTGGTAAAGGAGAAATGTTTACTAGCAGGGATGTAAACAAATTAGTGGACAAAATTTTAAGAGAAATGTGCTTTTTGTGCATATGGAAAATTTCTGGGATCTTTTATTTCAGCTCATGAAACATGGGACCAACACTTTACATGTTGTATTTCTATTGTTGTTCAGTATATATATATATATTTTCTTTTCGTGAACGCTGTGAAAGTCCATCGTCTTCATGGATGAGTGACGCCACCTGTCGGAAGACGATAGATTCCCAAAGTCCACCCCAAAACATGAACAGGTCCAGCGTATCAATGTCACATTACTCAGAGTATAAACCAGTCAGCACAGCTCTTTCCTAATGGTTCCATTTTATTTCTATCCATGGAATTATTTTATCAGTGAAATTACTGCTGCAGTAAAGCATCGGCAGAGAGAAATACATGCCACACAGGTCTACCATCTGTAGTAAAGCAACATTTTCATGGGCAGATGTCTTATTACTATTCTTCAACATGGGGAAACACTTATCTCTCAGGTCTGTGCACATAATCCAAACTAGTGACAGAACGAACCATGTTAACTTTCTGCTACTCTTCAAAAAAGTCTGAATAATGCTGAATAAGTAGTGGCCGGGCTCAGTCCTGAAAAGCCTCTTAGTTTGACATGTGTACCAAGTGATACAATCATCTGTGACAAAGGATGACATCAGCAGAGCTCAGCAAAGACAGTGAGCATCTCAATCTGCCCCAAGTTTGCTCAAATAACTTCAATCAGTCACTTGTCTGAGGGCTAAACTATTTCACAATGGATTGAGAAACACCACTACATGGATGAAATGTTATTGACCGATGATTGGCCACTCAGTGCTATGTATGACAAACCTGAAGGTAAGGATATTGTTGTGTGTTGAACTGGAATTACAGAGAATGGTAAATAATGACAACCTACATGGAAAAACAGGCCCCCTCCCTACATACACCCTAACAAAAATCACCTGAAATTTCATCAACATTAAAAAGCAACCAACTTAAAGCCGTTAAAATAAATGTGATGTGTCTCTTCAAAAAGCTGTCACAACGATCTAGTGCAGGGGTGTCAAACTCATTCCATGGAGGGGGTTTTGCTTTCCCCTAAGACACAGAAACAAGGTGAGTGGATTTCTTTACTAATTAGTGACCTTATTTCATCAATCAAGTACAAGGGAGGAGTGAAAACCCACAGACAGTTGACCCTCCGTGGAATAAGTTTGACACGTGATCTAGTGCGTGTGCGAGCCACCATCTCACCATTTGAACACAAAAATGGGGATTGGCTAATGACTCAACATTTCTCTTCAACACAGAACCAGTTAGCTAGTGTTTGACTGGCGTTCAGAATAAAAATGTAAAGGAGATTTGTCCAAGCTGGTGGAACGGAATCTTCAACAACCATCGTCTCTCCCACCAGGGATGTCCCCAAGCTTCCAATGTCCCTCTCAGTCTCTCCCTAGGGTTCAGTAGCTAGTGAGCGGGTTCGACAGGGAGTGTGTGCCCTGGCGAGAGGCAGGGTGTGACAGGGAGCAGGAAGCTCAGTCGGTGGAGAACAGGTCTCCAGCAGAGGGTAGAGGGGCCAGGCCTCCCGTCACATTGGGCAGCAGAGAGAGGTCAGGCAGGCTCTGGATGTGAGACTTGAGCTCCTTGCGCACCTGCGTGACTCGTGCCAGCTTCTGTTTGTACTCCTGCAATACAAAGAACAGTACCCATGTCAGACGATACAGTTCCGGTGGGTCCACTTTCTACTTCTTTTAAACAATCCCAAGTGACTCACAAAGCTGCTCTAGTTGGATAATGGGAAAATATACACTACCATTCAAAAGTTTGGGGTCACTTAGAAATATCCAGTTTTTTTAAAGAAAAGCACATTTTGTCCATAAAAATTACATTAAATTGATCAGAAATACAGTGTAGACATTGTTAATGACTATTGTAGCTGGAAACGGCATTTAAAAAAAATCAAAATAATTATTTGTTTTACATAGGCCCATTATCAGCAACCATCACTCCTGTGTTCCAATGGCACGTTGTGTTAGCTAATCCAAGTTTATCATTTTAAAAAGGCTAGTTGATCATTAGAAAACCCTTTTGCAATTATGTTTGCACAGCTAAAACGGTTGTTCTGATTAAAGAAGCAATAAAACTGGCCTTCTTTAGACTAGATTAGCTAACACGTGTCATTGGAATAAAGGAGCGATGGTTGCTGATAATGGGCCTCTGTACGCCTATGTAAATATTCAATTTAAAAAAAAAAAATTTTTTTTAATCTGCCGTTTCCAGCTACAATAGTCATTTATAACATTAACAACGTCTACACTGTATTTCTGGTCAACTTGATGTTATTTTTATGGACAAAATGTGCTTTTCTTTCAAAAACAAGGACATTTCTAAGTGACCCCAAACTTTTGAATAGTAGTGTACATTTTTCACATTCTAATTGCTTGTTTGTAACAGACAAGCAAAACAATGATTTTGATGGTTTAGACTTGCTTCTAGTTTCTTCTCCCTCTCTGTGAGGGCTTCCTTCTGGCTACCGATGTACTCTGTCAGCATGCGCGCCAGCTGCCTCCTGTCCTCCAGCTCAGCAGCCAGACGTCCGTTATACTCAGCCAGCAGTAGACAGGCCTCATCCACTGTCTTGGACAGTTTATCAGCTGCCTCTTTATCTATAGGGACAGGGTGAGTCAAGTCAAATAAGGTGGAGTTTTTACTTAGGCGTAATATTGAAACAATTGAATAGAAACAACATTAAGTTTGAGAAAACTCAATCCCGTAGGCCTACAATACACATTGAGGTTGGAGAAAGGTGGGGGTCAAGTTTCCTTGTGCTTCAGGTACCATGAAGGCTTCCTTACCTGTGATCTTCTCCAGCAGGGACACATCCTGCACCTCCTGTGGTAGAGAGGCAATCTTCTGACGCACCGCAGCATCACCCGAGGCTGCATTCTCCAGGTCCTGCAGGGCTTTGACCAGCTCCTCCGTCTGAGGGGAGAGGGAGGAAAGGAGAGAAGGGTATGTGAAAGCTCTGGCCAACAACATCCAATTTTCAAGCTTGACCATTTTTCTAAACAACAATTCACAACCAGAGCACAAACTAAAAGCTAGAATCTTCCAAATCAATAGAGGAGAGTTGGGAGATAACTTCAGCTGGTGTGAAAAGCTGTCACAAATTGCAGTGTAATAGACAAAGTACTGGTGAATGAGCTAAAGGCTTATGGAGTTGTGTTTCTTCAGCCTACCAGCTGTGGCCCTGAGAAGTCTGAATTCTGTGGGGACATGTTGCCCCTGTAGTCATCTTCTTCCTCTTCCTCCGGCTCTTGGATCATCTTCTGATAGGTCCGTTTAGGGGCCTTCTTCTCCTCTGCAAAAGATACCACAGATTTAGAAAGAAAACATCCATATTCACAAAAACAACAAATTGAACATGCATGTTTCTTGGAAATTCTGACATCCAAAATGCCTACACAGGAAACAAGCCATCACCAGTAACTAACTTAGTAAAGCTGAACTGCTCCGTCAGTGGAGACCCAGGGGACTCTGACTGTACCTGTGGGTTGGTGTTGGGGGCTGTTTGAGTCTTCGATAGCGAGCTTCAGCTGCTGGATGAACTCTGCCTTGTAGAGGCTGCGCTCCTGCCAGATAGTGAGCAGCCTGTCGATGGGCCTTCTACAGCCATCATCTGCCTCTCTGAAGGAGGGAGAGAAAGAGGCAGAGATTCATCATGAAATTCAACTCTTCCACACAGAGCAACTCAATAACTTATTTGATCCTCTTTGTTCTTGTCTTGTTATGCTGCTGTAGAAGACAGTAGCAGTGTAATCCATTTACCAATATTTTGAAGCAGGTTAATGTCAAACCAGGGCCTAAAATTAACACCTCCAGGTAAATTCTGGCATCGTAAAATATTGTGTTCTATAGCTTGCAAACAAATGTGACTCTAGGTGATAACATAGGGCTGTTTTTTTCCAACACAATGACTGTTTTCCTTAAGACTTTAAGTCTGCTTGATGTTTTGTTTCCTTTGCCTCTTTACTTCCTAGTATCACGATATTGGTATCGTGACAACATTAATTAGCCAAATACTATAAACACCTGAGGTGACTTGATGCTATTATAAACTGCTTACCAACATAAATAGAACAGTAAACACGTATTTTTGCATCATACCCGTGGTATAGTGTCAGATACACACATGGCTGAAATGCTGTTGAAGCTAATCAGCATTCGGTACCCTAGCTCTCAAAAACTTGCCGACATTCTGCTTTCTCCCTACAGTTTTCAGCCATTATCTTTGCTCACAACTAACTCATGTGAACTACAATCCCGACGCTATGCTTTAACGTTTCGTAACGCCAATAATCATTGCTTGCGATATGGCTTTCGAAACATATGGTCCTTATCTTTCATCAGCGAGAAAGAATCCTTAAATTAATTTGAAAAAGGTACACTTATTGTAGCAGTTTTTCACAGATCCATACAGCTATGGGTTCCTTCATCCGATGACACCACACTTCCGAATTACTCTCACAAACAGGTGTTCGGAGCATGCCATGTACCTAATTGTATGTAAACTTTATTTAACGAGGCAAGTCAGTTAAGAACAAATTCTTATTTACAATGACGGCCTACACCAGCCAATCCCAGACGACGCTGGGGCAATTGTGCGCTGCCCTATGGGACTCCCAATCACGGCCGGTTGTGATACAGCCTGAATTCAAACCAGGGTGTCTATAGTGATGCCTCAAGCACTGAGATGCAGTGTCTTAGACCGCTGCGCCACTCGGGAGCCCCTAATTAGCACAGGTGCTCACCTCATCTTCCATAAACAAGCCCTGTAACATGGAGATATGGCCATGTGAGAACACCAATCCTATCAAGGTGTGTATCAATTTAACCGTTTGATTTTTGAAACATTCTAGCTGATATGAAAGTCCTTATGCTTCCAAAACCGTACCGCACGTGATGGGTGTTAATGTTCAGATTGAGCGTAGGGGCTCTTACCAAAACTCCCCTGTACAGAAGATGCCTTCCTCTAATGACTTATGTGTAATGTAACGGAGAGTCCCGATCAAGGGCTACAAGTACCCAAACTACCCAGTTTACAATAAAACATAGGCCTGCATCACAAAGCTGCACATTTCAGTGCTAGACAAGTTTAGCCCTGAAACGGTATCATACCAGACCACATACCTTGCAACATGAGAGCAAGCGTCAACAAGGACTGTCTCAAAGTCTTTGGCGAACTCTGGACCTTTCTTCTTGCTGTTTTGAATCACGTCATTGGCAAGATACAGGAAAGTCAACTTCCTGCTGCTTTTTGCTGAAAGACAAATACAGAACGTAGACCGGGTAAATATGGTTTGGCATACTTCGTGTGACATCAACGTTTCAGTGTGTAAATAGCAGTTAAAGAATGCTGTCGAGGTGGCGACGTTCATAAGTTCTCTCACCTTTCTTTAGTTCTCTGTGCCATACTTTGACGATGAGCGGCGAGTGTTTGCGATGATGAATGATCCACAGAGACAGCGTCTGTACGCTTTGCTGAGAGTTGCTGAGCTCCGAAAGCTTCTTCTCCAACGCAGACTCAGAAAAAGAAGACATGATGTTCCCAGAAAGTACTCTTTGGTGTACCGTTACACACTCCACAACTTTTTGAGGTTAACTGAGGAAACCAACAATGTCCACAAAAACAAAGTTCCCGCCAGTTAAACACGCAACCTGCTGCATAAAACTGTCTGCTACTCGTTAGTAGCTAATCGTCTGTCTATGCTTCTCTTCGCTAACAGGATAGCTACGAAACCGTGTAAAATATACATGCGCATTTACATTGATAAGTGTGTAATCTTGTTTACCTAGCGAGACAACTATAATAGCTATATGTTTACAAATGGCCAACTAGAAAGTCCTAGATAGGTAGCCTAGCAAGCTAGCTAATCTATCCACTTGCTTTGTTTACTTGCTAGCTACTACGATGCTAGATGTAAGTTACTTACCAATACATCTATTTATAATTTAGTAATGTGCCGTTTGAATACATGTAGCTGTAACGTTACTTTGAAACGTACGTTTGTTCGTTAGCTACAGTACTAGTATAGTAGCTAGTTAACTAGCATTCTAGAAACCACCACAGCTCTCTGGATCGCTTCAAAGATGGCCGCTTGACCTTTCACCCGACACACAGGGTTCAAAGTCTGTTCAAAACGCTTTGTGAATCTTGTGAAATTAGATCATGACTAGAAACATTATTCAAACGACTTAAAATGACATGCAAAGTTGCTAGCTAGATCAACCGACGTCGGTCAAGACTATGCTATTATGTTAGTGACTGTACGTTTGTTTATGTGTAACTCTCTGTTGTTGTTTTTGTCGTACTGCTTTGCTTTATCTTGACCAGGTCGCAGTTGTAAATGAGAACTTGTTCTCAACTGGCCTACCTGGTTAAATAAATGTGAAATAAAAAAAATATTTAAAAAAGACAAGTACAGTATCATCAGCAAAAATGTTGCGCTAGCTAGCTTACTGTTAGTAAGTTAGCGTAGCCAAAGAGTATCTCAGGCTACTCGCTTAGCCACCTGGGCGAAGTGAACTTTGATCTGAAAACTGTTGCAGTATCTTTCTTTTAAAGTATGAAGTGCACCAAAGCTCGCTAACAAGCATGGGAAGCATACACAACTGTATGCGTCGCAGAATAGTGACGTACTGCAGGAATAGTGATGCTTGTGTGACGGACAGCAGGGACCATCAGTGGCTAGGACAGCTCGCCTGTCTTCATTTAATTAGTTTCAGTGCTGTATCTCGAAATGAGTTCGTTTCAGATGTCCGTCACTAAATATATACTAGCAAAGGTAAGCTTATTTGAATCTTGAATCTTACTTTGTTAGGTTGTTCTAGCTTTGTCATTTAAGCATTCCGTTAGCTAACTAGGATAGCTCGATACTGTATATCTGGCTAGCTAGCTAACTAGCTTTAACAATGATGGTAACTAGCTTTAGCAAAGGTGGTCAGGCAAAGTTCTGCTTTGGGTGATTAGCAACAGACCAAATTTGACTTATAAAATGAACGTTTAGGTAACAAAGGTATACCTCTAAGCTATTATCCTGATAAAATGAATTTGCTAGAGTTCATTGAGCAGGCATACTGCTGAACAGCATCCTACTACTTTCCTAAAGAGTCAATGGTAGCTATGATTCTAATATCTTACTTTTCTGATTGACGACCCAAAGCTTGCTTTTGCTTACCTCCTTCCAGCCTGTGTGCTTCTGGCTCGTGAGCCCACGGTGGGCAATGTGGAGCACACAGCTGAGGCATGCAAATGATAGTCCTGCAGCTGCTGCAGGGTTCCATGTCCTTTTCACTCTCTGCTTCGCCCTCAAAAACCCTGGCCCCAAGCGGGATGGCTTGGTCCAGGCTGTGGCCGAGGCCATGGGCTACGTCCTGGAGAACACCTGTGTACAGAGCTGGGAGACGCTGAGGGATCTCCTTTCTGAGCTTCTGCCTTTGCTCCCCCATGAACCCAAGGAAGCCAGCACCCGCCTCAGAAGTGCTGAAAGCTGCAGTACTGTGGTACATGGATGCTCTGCTGCATGCAGCCTACCGTGACGTGGTCTTCAAGCTGTTTGAGCCCGCCATGCTGCCTGGCCTTGTGGCCGCTATCTCTCTGCTGCTTGCCCTGGGAGAGCAGGAGAAGTCCCTCGCAGCACTGAAATGCCTGCAGGCCCTGACCCTCCAGTGTGACTCTTCTCTGGACCATAATGTCAGTGGGTCAGTAAGAGAGGCATATCCTAGGCAACACCGTGGCTTCTTTCTTACCTTGGATCGCTGTGAGCCATGTGGTCACTGGGAATATTAGGCATGGACATGCTGTTATTGTTAGGGCAATAAAGGTGTGGTTCAAGACAGTGGGACTGGTGATGGCTGACGGCCAGCTACAGAACAACAGGGCTGGGAAGATACAGCCCTGGGAGCTGGGAAGATACAGCCCTGGGAGCTGGGGAGAGTAGGGGAGCTAGTAGTGCAGAGGACTCGGGACTGGGTGAGAAACACCCCTGGGAGGCTAGCCTTACTGTTCATTTTTAAAATAATATCCTGCACCTCAGCTCATCAGCACTGGAGAGTGAGGCTTGACATGGTCAAATTCTCAGACCACCAGCGGGTGTCCAAGGTCCTGATACAGGTGTTGGAGTTGAACGTGATGGATGTCCGCATCGTGGAGGAGAGGAACTCTTTGGTTACCATGGAGACATGGCCCCACGGGGCACATGCTCAGAAGACACATTTCCTCTACTTCTGAGACCAAAGGATCTTCTCCATTCTCAAGGAGATATGCAGGATGTTAGGTTACTATGGAAATGTGTATCTCCTAGGGGATCACTTTATGGATCTGTACAAGGAGTCGTCGGTCTACAGGAAGCAGGCTGCCATGGTGATGAATGAGATGGTCACAGGGACAGCGAGCATCGGGGTGGCAGGGGGTACGGACAAGCAGGGTGTGCCCAGTCAGAAGGACTTGAAAGCAGCATTGGATTCCATCATAGAGGAGTAAACCAGCCTGAGCCACTGGCACCTGTCAACCCTTATTAGTGAGGAGTCTGACAGAGGGGCACAGGAGCAGCTAAGTCAGTCTAGTCTCCTCTCCATTTATAATGGGGTTGAAGGGAAAGGGAATCCCCTCCAGTTGGTCCTAGTAGTCCACAAGAGCTCCACAATCCACGAGCTGAACAGCAGCATCTGGCAGATATGCATCCAGTTGGAAGGAATAGGCGGCTTCACCCAGGCCTTGGGGATGGACTTCCATCTAATTCTGATGACATCACTATACCCGGTTCTGGAGAAGGCCGGGGATGAGACTCTGTTGATCAGCCAGGCAGCACCGAATGCCATGTGGGACATTAACCAGGCCTGTGGATACTCCTCCCTGAAGGATCTGATCAATGAGAACTTTGGCTACCTGCTGAACAATGTGTCTCTGAACCTCCAGAGGCTGGGCGTCCGCCCCCAGGGTCCTCACCGTCATGTTTAGCCACTCCAACCCCAGCCTGCTGCCTCTGGTGGGGGACATCGTCCAGGATGTGTTTCTGGCTCTGGACACGAGTTACGACGAGATGTCCCCTCTGTTCTGCACTGTGCTGCACTCACTTATGAAGGCTATAGGTGAAGTTTCCATATCCACTTAAATGTTTTCCCTAGTTTATAACATTGTTATCACCATGTTATGCAATACTTTTTAATAGGAGAACTCAGAGGAAATTGAAATACAGGACAGAAAATGACAGCCTTTAGCTATAACACAGCCTAAGTAACACAATCGTAATCATGTTTCTTTTCAACCACAGCGAGATGGTTCCTCTCTAGTGTTGGGGGAACCAGTGAGAATAAAGGAACCAAGAAGGCGTGGCGTGAGCAGGACCAGCTGAATGTGCACCGGTTTCTCCTGGACTACCACAAACAGAAAGATCTGGTAGAGCAGAGCACCCAGGTTAGTTGGGGCTCTCTCTTTCTGGCTGCCACACTATTCCCCTGGGAGATCATTTGTCACACTGATGCACAACATTAATGCTATGCTTGGTGAAGCTTCTTAGTACTATTGTGCCATGTCAGACCTGAATAAGTTTCACTCATGCTGTTTTCCTCACAGCTGGGTCCCAAGTCAATGCAGAGTTTTTTAGGGATCGGCAGATTTTGTGTGGTGTACTTCTCCCAGTTCAAGTCGTGTTTCACAAATGTCTATTGAAAGCTGTTCTACAGAAATCAGAATCCATCAGTGTTATGACTCGCTACGTTCCTTGCACTGCATTGAAGTGTTCTGTGGTTATTATTTCAGTGATCCCACCTCCGGTGGATTTTGAAGAAGACATTGATGGTCCTGATGTGAAAGCTGAACTCCCAGCCCACATCGCCAAAGAAGCCATGGAACGCTGCATTCACCTGCCCACCGACCACCGACTCAGCCTCAACATACAGTTGTAGAATGTTTAGCACTCAAACATAAGGAGCTTGAAAACTGAAAATGCAACTAGTTTTGCCACCACATGTTGCTGTGTGTTTAGTGACACCAGAGCAGTTGGTCCCCATGTCCCAGGCTCTGTAGAGCTGACCCCTTGAGTGTATTGCAGGTCGTGGATGTGCTGGAGCTGTGTGTCTGTGTGCTGATTGAGAAGGAGAATGAGCTGCTCCCCATAGCTCACTGCTGCTGGCCTGACCTGCTCCGACTCACTGCTGATGATCCGTTAGTTGCCCTCCAAGCCTTAAGGGTATCTCACTACTTCCACCACTCTGGCTACTAGTACACTACTATTTAACTCAGTGGAATAATTATAATTTCA
Organism: Oncorhynchus keta; assembly: GCF_023373465.1. NCBI lineage: Eukaryota > Metazoa > Chordata > Actinopteri > Salmoniformes > Salmonidae > Oncorhynchus > Oncorhynchus keta. The sequence goes on from NC_068448.1 coordinate 25,411,917, forward strand.
TGATTGTTTATATAGTTTAATAATTGATGACACCTGTGTGTCCAGAGGTCACCAACACACTCTCACTTCTTTATTCTGGGTCACACTCAGCTCTTTTTTTCATAATTGTATTGGGAATGTTAAAACTATTTTAACTCAGCAAAAAAATAAACATCTCACTGTCAACTGCGTTTATTTTCAGCAAACTTAACATGTGTAAATATTTTTATGAACATAACAAGATTTAACAACTGAGACATAAACTGAACAAGTTCCACAGACATGTGACTAACAGAAATTGAATAATGTGTCCCTGAACAAAGGGGGGTCAAAATCAAAAGTAACAGTCAGTATCTGGTGTGGCCACCAGCTGCTTTAAAGTACTGCAGTGCATCTCCTCATGGACTGCACCAGATCTGCCAGTTCTTGCTGGGAGATGTTACCCATTCTTCCACCAAGGCACCTGCAAGTTCCTGGACATTTCTGGGGGGAATGGCCCTAGCCCTCACCTTCCGATCCAACAGGTCCCAGACATGCTCAATGGGATTGAGATCCGGGCTCTTTGCTGACCATGGCAGAACACTGACATTCCTGCCTTGCAGAAAATCACGCACAGAACGAGCAGTATGGCTGGTGGCATTGTCATGCTGGAGGGTAATGTCAGGATGAGCCTGCAGGAAGGGTACTACATGAGGGAGGAGGATGTCTTCCTTGTAACGCACAGCGTTGAGATTGCCTGCAATGACACCAAGCTCATTCCGACGATGCTGTGACATACCGCCCCAGACCATGACGGACCCTCCACCTCCAAATCAATCCTGCTCCAGAGTACAGGCCTCGGTGTAACGCTCATTCCCTCGACGATAAACGCGAATCCGACCATCACCCTTGGTGAGACAAAACCGCAACTTGTCAGTGAAGAGCAGCCTTTTCCAGTCCTGTCTGGTTCAGCGACGGTGGGTTTGTGCCCATAGACTCGACTAAGGATGCCTCTCCTTAATGTCAATATGTCTTGTCCATTGCTGTTCTGGTTAGTGTTTATTGGCTTATTTCACTGTAGAGCCTCTAGTCCTGCTCACTATACCTTATCCAATTTATTAGTTCCACCACCCACACATGCAATGACATCTCCTGGTTTCAATGATGTTTCTAGAGACAATATCTCTCTCTTCATCACTCAATACCTAGGTTTACCTCCACTGTATTCACATCCTACCATAGCTTTGTCTGTACATTATACCTTGATGCTATTTTATCGCCCCCAGAAACCTCCTTTTACTCTCTGTTCCAGACGTTCTGAACGACCAATTCTTATTGCTTTTAGCCGTACCCTTATTCTTCTCCTCCTATGTTCCTCTGGCGATGTAGAGGTGAATCCAGGCCCTGCAGTGCCTAGCTCCACTCCTATTCCCCAGGCACTCTCTTTTGATGACTTCTGTAACCGTAATAGCCATGGTTTCATGCATGTTAACATTAGAAGCCTCCTCCCTAAGTTTGTTCTATTCACTGCTTTAGCACACTCTGCCAACCCGGATGTTCTAGCTGTGTCTGAATCCTGGCTTAGGAAGACTACCAAAAATTCTGAAATTTCAACATTTTCAGACAAGATAGAACTGCCAAAGTGGGCGGTGTTGCAATCTACTGCAAATATAGCCTGCAGAGTTCTGTCCTACTATCCAGGTCTGTACCCAAACAATTTGAACTTCTACTTTTAAAAATCCACCTCTCTAAAAACAAGTCTCTCACCGTTGCCGCCTGCAATAGACCACCCTCTGCCCCCAGCTGTGCTCTGGACACCATATGTGAACTGATTGCCCCCCATCTATCTTCAGAGCTCGTGCTGCTAGGCGACCTAAACTGGAACATGCTTAACACCCCAGCCATCCTACAATCTAAACGTGATGCCCTCAATCTCACTCAAATTATCAATGAACCTACCAGGTACCCCCCCAAAGCCTTAAACACGGGCACCCTCATAGATATCATCCTAACCAACTTCCCCTCTAAATACACCTCTGCTGTCTTCAACCAAGATCTCAGCGATCACTGCCTCATTGCCTGCATCCGTAATGGGTCAGCGGTCAAACTACCTCCACTCATCATTGTAAAACGCTCCCTGAAACACTTCAGCGAGCAGGCCTACATCACTAACTCAAAAAAGTTCTGGGACACTGTAAAGTCCATGGAGAATAAGAACACCTCCTCCCAGCTGCCCCCTGCACTGAAGATAGGAAACACTGTCACCACTGATAAATCCACCATAATTGAGAATTTCAATAAGCATTTTTCTCCGGCTGGCTATGTTTTCCACCTGGCTACTCCTACCCCGGTCAACAGCAACTCGCCCAAGCCTTCCCCATTTCTCCTTCTCCCAAATCCATTCAGCTGATGTTCTGAAAGAGCTGAAAAATCTGGACCCCTACAAATCAGCCGGGCTAGACAATCTGGACCCTTTCTTTCTAAAATTATCTGCCGAAATTGTTGCCACCCCTATTACTAGCCTGTTCAACCTCTCTTTCGTGTCGTCTGAGATTCCCAAAGATTGGAAAGCAGCTGCGGTCATCCCCCTCTTCAAAGTGGGGGACACTCTTGACCCAAACTGCTACAGACCTATATCTATCCTACCATGCCTTTCTAAGGTCTTCGAAAGCCAAGTCAACAAACAGATTACCGACCATTTTGAATCTCACCATATCTTCCCTGCTATGCAATCTGGTTTCAGAGCTGGTCATGATATCTTAACCGCCATCGATAAGAAACATTACTGTGCAGCCGTATCCATTGATCTGGCCAAGGCTTTCGACTCTGTCAACCACCACATCCTCATCGGCAGACTCGACAGCCTTGGTTTCTCAAATGATTGCCTCGCCTGGTTCACCAACTACTTCTCTGATAGAGTTCAGTGTGTCAAATCGGAGGGTCTGCTGTCCGGACCTCTGGCAGTCTCTATGGGGGTGCCACAGGGTTCAATTCTTGGACCGACTCTCTTCTCTGTATACATCAATGAGGTCGCTCTTGCTGCTGGTGAGTCCCTGATCCACCTCTACGCAGACGACACCATTCTGTATACTTCCGGCCCTTTGGACACTGTGTTAACAACCCTCCAGGCAAGCTTCAATGCCATACAACTCTCCTTCCGTGGCCTCCAATTGCTCTTAAATACAAGTAAAACTAAATGCATGCTCTTCAACCGATCGCTACCTGCACCTACCCGCCTGTCCAACATCACTACTCTGGACGGCTCTGACTCAGAATACGTGGACAACTACAAATACTTAGGTGTCTGGTTAGACTGTAAACTCTCCTTCCAGACCCATATCAAACATCTCCAATCCAAAGTTAAATCTAGAATTGGCTTCCTATTTCGCAACAAAGCATCCTTCACTCATGCTGCCAAACATACCCTTGTAAAACTGACCATCCTACCAATCCTCAACTTTGGCGATGTCATTTACAAAATAGCCTCCAATACCCTACTCATCAAATTGGATGCAGTCTATCACAGTGCAATCCGTTTGGTCACCAAAGCCCCATATACTACCCACCATTGCGACCTGTACGCTCTCGTTGGCTGGCCCTCGCTTCATACTCGTCTCCAAACCCACTGGCTCCATGTCATCTACAAGACCCTGCTAGGTAAAGCCCCCCCCTTATCTCAGCTCGCTGGTCACCATAGCATCTCCCACCTGTAGCACACGCTCCAGCAGGTATATCTCTCTAGTCACCCCCAAAACCAATTCTTTCTTTGGCCGCCTCTCCTTCCACTTCTCTGCTGCCAATGACTGGAACGAACTACAAAAATCTCTGAAACTGGAAACACTTATCTCCCTCACTAGTTTTAAGCACCAACTGTCAGAGCATCTTACAGATTACTGCACCTGTACATAGCCCACCTATAATTTAGCCCAAACAACTACCTCTTTCCCAACTGTATTTAATTTATTTATTTTGCTCCTTTGCACCCCATTATTTTTATTTCTACTTTGCACATTCTTCCATTGCAAAACTACCATTCCAGTGTTTTACTTGCTATATTGTATTTACTTTTCCACCATGGCCTTTTTTTGCCTTTACCTCCCTTCTCACCTAATTTGCTCACATTGTATATAGACTTGTTTATACTGTATTATTGACTGTATGTTTGTTTTACTCCATGTGTAACTCTGTGTCGTTGTATCTGTCGAACTGCTTTGCTTTATCTTGGCCAGGTCGCAATTGTAAAAGAGAACTTGTTCTCAACTTGCCTACCCGGTTAAATAAAGGTGAAATAAAAATTTAAAAAATAAATAGACAACCTTGTTGGTGTCTGGTTAGGACCTGCCTTACAATTGGCCTACAAGCCCTTTGTCCAGCCTCTCTCAGCCTATTGGGGACAGTCTGAGCACTGATGGATGGATTGTGTGTTCCTGGTGTAACTCAGGCAGTTGTTGTTGCCATCCTGTACCTGTCTCGCAGGTGTGATGTTCGGATGTACCGATCCTATGCAGGTGTTGTTACACGTGGTCTGCCAATGTGAGGACGATCAGCTGTCCGTCCTGTCTCCCTGTAGTGCTGTCTTAGGCGTCTCACACTACAGACATTGCAATTTATTGCCCTGGCCACATCTGCAGTCCTCATGCCACCTTGCAGCATGCCTAAGGCACATTCACACAGATGAGCAGGGACCCTGGTCATCTTTCTTTTGGTGTTTTTCAGAGTCAGTAGAAAGGCCTCTTTAGTGTCCTAAGTTTTCATAACTGACCTTAATTGCCTACCATCTGTAAGCTGTTGGTGTCTTACCCACCGTTCCACAGGTGCATGTTCATTAATTGTTTATGGTTCATTGAACAAGCATGGGAGACAGTGTTTAAACCCTTTACAATGAAGAGCTGTGACGTTATTTGGATTTTTACGAATTATCTTTGAAAGAGAGAAATGTCCCTTTTTCAGGAACACTTTTTCTGCTGAGTTTAGTTTTTGGCCACTAGGTGTCAATCTTGAACTGTTTTTGAATTACAAAGTGTGTGTCCGATAGACTGCATTGAATGGTGTATGTGCATGTAAATGTCTCCAACAGAGCTCCTAAGTGAAAAAGACATCGCTGCTGCCTTATAGTCAAGGGAAATGGAGACACACACAAGGCAGAGACACCATGATACCCACTGGTTTTCAACAGTAGATCGGTTTGGATACACTTCAACTAGCTGAGTCGATACATGGTCTTCCTTGGTGCTTGAAGATGCTGCCTATTTCCTCATCAGCCCCAGAGGAATACAGCTGGGTAGGCTGAAGTTGAGACATCGAGAGACAGAGGCTGCAGAAGCAGTACAAGAACACACTGGTAAATATCGGCTCCACCTCACCGCTGAAACGTCTCCAGAAAGGCAATTACTAGCCAGGCCACAGAGAAAGATATTCTCCTAATGTGATATGCTTTTAGCTTTATTTACCCCATAGAGAAACTCCTGGGCTGGACTCTCCCTCAGTATTTCACTGTGTTTCCCTCCTGTTTCCACACGAGACAGAAGGGATAGGGATACAGGATCAAATTAATGCTGAAATAATCCCATTTACCTTTTTGAAATATGCACCAATGTATTCAGGCTTGTTTTTCAACCGTGTGGGTTGAATTGCCAAATAAGCAAAGCCTTGCTAAAGACCTTGAGGAAGATGCGATAAGACTTATTTTGAAATGATGTTTGAATGGTGGCCCATTTAGGAGCTTAGGGAATATGTGTCTGTGGGGTGGGGGCTACTACTACAAAGTGATGAAGTTGCCATGACTATGAAAGGTACTGAGAGGGGGGAGTGGATGTGTGAAATCTAGGGATAGAGACAGGCTGCTGTGAAATTCCCAGGGGATTTCAGCAGTTTCTCCTCAACACACTCTGTTTTTTTCACCCTGCTTTTCCCCCCTTCTTTCTTTCCCTCGGTTTTCCTTCTGGTTTAAGTGTTGTATTTCCAGGGGACTCAGACCTGGATGCTGTAACGGAAGCCTGCCTGCCTGCCCTACCTCGGCTGCAGACAGCCACCCAAACTGCAAGAGGCATGTCTCAGGTATACGTGTAAAGCAATAATACATCTAGAAGTACAATATATTACAAGGCCTTGTCATACACTATATATACAAAAATATGTGGACACACCCTCAAATGTGTGGATTTGACTATTTCAAGTCATCAAATGCTGACAGGTGTATAAAGGTGAGCACACAGCCATGCAATCTCCATAGACAATCATTGGCAGTAGAATGGCCTTATTGAAGGGCACAGTAACTTTCATAGGATGCCATCTTTCCAACAAGTCAGTTTGTCAAATGTATGCCCAGCTAGAGCTTCCCCAGTCAACTGTAAGTGCTGTTATTGTGAAGTAGAAACATATTGGAGCAACAACGGCTCAGCCACACAAGGTCACAGAACAGGAGTGCTGAAGCGCCTAGCGTGTAAAAATCATCTGTCCTCGGTTGCAACACTCACTGCAGAGTTCCAAACTGCCTCTTGAAGCAACGTCAGCACAAGAACTGTTCATCAGAAGCTTCATGAAATGGGTTTCCATGACCTAGCAGCCGCACACAAGTCTAAGATCACCATGCGCAATGCCAAGCATTGGCCTGAGTGGTGTAAAGCTCACTGCCATTGGACTCTGGAGCAGTGAAATAGCGTTCTCTGGGGTGATGAATCACACTTCACCATCTGGCAGGCCGAAGGACAAATCTTATGGCGGATGCCAGGAGAACGCTACCTGCACCAATGCGTAGTGCCAACTGTAAAGTTTGGTGGAGGAGGAATAATGGTCTGGTGCTATTTTTCATGGTTCGAGCTAGGCCCCTTAGTTCCAGTGAAGGGAAATCTTAACGCTACAGCATACAATGATATTCTGTATGATTCTGTGTGGCTTTTTGCGGCTGAATGGAAGCAAGTCCCCGCAACAATGTTCCAATATCTAGTGGAAAGCCTTCCCAGAAGAGTGGAGGCTGTTATAGAAGCAACGTGGGGACCAACTCCATATTAATTCCCATGATTTTGGAATGAGATGTTCGATGAGCAGGTGTCAACATACTTTTGGTCGTGTATTTTAATACATCATACATTGTGGTTCAATTTATGACCTTATTATCAGCTTTCTATTATAATTTTATTCAGTTAAATGTATCAATGTGCTATTCTGTGCCGTGTCTTCCGGCACCTGATTTGAGGTGGACCCTGATGCCTTTTGGTTGACTCTGAACGTTCTCTACTATCCCTGCTCCTACACCCCACCCTGACCTGCAGCCTGTGGAGCTGAGTGGGATGGGCCTTAAGAAGACCGAGTACACAGACAACATCCTGAAACTTGGGAGGATTTTGGGTTACCTCTGGACACACAGCCAGCAGCAATAGAGATCCAGTGATCTGCACCAATAAACAGTTCCCCAGTCATCCACCCGACTGTCCCCAGGCGGAGGAAGGAACACTACACTGACGACAGCCACAGGACAGCACAGCGTGTCCTAGTCTTCCCCAACCTCTTTTCAGGGACTGTATCTTGCAGACATCATCCTATAGTTTAACAGTGACTTTGAAACACAAATGTTAAGTGCTGATTCTGTGCAAGTGTTGTGTTGGGTAAAGGTGTACATATTCCAATGTGCTCACAAGGGATGGACTAAAGGCCAGTATTTTGAATGTTAAAGTAGTAATTAATAGTCTTTATTATAATAGATTTTTTTTAAATGCCTGACCTTCATTGTAACTGCTTAGCCTTTTATACAAGTAGATATAGCAATCAATGTCATATTTGACCTTTTCCACCATAAGTAGAATGACAGAGCTTTCATTTTTCCTTCCATTCCAGCTTCAAATTCACATCTTGGTTCCATTCCTCTAATAACCAGACGTCATGGTCATTCCACACAAACCTCCCATTGATTCACACAGAATAGATCTGCTACTTGCTGCACAAATGCCTGATTGAAAGTTGTAGCATGATTTTGAATACAACTTGAACTCCCCTGAGGGTTCAAGTGTAGGTTACAGCCCGGGCTTGTTTGTCAAGTCTTGTTTAGACTGAGGGGTCTGGAAGAATCTCTGTGACATCATAATGAATGTGCGTGCCGGGGAAATGGGAACAGGGTTGCCACGTGTTTTGCGTTGGCGAGGGAGCGCTTTATCTCCTCCGTACTTTGCTATTTATCCAGCTGACAATGCTGACAATAGCATCATTACTCATCAACCATGGAGGGCCTGTCTGGCAGCTCATAAAAACACAGCCAGGGATAGGATAATGCGCTATCCCCTAAAACCAGGCTTTTTATTCTGTTAATCATCAAATCATCTGACACAAGCATGGCTTGACTGATTAGGCAGGCACTGCTTGGCACACCAATGGATAGATAATACAGTTCTGAGAAAATGACATACTGTAAGACCGAATGTGTTGATTGCTGCTCAGGATACATGGGCGTGAGGAAGGAGACTGGCGAGAGAATGTGCGACTGCCTTATGAGGTAACTGTGATGGAGTATTCTGAATTTTAATAATTATGTCTTTACAATGGCAGCATACAAATCAGTGTGTGTTCACATATGAATGATAGCAAAGTCAGACGTCGACTTTTCAGGAATGTAATACAAACATTTTCGATCTATCATCAACGTCTCAAGGGCTTACATTATTACAGGTACTGAATTATTAAATATATTCTGAAGGTTGATTAGGTTCATGTACACTTTATTTAATTTGATGAAGGCATAAATTTAGTGCGAGACCAACATCCTAGAAGACATTCTAAAATGTACAACATTTTTACAATGATTTCTTACAAAACATCAAAGCAAAGGTTAGAGCAAGAAACAATTCCATTATCCTTCAGGTCTTTCTCACAGCCACATTATCTGTTGGGAAAGCACAAAACACAATGAACAGGTTTTACTTTATAAACATTGGTTTCCATCCAGCTCTGGTTGGATGGAAATCTGGACTTATCTGAACTCTGGATTTACCATAGAGAAACAGCGAATGAACTGCTCAGAAAACAAATCCAAATGAATAAAGCAACAAGTAACCCTTCCAGCTTATACGTCCTCTTAGATGATTGAAAAAGTTAGTAAGAAAACATGTTAAACATGCACTCTTTATCATTATATACAGTAACATGTACAGTGTAGACAATCTAGAGCAGGGATGGGCAACTGGCAGATCAAACACAAAACAATGTATTGAAATAAATAGGAACTCATTTGGGGGAATTGACTGTTGAGAGTTAGGTTGTGCATCAGCCGTCTTTCTCTTATGTCAGTCACTGAAACTCACTCAATTAGCTACACATTTTTAGATTAGTAAATGAGTCTAGCCAGCAATCTAAACATAGTAATCATGGCCCCCTCATCAATTATTTTTTTTTGTCACTCTCACTCAGATATATTAACATGGCATAAGTCAGAACACAATGTGTAGAATTGCAGGAAATTAGCTTAAACACGGCTAATATGTCTCCACCGCATGGCTAAATGAGTAAAATTGCAGGAAAGTAACTAAAACAAACCAAAAATTCTCTCCATTGTTAAAAGTGGGGGATGCTAAAATGTTTTGCTCGCAGGGTGGGGGGCCCCCCAACAAAATGTAGCTTAGGGTGAAAAACACGGGCCGGCTCTGACTGCATGTGTGGGTATGGATGTGGGTGCGCACACTGGCCACTCAGGATCAGTTCAGATTTTTTGTGGCCCCCATCCCCTTCAAAGTTGCCCACCCCTGATCTAGAGGGTTGTGGTAAAGAGAAGGGGTGGGAGAGAGTTTGGCCTGGGAGAGGACTTTGGATGTTTTTGATGGGACAGTGTGAGGGCAGAGGTCAGAGATATAGGACTGAGGTGGCACTGAGATATAGTCCCTTTGGTGTCTGGAGCAGTGGTAGGGGTGGGTGAGCAATCAGCTGGGATGAATCAGAGGTCTGGGTACATTGCGCTGCGGCCCTCCGGGACTGGAACTACCCACCCGGGGTGTGGGGCTGAGGCCAGACCAAACAGGCAGAGGAGGCTATGGGTGAGCTGTGAGGTGTAGAGGACAGCTGTCAGTACAGTCAGTAGCGCTGCCAGTCTCCGCAGACCTCTTCCTCAGCTCCTTGCCAGTGCTTGTTGGTTTGTGGTGGCTGTGGTGGGCTGCTGGCGAGTGCTTGCCATGCTCCGGCTGGTGCCTGCTGCTCGCCAGTCCCTTGGTGTCCTGGGGTTGGAAGTTTTCTCCATGGTGGCGCAGCTTCGGGTTCTGGTTTCTCTCTGACACCACCTGCAGGTAGGCCCTCACCTTGTGGTGGCGGGCGTTTCTGTCGGTGTCGCTGAAGTCGATCACACGGCACTCGTATGTGCCCTCGTCAGACGGCTTCACGCTGGACAGACAAAGCTTGTGGGAGATGTTGCTCCCGGCAACCTTCACCACCTGCAAAACAGACCAACAAAATGATATTTCATTGGTCGACATCCAAGAGTTAAATTATACATTTTGGTCCATGACTGTATACCCTATCTATTACAAACAAAAACTAGAAATCCTCACATCATCATAACTCAACCCTAATTTGTCCTCCAGCTGAATTTCTCATTCAGATCTGAAAATACTGTCTGTATCTGTTGTTATTCAATTTTCTCCAAAGAACAATAAACTTCCTTGTGCATCTCCACCATCACCCCCTTCTCTGTCCCTGCATCCTCTGTGTGTGTGTGTGGATGAGCCAGGCTGACTGGTCCGGATGAGGCTGGCAGACAGCTCTAATGAAATGCTGGCTGCGTTACCACAGATGCGCCACGGTGCAACATTTACAGAGCAGCTGCCCCTGCCTCCCCAAGCCCTGTACTGCTGGCAGCCTCACCGAGCCCAGTAGAGTCCAGCCACCCGGCCCCTGCGCTCGATAAAGCTGTCTGGCAACCAAACAGATTGAGTGGGCATGTGAGGAGGCATGTACACACACACACTCAGAACAATGTCCTATTATAGGCGCCAGTCCCTTTGTTTCCATGTTGCAGACAGCTGTTCCATTTGCTCCCTTGAACAAATGAGGAGATGCTGTGCCCTGCATCCTGTACATACAGAACATGCCTTTACTGGGTAAGGATGTAATAGTTCAGTGGCTTATAAAAGGCTGTGGAAAATACATTTGATGGTGTCAGATCTTAGATAACACAAAGTGATCACATGCTGTGGGAATGTCATTGGTTGTGACGCACCAGGATACAAATCCAGTTGTCTTTATTAGCTTCCAACCATTCAGGTAGTGTACCCAAGGCTGATGATTTGTCTGTGGCTGTCTATCTCTATTATCAGTCCAGAGTCCTCTAGGCTTACAGAGAAAAATCACACAATCACATTCAACCTTAAGACCAATAAAACAGACAAATACTATTTTAGGACTATAGTTAGTACAGTGCCTTGCAAAAGTATTCATCCCCCTTGGCGTTGTTCCTATTTTGCTGCATTAAAACCTGTAATTTAAATGTATTTTTATTTGATTTCATGTAATGGACAGACACAAATTAGTCCCAATTGGTCAAATGAAATTTAAAACAACTTGTTTCAAAAATTCTAAAAAAAATAATTCTAAAAAAAACCTTTGCTATATGAAGCCCATAAATAAGTTATGGTGCAACCAATTACCTTCAGAAGTCACATAATTAGTTAAATAATGTCCTGTATGCAATCTAAGTGTCACATGATCTCAGTATATATACACCTGTTCCGAAAGGCCCCAGAATCTGCAACACCACTAAGCAAGGGGGACCATGAAGACCAAGGAGCTCTCCAAACAGGTCAGGGACAAAGTTATGGAGAAGTAAAGATCAGGGTTGGGTTATAAAAAAATATCCAAAACTTTGAACACCAATAAATCCATTATTAAAAAATGTAAAGAATATGGCACCACAACAAACCTGCCAAGAGAGGGTCGCCCACCAAAACTCATGGACCAGGCAAGGAGGGCATTAATCAGAGAGGCAATGGAGACCAAAGATAACTCCGAAGGAGCTGCAAAGATCCACAGCGGAGATATGTCTATGGGACCACTTTAAGCTGCACACTCCACAGAGCTGGGCTTTACGGAAGAGTGGCCACAAAAAAGACATTGCTTAAAAAAAAACATAAGCAAACACGTTTGGTGTTCGCCAAAAGGCATGTGGGAGACTCCCCAAACATATGGAAGAAGGTACTCTGGTCAGATTAGACAAACATTTTGCTTTTTGGCCATCAAGAAAAACGCTATGTCTGGCGCAAACCTAACACCTCTCATCACCCGAGAACATCATTATGGTGGTGGCAGCATCATGCTGTGGGGATGTTTTTCAGCAGCAGGGACTGGGAAACTGGTCAGAATTGAAGGAATGATGGATGGCGTTAAATACATGGAAATTCTTGAGGGAAACCTTGTTTCAGTCTTCCAGAGATTTGAGACTGGGATAGAGATTCACCTTCCAGCAGGACAATGACCCTAAGTATACTGCTAAAGCAACACTCGAGTGGTTTAAATGTCTTCGATGGCCTAGTCAAAGCCTAGACCTCGAACCAATTGAGAATCTGTGGTATGACTTAAAGATTTCTGTACACCAGCGGAACCCATCCAACTTGAAGGAGCTGGAGCAGTTTTGCCTTGAAGAATGGGCAAAAATCCCAGTGGCTAGATGTGCCAAGCTTATAGAGACATACAGCTGCAAGTCTCTTGGGGTAATTGCTGCAAAAGGTGTCTCTACAAAGTATTGACTTTGGGGGGTGAATAGATATGCACGCTCAAGTTTTCAGTTCTTGTCTTATTTCTTGTTTGTTTCAAATAAAAAATATTTAGCATCTTCAGTGGTAGGCATGTTGTGTAAATCAATTGATACAACCCACCCCCCCCCAAAAAAAAATAAATAACATTTTTTGATTTTATTTCCAAGTTGTAAGGCAACAAAATAGGAAAAATGCCAAGGGGGTGAATACATTCGCAAACCACTGTAGGCCTGCATGGTTTAGTATAATCTCATAGCATCAATAGAACATGAAAATACTTAAACTCTTAAGGCCATATACAAGGTGCCGAAAAGCTGATTGGTGTTTTCAGTCTGGTTGATGCCATTAGCTATACTTGTGGGGAAACATGAAAGGCTGTTATGCATCCATGTCTGCTGGAACCGATGACTCTGGGCTGGAACTCACGGCACCGTTTTACCAGCTGAGCGATGGCCCAGTGACATCCTCTTCCACACCACAGCTGGTGGTTTCATTATAGTTAGTCAGCAGCAGCTAGCCAGCCAATAGGGAATTGAACCAGGGAGGAAACATGAGATCAGAGACAGGCTTAATCTTTTCCTGGAGACAATGGAGTAGAGGGAGAACCTGGTTTATACTCCTCCACACACAGCAAGATGAATAGCTGCTGTTCGAGCACAGAACTAGCTGTTAACAAAACATTACCCTCAGTCAGCCTGGTGGCAACAAGGAACTACGCCACGCCAGATGAGCTATCAAAAGATCCGTTGACTCTCTAATCATTCTTCAGCAGGGAGCACGCAGTCTCTCTTTTTTAAAATTAAGACAGCAGATCGCACTTGTAAAGACAGCACTTGTAAAGTTTGGCCCATTCATGCTTTACTGAGAGAAGAAAAGAAGACCTTACTGCACTGTAGCCTCTGTTTCCTATAGATCTGAAACACACAACTGTAGCAGAAGCAAGTGTACTGACAATCAGCTTCCAAGAAATTGCTATATTTATTGATTACTTTTTCAAATTTTGTTTGATATTTTATTTAGGGAGTAGATCAGCTTTAATATTGCAGATAGATTGTGGCTTCCATCAATGTAATTGTCTGCATATTTTCCAATCCCCCATATATATATATATTTTGTAAATACATATATACAGTTGAAGTCGGAAGTTTACATACTCGTTTTTCAATCACTCCACAAATTTCTTGTTAACAAACTATACTTTTGGCAAGACAGTTAGGACATCTTCTTTGTGCATGACAAGTCATTTTTCCTACAGACAGATTATTTCACATATAATTCACTGTATCACATTTCCAGTGGGTCAGAAGTTTACATACACTAAGTTGACTGCATTTAAACAGCTTGAAAAATTCCAGAAAATTATGTCATGGCTTTAGAAGCTTCTGATTGGCTAATTTACATCATTTGAGTCAATTGGAGGTGTACCTATGGATGTATTTCAAGGCCTACCTTCAAACTCAATGCCTCTTTGCTTGACATCATGGGAAAATCAAAACAAATCAGCCAAGACCTCAGAAGAAAATGGTATACCTCTACAAGTCTGGTTCATCTTGCGAGCAATTTCCAAATGCCTGAAGGTATGACGTTCATCGGTACAAACAATAGTACGCAAGTATAAACACCATGGGACCACGCAGCCATCATACTGTCTCCTAGAGATGAACGTACTTTGGTGCGAAAAGTGCAAATCAATCCCAGAACAACAGCAAAGGACCTTGTGAAGATGCTGGAGGAAACAGGTACAAAAGCATCTATATCCACAGTAAAACGAGTCCTATATCGACATAACCTGAAAGGCCGCTCAGCAAGGAAGAAGCCACTGCTCCAAAACCTCCATAAAAAAAGCCAGACTACAGTTTGCAACTGCACATGGGGACAAAGATCGTAGTTCTTGGAGAAATGTACTCTGGTCTGATGAAACAAAAATAGAACTGTTTGGCCATAATGACCATTGTTATGTTTGGTGGAAAAGGGGGAAAACTTGCAAGCCGAAGAACACCATCCCAATCGTGAAGCACGGGGGTGGCAGCATCATGTTGTGCGGGTGCTTTGCTGCAGGAGGGACTGGTGCACTTCACAAAAGAGATGGCATCATGAGCATGGAAAAGGATGTCGATATATTGAAGCAACATCTCAAGACATCAGTCAGGAAGTTAAAGCTTGGTCGCAAATGGGTCTTCTAAATAGACAATGACCCCAAGCATACGTCCAAAGTTGTGGCAAAATGGCTTAAGGACAACAAAGTCAAGGTATTGGAGTGGCCATCACAAAGCCCATAACTCAATCCTAAAGAAAAATTTGTGGGCAGAACTGAAAAAGTGTGTGCGACCAAGGAGGCCTACAAACCTGACTCAGTTACACCAGCTCCTTCTAGGAGGAATGTGCCCAAATTCATCCAACTTATTGTGGGAAGCTTGTGGAAGGCTACCTGAAATGTTTGACCCAAGTTAAACAATTTAAAAGTAATGCAACCAAATACTAATTGAGTGTATGTAAACTTCTGACCCACTGGGAATGTGATGAAAGAAATTAAATCTGAAATAAATCATTCTCTCTACTATTATTCTGACATTTCACGTTCTTAAAATAAAGTGGTGATCCTAACTGACCTAAGACAGGGAATTTCTACTAGGATTAAATGTCAGGAATTGTGAAAAACTGAGTTAAATGTATTTGGCTAAGGTGTATGTAAACCTCCGACTTTAACTGTATATAATAAAAAAAATATGTAAATACACATATATATATATATTTGTTTTTCCCCTAACCCTACCACTTCTTGTATAATTTTGGTAATGAAGCCTCTATTGGACACTAAATGACCAACAAGAGACACCAGACAGGTAGGACATATCACATTAAATGCAGCAAAGACTCACACTTATTTTGGTAGCATCCTTTGACATCTCATCCTGGGGTACAACCTGTAGGAAAATATTTCAAAGAATGAGAAACATTAGACATACTTTTATAACATTTTCTTCATTGCGTAAAAATGCCTGACATCAATGAGTCCACTTCCAGGTCATTTGATCAGAGCAGAACACTGGGCCTAATAATGCCCACTTTACAGGTAATTGCATCAAAAAGGTACAGCTGGACTCAAAATGACATAAACCCAGTGTTCCTCTGTGCATAGTCTGCATACTGTATGCGGAGAATCACCACTCTATTCAGAGCAATAGATCTAGAAGTGAAACCTGTGTTTCCCCCCAAGGTACTCATCTCCACATTCGTAGCATAACTCACATTTATAATATGAATTCAAAACCAAAAAAGTATGCAATACATTTCAACCTGAGAGGAACCAATATATTATCCTGTAGACATGGTTCATCCAGGAAAAGAGAGTGTAGGCCTGACTACATTACAACACAGACTGTACAGTATTCTAGGCCAGTAGCTCCACCTGGCCCACACTCCAGCAAGGGAGGCATGGTGTAACAGCCAGTCCTCCAGGGGCACATCATGAATAATGAATCTGAGTGAGGTGAGAGGAAGTTTCTTTACATTTCTCCCTTTTCCAATTAAAAAGTGTCGAAAGACAGCAGGAGGCCTGAAAAACGTCACGTCCTTATGGAAAACCTGCTCTGCTTTGCCCAGCTCAGGTAGTCCTCCTGATGAAATATTTCCTCAGCCTCCTCTTCTGTTCTTGTGCCTCCGGGGCACCTGGGGAACCTGCTGCTATTTCTGCCTACTGCAGTGATTCATGTGTGGTTTGTTACGTGCTGCTCACCTCACTCAGTTTAGCTCTGTGTACTTTATTAGTTGGTCCTGATTTTGACCTGTATAGCTGTGCACGATGGCAAACTAAAGATTGAGACTGAGTAAAGGAGTTTGTGTGCATATCCTACACTACTTACTGCTATTTGCTATTTACATTGTGATTTGCAATGAAGGAGAATAGGAAGACTGTTCCACAACTATCCATGCTCTGCTGCATCCCTGTGATCACTGATCACAGAACACCTCCTCAGCAACATTCTCTAAGCAGTGACAGAGAGCGAGCAGTCTCTTAATGTGTTGAAAATCCCAAATTGTTTGCATTGTCAACTTCCACACAGCTCCGACACACACACTTACCCCTCCAGACATGCCACCAGGGGTCATTTCAGAGTCCCCAAATCCAGAACAAAATCAAGAAAGCGTACAGTATTATATAGAGACATTATTGCATAGAACTCCATTCCATTTCATTTTGCTAAAAAAAAACAGCAAATCTGTTAAACATTTTTTTAAAGCAATACCTCACAACGCCTCTACCCTATTTGACCGAGATAGTTTGTGTGTATGTATTGATATGTAGGCTACGTGTGCCTTTAAAAAAAAGTTGATGTATTTCCGTCCTTGAGATGTTCTTGTCTATTAATGTTCTATATTATGTCTTGTTTCATGTTTTATGTGGACCCCAGGAAGAGTAGCTGCTGCTTTTGCAACAGCTAATGGGGATCCTAATAAAATACCAAATACCAGTCTAGCTACCTGATTGGTGGTCCAGGGCTGTTTCTCCGTCCAGTCTCTGTGGTTTCTGATGTACCACCACTGGATCTCCAGGGAGTAGGAGGGGCCTGCCCCCCGGAAGGAGCACGCCATCTCCACGTCCTGGCCACTCTGTGCTGTGATGTCATGGGGAATCTCTGTGAACACAGCTGTATGGAGAAAAAGCAGTTGGCTATGAAAAAGATGACCCAGTCCTCTCTGAAGACAAAGAGCTGTTTTGCTCTTTGATTTACAGTGATAATACACTGTGATTGTAAAAGTCTCATATAGAATGTTGAGTAAACCCTAGTAATAGTGTGCATAAAGAAATTGTATTTCCGTGCTATAGGCCTTCTTTAAGGAACACAATCCATAAAGACTTGTGTTTCTAAGCAACTATGAGGATTTTAAATCATAAATCCTCATTTACTAGATAAAACATTTCTATTTTGATGAATCTCATTGTGCTCACCTGGCTTGCTATTTTAGTTAGCGTAATTATTCAATTTTTGTAATAAAAAGTGTTGGTATTGATATTACCACTCTGCATGTAATCTAAAGAAGGCATTACTGTCAAAACAGCTCCCTTGTTGCTGTTAAAGAAGCAATACTATTGTTTTGGTTTTTCAGTTAAGATATAGCTTTGAACTATAACAGACAGCTTTGGTATATTCTCAAAAGTTGTTCTGATAAGCAATGTCATAACTGATTAGGTCAGCCTTGCTGAAGGGCTGGCAAACTAAAGAGGACTTGGGTGTATCTCTCTTCAGCATAAAACCACACTCAATCTGTGATGGAGTGCTTACTAAACAAACGCTCAGATAGTTGTGAATGTGTTCACAAACACAAAGTGTAAATATGCAGTGCAATAATAATACAGTTTACATAGCCTGTCATAATAATATAATGTAATAATACAGCTGCAAGCAGCAATGGACGGGGTTCACAGGATAACAGAAAGAACACAAGATCAGTTGGATAACAAAGCAAGCACTCTATCATGTATGAACTATCTTAATGTATATGCAATCAGTGAAAGCTTTACAATGTTTATCTCAATGACACAAGTGAAGTTTAGTCTAGTGCTCTAGGTTGGTTTGAATGCAGCAGGTAATCATCCTTAAAGTCATCACTTAATGTATTGAGTTTATATACTGAACAAAAATATAAACGCAACATGTAAAGTGTTGCTTCCATGTTCCATGAGCTGAAATAAAATATCCCAGAAATGTTCTTTAAATTTTTGTGCACAAATTTGGTGACATCCCTGTTAGTGAGCATTTCTCCATTGCCAAGATAATCCAAAGTCACAAAAAACTCAGATGGGTGTGGCATATCAAGAAGCTGATTAAACAGCGTGATAATTACACAGGTGCACCTTGTGCTGAACGCCACTCTAAAATGTGTATTTTTGTCAAACAACACAATGCCGCAGATGTCTCAAGTTTTGAGGGAGTGTGCAATTGGCATGCTTACTGTAGGAATGTCCACCAGAGCTGTTGCCAGAGAATTGAATGTTAATTTCTCTACCAATGTCGTTTTAGAGAATTTGGCACTATATCCAACCGGCCTCACAACCGCAGACCATATGTATGGCTAAGTGTCGGCGAGGGGTTTGCTGATGTTAACGTTGTGAACAGACTGTCCCATGGTGGGATTATGGTATGGGCAGCCATTAGCTACGGACAACAAATACAATTGCGCAATTTTATCGATGGCAAATTGAATGCACAAAAATACTATGATGAGATCCTGAGATCGTTGTGAGCCCATTGTTTTTAAGGTATCTGTGACCAACAGATGCATATCTGTATTTCCAGTCATGTGGATTTCATAGATTAAGGCTTACTGATTTTATTTCAGTTGACTGATTTCCTCATATGAACTGTAACTCAGTGAAATCTTTGAAATTGTTGCATGTTGCGTTTATATTTTTGTTCAGTATATATCAACTCTGGGTTCAATTTGATTAATGGATTAGTGTTATTTTCATGATATTTCACATTCTAATGTACTTGTCCTCTTGCTCAGTTGTGCACCGGGGCCTCCCACTCCTCTTTCTATTCTGGTTAGTGCCAGTTTGCGCTTATCTGTGAAGGGAGTAGTACACAGCGTTGAACGAGATCTTCAATTTCTTGTGAATTTCTTGCATGAAATAGCCTTCATTTCTCAGAACAAGAATAGACTGATGAGTTTCAGCAGAAAGTTCTTTGTTTCTGGCCATTTCGAGCCTGTAATCGAACCCACAAATGCTGATGCTAGTCTAAAGAACTAGTCTAAAGAAGGCCAGTTGTATTGCTTCTTCAATCAAGACAACAGTTTTCAGCTCTGCTAACATTGCAAAAGGGTTTTCTGATGATCAATTAGCCTTTTAAAATGATAAAATTGAATTAGCTAACACAACGTGCCATTGGAACACAGGAGTGATGGTTGCTGATAATGGGCCTCTGTACGCCTATGTAGATATTCCATAAAAAATCTTCCGTTTCCAGCTACAATAGTCATTTACAACATTAACAATGTCTACACTGTATTTCTGATCAATTTGATTTTAAATGGACAGAAGATATGCTTTTCTTTCAAAAACAAGGACATTTCTAAGTGACCACAAACTTTTGAACGGTAGTGTACATAGTCAAAAAAGTGAATTGTTAATAGTTTCCTTATTTTTTAAGATCTGCCAAACTTAACATGGTTCATCATGGTAATGTATATGATGACCCCCAAACGTTTTAAGTTCATAGTTCATTGTGGAGTGGATGTACAAAATACGTAAATAGACACGTAAAATCAGATTTCCTGATTCGTCAATAACTCAGCCATCTCTTAAAACTAGAACCCTTAGATACATTTTTGGACTTAATGAATTATATATAACCATTGATTCATATAACTTGCCACATGAGCTTAGTTCAACTGTCGTACCCCATCAGAACCAAAAATATAAGTTTGTTTAACTCCAATTTTAGTAAAATAAGTAAATGTCAACAAACACTGTATAGCCTCAACAGATGGTTAAAACTATAATCATGGAGGGTCATCATCGCTAGCTCTGTCTATGAATTTGAGAGTGGTTACATTTCCCCAGGCCCATCCCACAGCTTTTTTAAAACCAAAATAAAGGTGGGGTGACCCTTTGTCATTGTTTTAATTAAGAATTCTAGCTTTAACCAATCCCTTAGCGTTTCTCAAACTAAGTTAACAGATGTATTTGGACATAGGTTTCATTAGAATATGGTTTCATTAGAATATGTTTTTCAAAGGTTTTCAAAAATGTCCTAGGAGGGAAATCCTGACAGACCTTATGGGCAAATTTGTTCATCATGCACACAAAGTTTCAAGTCTTTAAGTCAAACAGGGCGACGTATATGTGAGACTGCTTATAACAGAGCACCTTATAGGTCAATTGGTGCCATTATTTTTGACCAAGTTACTCATGGCCTCTAGGTCTTACTCTTTTCTGTGTGCCAAATTAGAAAACAAGTTACCAGTCTATGCTTGAGTCATTTGACCATGTTAAGAAAAAAAGTTAATAAGAATTCAGACAACAACAGTGTGTTCACAGCTTTGCTGTGAACCTATAAATATATGCCATTTAGCACACACTTTTATCCAAAGCGACCTACAGTCATGCGTGCATACATTTTACACATTCGTGGCCCCGGGGATATAAGCCTGCATTAAATGTTTACTCTTGCCCACGTGGATATCAGCTAACCTACTGAATGTCAAAAGAGCGTAGCACATTCTGAAGTAAGAACATCTATTTCCCACTGTAATTCACAGGGAAGTGGAGCTAGATATGGGCCTCCTTCCAGACATCTGCCTGGGTGGGAGGAGAGCAGGGAAGTTGCCTGGGCTGAGCTGGCTCCTCTCCATGTATAACACGGGCTAAAATCCCCCACATGGGTAAACTAGCTTTAGCAGAATGAAGACATCAGTTTTTCTGATCGCAGCACATCTGCCTATTAACTGGGCCCAAATCCTCTTAAACACTCTCTTAAACACATTTTTAATTTGTAGCTAATCCCCTTCATGGTGACGGGGGCTCAGAGGAAGCAACCACACAACCCCACTGGTGTACTGCTGCTCACACTGTTTAAAATCTGTCTAACACTGGTGAAAGTGTCTTTCTTCGGCAGACAACGGAGTCAGCATGGCAAACCATTGTGTTCTAGGAGTAACCTCCAAAAAGTCACAAAAAACTCAGATGGGTAGCACAATATCAAACTCAAGCAATGCATCAAATAGTCCACTTTCCACCGGGAAGTGCTGGAACATAATTGGTGCTTCTTAGAAAACACTACCCTCAAAAATCACATCAACCTTGAGTATTCATGAGAGACAGAACTGAGAGAATGAGAAAGAGAACTGCATTCAATGTGAGACACAGAGAGCAGGAGCTGGCCATGGTGCTGAAAGTCCGGTGCTCCTGCTAGCTTATCGTTAGCTCCCAGGTGGTAGGCCTATTCAATCTCCACTAGGATACCAGAGGACATTGCATAGAGGCAATAAAGAAATTCCATTTCTTCTTCAAATTTCTATCTAACATTCTTTGTAATCCACCGCTCCCAAGTCTTAGTTTAATAGCCTCTCTAAATATCTGGACTGAATGTGCACACCGAGAACACAATGTCTCCCACTCCGGAAAGCTACAAGCCCTCAGTCATATCTCACTTGTAAATTGATCAAACCCCTTTGTATTTTTCATTTGCCAGACACAAAACACACTTTGCATTGATTCAGCATTACATGGTGGGAGGTGGAGGAGCAGCAGCCTAAGGGCTCTATTCAATCAGATTCACTTTAGCCAACATCTGCATAGCGGTTGTTTTAGCGGTGGAACTGTGTTAGAGTCCACAAGCGGCTACTGGTATTATACCTAAAGCGGACATTGCCATTATGAGAAATCCCATGCATTAAGAGTCACATTAAGAGAAATCCCATGCATTAAGAGTCACATTAAGAGAAATCCCATGCATTAAGAGTCACATTAAGAGAAATTCCATGTAGCCTTGCTTACAAGTTAGAACACTGGAATGTGAGATGTAATCTACACTTCAATTAGGCTGATAGAAATCCTCATTATTTAGTTTGATGATTTTCAATTTGAGCGTCATTATTTCTATATAGCCTACACTTTGTCATTGTGAACTTCTAACAGGAGTGTGACAGATGTGGCTTTGTGACAATGATCAAGAGCAGCTGTTCACCGATTTGACAGCTCCAACACAGTTACACCTCAAAAACATTCAGCTATGTGGGTGTCGGCTATGGACGGTTAACATTAGATCTGATTCAATCTAGGCCTAAAGCTTTCTTGTATTCAAAGCATTGATGTAAACGGTCATTAAATGGATAGGCTCTCTGTAGTGGTTGTTGATCACGTTTCTGTATGCATCGGGATGACACATTTGTATGACATGATGCCAAATATGGGTTTATAGGGAAAATGTGTGAATGATTGACAATACAACAGTCTGTGTATATTTATTTGATCAAAGCCTACATGAATGACTACAATGATTTGGATACAATGCTAATTCAAAGATGGCGTGTCTAATAATTAACACCCTATCTGCACATTTTAATTAGAGGCCTCAATGGACTTTAGAAATTAGATCTGAAATGTCTGGAGTAATAGAATAATCAAATCACTTCAATAATTGCTGGAAAAACTGCAACAGAAAGCCAAACGAAGGGGAGCAGGATAAGATGGAGAGGAATCTTTTAGGCTTGAGAAATCCTGGGAGGACTGCTGTCTTCATCTTCCGTTGAAATGTGGAGTTATTATTGTGCGTTGATCAAAGCTAGCTAGAGGTGGCTCATCGTGGTATTGTCTTTAATGCAGAATACCTCAACACTTTCACTTTTTTTGTAAGATATCACTAATGACAGACAAATAGAGATTCACCACTTTCTCACTGCACGTAACCTTTTCTTAAATCTTTGTATTTTCTTTGTGGTATCTTGAGAAAATGGCCTAAAGGAAGGGCGATTGCAGCCCACACTGTACTGTAAGTGGAGAGATGGATATCTATTGATTGGACAGTATGAAAAATGACTGAGCATGGCTAGGATGGGAAATAAACCATTTATATCATCTATTCCCGTGAGATCTAATGAGCGAGGCGAGCTGTGTGGTAACTTTCTTATTAGAATCTACAGCAGCAGCTTATTTGAACTCAGGTGGAGGAATTCTGCTCAAGGCTCCAAATAAGTAATAATTCCAAGTTGCAGTCTGATAGTCACACTGCACAGCACAGACAACATCACGCCATTACACAACCATCATTTGCATTTTCCTATTCTGATCCATATTCTGGGCTGGAAGTTGCTGTACCACAACAACTCATCCAAATTCCACTCTCACCCCCATGAAATTCCATCACAACAGTCTTCCCCTTTCACTCTCTTGCTTTTTAAATATCTCATAAAACTGCAACCACAGTCACTTGGTCCACCTCTGAATATAAATGCTTCTATTCTGTGACATGGTTATGAGTTTGAAAGTTTTGAAATGATCCTTCCCTTGTTTTGGTGGTTAGACAACATTTGGTAGACAACGTTTGCTGGGATGGTGGCCAGATGAGGACTGTGTGTTCGTTGCTGGTTCTCCCCAGTAGCAGAGAGCGAGAGCGGAAGAACTCCCACTGGCTTTAAACAACCGATTATGGAGCAATAATTCTGATGCCAAAACTTCAGCGCTGTCTCTCATTACACCCAGCAGTACCATCCACATCCTTGACTTGGGCTTCTCCTAGATACAGGGCATTCGGAAAGTATTCAGAGCCCTTTACTTTTTTAACATTTTGTTACGTTACAGCCTTAATCTAAAATTGATTAAATTGTCCCCCCCCATCAATCTACACACAGTACCACATAATGACAAAGGAAAACGTGTTTTTTATACATTTTTGCAAATTTATTACAAATACAAAATGAAAATATCACATTAATACAAGTATTCAGACCCTTTACTCAGTACTTTGTTGAAGCACCTTTGGCAGCGACTACAGCCTTGAGTCTTCTTGGGTATGTTGCTACAAGCTTGGCACACCTGTATTTGAGTTTCTCCCATTCTTCACGTACCGCACATACACAGACAGGGGGAGTTATCCATTTTAGAATAAGGCTGTAACGTAACAAAATGTGGAAAAATTCAAGAGGTCTGAAAAGTTTCTGAATGCACTGTATGTACATATAACTAGGAATAAAAGTAACAGATAGTAAACAGTAGCAGCGGCGTATGTGAGGCTGCCAAAAATGTTAGTGCAAAAAAGGGTCAATGCAGGTAGTCCGGGTAGCTATTTGGTTAACTATTTAACTATTTAGGAGTCTTATGGCTTGGGGGTAGAAGCTGTTCAGGGTCTTGTTGGTTCCAGACTTGGTGCTTCAGCACCTCTGCTACCTCACAGCACCTTACTGTGAGGTAGCAGAGAGAACAGTCTATGACTTGGGTGGCTGGATTCATTGACAATTTTTAGGGCCTTCCTCTGACACCGCTTGGTATAGAGGTCCTTGAGAATCTGAGGGCCTATGCCAAATCTTTTCAGTCTTCTCGGGGGAAAAGGACTTGTCTTGCCCTATTCAGGACTGTGTTGGTGTCTTTGGACCATGATAGAGCCTTAGTGTGTGGACATCGAGGAACTTGAAGCTCTCGACCCACTCCACTACAGCCATGTCAATGTCAATGGGGGTGTGCTCGGCCCTCCATTTCCTGTAGTCCACAATCAGCTCCTCTGTCTTGCTGACGTAGAGGGAGAGGTTGTTGTCCTGGCACCACACTGCCAGGTCTCTGACCTCCTCCCTATATGCTGTCTCATTGTCGTCTGTGATCAGGCCTAGCACCATCATGTTGTGGGCAAACTTGATGATGGTGTTGTAGTTGTAAGAGGCCACACAGTCGTGGGTGAACAGGGAGTACAGGATGGGACTAAGCACACACCCCTGAGGGGTCCCCGTGTTGAGGTTCAGAGTGGTGGATGTATTGTTGCCTACCCTCACCACTTGGGGGCGTCCTGTCAGGAAGAGCTTGTACGTGGAGTAAAGGTAATTTAGAGTTTTTTTCCGGCTCTATTTGCACAGAGGACCTGCTGGTAGAAATGAGGTGAAACGGATTTCCGTTCTCCTGCATTAAAATCACAGGCCACTAAGAGTGCCGCCTCTGGATGAGCTTTTCATGTTTGCTTTTGGCCCTATACAGCTCATTGAGTGCGATCTAAAAGTATCGGTTTGCATCGGTTTGTGGTGGTAAAAAGACAGCTATGAAAAATCTAGATGAAAACTCTCTTGGTAAGTAGTAAGAATACTTTGTTAAGCAGTAGAACAAACTCATCGGAGCAGAACCTCGAGACTTCCTTAAAAGCTGCTGTTAACAAAGACACACCCATCCACCTTGAGCATAACCGACGCTGCCGTTCTGTCCTGCCGATGCATATAGAAACCAGTTCCAGTATATGTGTATTATCCATGTCCTTATTCAGAAAAGTTTCCGAGAAACATAGGATATTACCGTTTTTAATTTCGTCACCGGCGTAGCTTCATTAAGGTGCCTGCAAGCCCGCCTCTATATCGCCGTCTCTTTCTCTTCCGAGTCTCGGGGATTAGGGCCTTGTCCGGGGTGAACAGTGCTGTATGTCCTGTGCATTCCACTAGTTGAAGTAGGAATATTCATCCAAATCGAGGTTCGTGATCGCTGTTCTGATGTCCAGAAGCTTTTTTTCGGTCATAGGAAACGATGGCGGAAACATTATGTCCAAAAAAAGTTCGGATTAGCGAAAGAAAACACAAAATAGCAGGAGCCTGCAAACCGTCCGCAATACATTCCAACGCCATTCTGTAACATTGGGCAATGGATTTTGCGTGTAGTAACTCTTTCCAGTGTGCATCAGCAAGAGGCAGTTTTTTTGCAGTATTTTTGTAGCTAACGTGATGATAAATGTAAATATAAATAAACACCCACTGGATTGATGTAAACAATCATGATATCATTCTGCCAGGTAAGCATAGGCTACTTTGTAATTAACATTTAATTGAGAAGGTTTTTGGGAAATTGTTTCCATCTACCAGAAGACTTTTCATTAGTATCATCGCCAACGGCTACACAAAGTGGTAGATGCACATACACAGACAAGGGGAGTTCTCGTTGCCTCTTCAGAAAGTTGCAGGAAATACGAATCACTGATACATTCTGTTCAATATATTTAGTTGATTCCCTACTGTTCAATGTATTTTTAAAATTTTGTTAACTTCCAATTCAATATCTGGATTTCGTCCGCGTTCTTTGTATTGTAGATTTTATAGGGCCTTAAAATATCTGTTGTTTCAGCCATCATCCACAGGGCTGAGGATTGTTGAATGTTGTATCACTAACAGTGACAGGTACATGTAAAACCCCAGCTCTCAGAGCCGTGATGATCCATGCCGGGGGTCTGCCTCTCACACTTAGAGCTTCTGCTACTGTAAGATGAAGTATGATGATATTGTTCCTTACAGCACAGCCTGTCTGGTATCTATAAAGCAATCGAGTGATGTGAGTCATGCCATCATCAGGCCTCTACATAAGATGTCAGTGTTCTACATCACACGGGGGGAGCTCTAATGAACTACACATTTCTACTGATCTGGAGCCAGAAACTCAGGGATTGTAGATGACACTTTGGAAAATAGAATGTAGGTGCGGGGAACTGGAAGCGAGGGTGAATAGAGAGAAGGTGTGTGGGATGACAGAGAGATCACAAAGGGAGCGAGAGACAGAGAGAAACCAGAGAGATCACAAAGGGAGCGAGAGTGAATAGAGAGAAGGTGTGTGGGATGACAGAGAGATCACAAAGGGAGCAAGGTTGAATAGAGAGAAGGTGTGTGGAATGACAGAGAGATCACAAAGGGAGCGAGGGTGAATAGAGAGAAGGTCTGTGGGATGACAGAGAGATCATAAAGGGAGCAAGAGACGGAGAGAAACCAGAGAGATCACAAAGGGAGCGAGGGTGAATAGAGAGAAGGTGTGTGGGATGACAGAGGGATCACAAAGGGAGCGAGAGACGGAGAGAAACACACCAGGGGTGAAGATGGTGTCAGGAGAGAAAGAGAAAAGTGAAAAGAAAAGGGACAGTTAAATGAAAAAAGAGGATCTAGAGATGGTGGAGAACAGTGACATTTAAAAAGACGGCATTGCACTCAGGTACCACATTCAGGGCCCTGGGAATATAAATGAACTTACAAAGAATGCAGGACTCTGTACACACAAACGAGTGCATTTAACTAAACAACACTCATCCAAATGACAGTATCTACACACAAAAATAACTAGGCAGTAAATTCAGCTTTCAACCCTGGATAAAAAAAAGAGCAGGAAAAACCCGTTATGAGAGTGATGTGCTTTGATACTCTCTCCCTCCCTAGATAGCTGGCCTAGCAGATTCATTAACCTCTGGAGTTGCCCCCACAGACCCAGGCAGAGAGAGGCATGTCTCCGAGCTCAGCCTCTGCCTTTGATTTCTCACTAACCACTGGCAGGCCAGTTAGCCAGCTCTATCCACTCCACTAAAATAATTACCTCTTCTAACGATGCTCTCTTAAAATAATGTAAATAGTAGTGTCCATGTTTCAAAGACACCTGTAAGCTTCTTGAAGACACAGTAAACAGACAGCGACTGACTATCCAAAGGTAATTTAATGTATATTCCGCATTCTGAAATGAATTTTTCCTGAATGTCTTTTGCTTTCATTCTTTTCAGCTGAAACGCTATGTAGATATTTCTGTTTGTAATAAATAGCCTACATGTTTAGGCCTAGTCACGTTCCAGTGAAAAGGTATTGTACATCTTTTGGAGAACAGTGGAAACCGGGGTAAGTAAAATCAAAATATGATTACATTTCCAATTAACAAATTTTGACACAAGACAGAGTTTGGATTTACGCAGCTGATTACAAAAAGTCAACAGTTATCGTACATAACCTCGTGAAGCTGGTTTGTCACCTGGAATGCATTTCAATTAACAGGCGTGCCTTGTTAAAAGTTAATTTGTGGAAATTGTGTTTGAGCCAATCAGTTGTGTTGTGACAAGGTAGTATACAGAAGATATCCCCATTTGGTAAAAGTCCATATTATGGCAAGAACAGCTCAAATAAGCAAAGAGAAATAACAGTCCATCATTACTTTAAGACATGAAGGTCAGTCAATATGGAAGATATCAGAGTTACCAGCCTCAGAAACTGGAGCCCAAATAAATGCCTCACAGAGTTCAAGTAACAGGCCCATCTCAACATCAACTGTTCAGAGGAGAATAAGGCCATCGTGGTCAATTTGCTGCAAAGAAACCACTACTAAAGGACACCAATAAGAAGAATAAGAGACTTGCTTGTGCCAAGAAACACGAGCAATGAACATTATTACACAGGTGGAAATCTGTCCTTTGGTCTGGAGTCCAAATTGGATATATTTGGTTCCAACCGCCGTGCCTTTGTGAGACGCGGTGGGTGAACGTATGATCTCCGCATGTGTATTTCCCACCGTAAAGCATGAAGGAGGTGTTATGGTGTGGGGGTGCTTTGCTGGTGACACTGTCTGTGACTTATTTTTGAATTCAATGCACACTTAACCAGCATGGCTACCACCACATCCATACGCCATCCCATCTGGTTTGGGCTTAGTGGGACTATCATTTGTTTTCCAACAGGACAATGATCCAACACACCTCCATTCTGTATAAGGGCTATTTTACCAAGAAAGAGAGTGATGGAGATCTGCATCAGATGACCTGGCCTCCACAATCCCCTGACCTCAACCAAATTGAGATGGTTTGGGATGAGTCGGACCGCAGAGTGAAGGAAAAGCAGCCAGCAAGTGTTCAGCATGTGGGAACTCCATCAAGACAGATGGAAAAGCATTCCAGGTGAAGCTGATTGAGAGAATTCCAAGAGTGTGCAAAGCTGTCTTCAAGGCAAAGGGTGGCTACTTTGAAGAATCTCAAATATAAAATATATTTAGATTTGTTTAACACTTTGACTACTACTACATGATTCCATATGTGTTATTTCATAGTTTTGATGTCTTCACTGAAAATATTAAAAATAAAGAAAAACCTTTTGAATGAGTAGGTGTTCTAAAATGTTTGACCAGTAGTGTAGGCCTATATTACACCACAATGAGAGATTTTATAGACCTTTTTTAAAGCATGGATTTGGGTCACAACCATCTAAATGGTTATAAAACAGTGATTAATGGCCTGGGATGGTTAAATTGATCTAGTAAAAATGCCAATGCTTTATGATCCAGTCATTGATAGTAAAAATAGCTACTTACAACATATCTAACAGTCAAAATAGTGATATTCAGAATGATCACATGATAATTCCGCGAGACTATTCACTTCAGTAATTTACTGTGAGGTGTTCATTGGTTATTGTTGTGCATACAAAGTACTTTTCTTATTACAGCACTTGGGAGAAATTGGTTAAAATACCATCATACCTAAATGGATTAAAAACCAACACTGCTATAATTATCCAATGGGAGAATATGTTAAATACTTTGTCACCGTTTCATGGAATGTCTGAGCTAAAAGGACAAAAAAATACAAAGCATGTTCAACTTGGCTGAACACAAATGAGTGGGATGAATATAGGTGGTATCATTTTTTTCATCACATGACAGACACACACTGAGCCCCATGCTGTGCTGCCTGCATAACAATAAGCAGTATGCTTTGAGACATGTAGGGCTCTGGGGGCTTTTGAGTCCATTGACATATGCAAATCGTGTCTCCCCCATCGTACAGTTCCAACTGTGTTTCGGCCGTCACGGAGGAGAGCAATTAAATAGCCTCCCCACAATAATCAACTAATTCAGAGGCAAATACCTCACCTCAGAGATAGGACAATCAATAATCACAACAGTAGTGCCTAGTAAAGGCATCCAGAAGCTCTATCAAAAAGCACATATAACAATACATCCACACACAACAGCCTACACAGCTAGTTAAAGTTGAGAAATCCACTGACATCTTTTGAAAACTAAAAAGGAAAATGAAAACCAAAATGAGCATGCTCTTTAAATCTCCCCAGCCAGCTAGCGAGCCAGCAGCCAGCCAAGCCAGGTCTCTGGGGCCAGATACAAATGGTGTGATACAGCGCTACGAGAGATATCAGTGTTTGGTATCTAATCTCCTCGCCCTCCTAATGCACCCAGGAGTCTCTCTCTCCAGCAGCTGAGACAGAGAGGGGAGCTGACAGTTCAGAGAGCCAGCCAGGGCCAGGAGAGGAGGAGAGGAGCTGAATGTGTACCTGACAGTGATGCTGAAATTCACTTCCACCTAAATCTGCTTCTCCTCCGTTCCAAAAGGGATTCTCATTGGGCGGCCTGACACCAAAAATAAGAAATAAACTGCCTTCTTCGATAACATGTAGTCAAGGGGATTCAACAAAACAGCTCTCTTTTTCTTCTCCATCCATTTGTGGTGACTTTGATGAATGATGTAGCTCACTGCTTATGTTTAGAGCTCATCTGAAATGAATGGAACCAGACAGGAGCAAGCAGGCGCACTTTAGATACCGAGTCAGAAGTCCTATATAGACAGGAAAGTCTTGTTGGAACATTCCAGATTATCGAATACAATAGCAAACAGTGATTTGCTGTTTCCGAAAGGTAAAAACAAGATAGGGAGAGATTTTTGTTTAAATGTGTACTTTTATTACACATTTTCAACATGATTACAACCATGACTTAAAAGTACATTTAATACCTGGATTTTCTTTTTACATTTCACTGTTATTCTTATACTCAGTCCTAGCATACCATGAGCTCCATCCTTGATGAGCTATTCTATTTAATGACTGCAGAATACCAGCCAATATCCTTCACAAGAACAGAACGCCAGATAAATAAAAAGACACTCATCCTACTTTTTCATTCCATCCATTTAAAATAAAACACTTCTGAGAACTCTGAGACAGAGACTTTCTCTCTGTCCTTGAAAGGCACAGAACACCATCCGGCTTTTCAAGAGTCTCTCTCGATGCCACAACAGTGGTGCCTTTGACAGTGTGGCTGTAGAGAGAGCGCAGCGATGAGTTTGACGTGCCATATTAAAAAGAATAACAGCCATGAAAAGTGTCACATTTGATTGGCCGAAACACATCAACCGTCTGCAGAAAAGTCCCCAGACATCCTGAGAGGGTGAATATGACATCCTGATAATAATTTATCTGCAGCAGGATGTATAATATCTTGTAGCTAAATGTATTTCCCTTCTAAACATTGTCCTCCATTGATGAAAAAGCCTGGCCAGCTAAAGTGATGACAAGTTCAATCACGTCTAACAACTGGGGGGGATAAGCTAGCTTTTAACTGTTCATCACAGCAGTGCACTACACTCCAACAATGCCTCCATGAATCTAAACTTGTGTGTCACTGCACCGAGTAACCCTATGGTCATTATCTTTTAATATCACCAACATCTCACACTTACTCTCCCCTCCCTCCCCCTCTCCAGCTTATTCATTTGAGGAGCTGCCAGGTTGTTTTCCAGTCTGACAGTTCAAGACGAGCGTGAACTTTACCACTGACACAGGACAGCTTTGCACCTGTCACAGCTTGTCTTGCTGAGGGGGAGCAGGTGCCTCTGCTGGTTATGGCAGACACAGAGATGTCTATGGAGTCTACTTTAAAAACCCTAAAAAAACTCTTAGCACATCCCCAAGACCCCACAGCTAGTCAGACGGGGGTTTATGGATCTGACAGATTTGAGATGCATAGGGAAATGTTGATTTGTTTCAGATGATAGATGCTCATCTGTTTTCCTGGTTTAGAATGACAAATACCCCACAAGCATAAAATCCTCCTTAATGTTATGGTATTGTATGAGTGTGTATGATATGATAGCCAGATGGCGATCTAATTACATGTAGCAAAAGCCCTATTTGGTGTAATGAACATATCATTATTGAACGGTCTGTCCTTGGATAAAGCACCCATCTAATAACAAAGTAACTGGGTAGAGACAGCACCCATCTAATAACAAAGTAACTGGGTAGAGACAGCACCCATCTAATAACAAAGTAACTGGGTAGAGACAGCACCCATCTAATAACAAAGTAACTGGGTAGAGACAGCACCCATCTAATAACAAAGTAACTGGGTAGAGACAGCACCCATCTAATAACAAAGTAACTGGGTAGAGACAGCACCCATCTAATAACAAAGTAACTGGGTAGAGACAGCACCCATCTAATAACAAAGTAACTGGGTAGAGACAGCACCCATCTAATAACAAAGTAACTGGGTAGAGACAGCACCCATCTAATAACAAAGTAACTGGGTAGAGACAGCACCCATCTAATAACAAAGTAACTGGGTAGAGACAGCACCCATCTAATAACAAAGTAACTGGGTAGAGACAGCACCCATCTAATAACAAAGTAACTGGGTAGAGACAGCACCCATCTAATAACAAAGTAACTGGGTAGAGACAGCACCCATCTAATAACAAAGTAACTGGGTAGAGACAGCACCCATCTAATAACAAAGTAACTGGGTAGAGACAGCACCCATCTAATAACAAAGTAACTGGGTAGAGACAGCACCCATCTAATAACAAAGTAACTGGGTAGAGACAGCAGCACCCGAAGGGCTGAAGGAGGTGTGTACAGTCAAGCAATACAAAACCACAAAAAAAATGTCATTTACTATTCTACATTACTGATAGGTGCAAGCCATCCAGCCCAGCAGCCTTTTGAAATACCAAGTAGCCCCTCAAAGGTTTCTGACAGCAATTAGAGGGACTGGTGAAAGACAGACACACTGAATATGAAAGACAGGAGCTCTGAATCGCTGACAGACAGCAGAAATAACACTACTGGTTGGTATTCAAATGATGCTGTGAATAACATGCGACATGCGTGCAGATATCAATTCCCTGTATTAATGCTTGGTCGTCAAATAGCCTGTCCTACTAAACTGCTCACAGTTATTCCAACGTTTCTACACATTTATCTGCTCTTGTTGTGTAAAATGCAGCCTTGTATATCATTAAAACTATGAAAATATCATAACACCATGAGACACATTGTAAATACACAGAGAAACAGAAACAGAGTGAGTCTCCTGTGTATTCCCATCTCCCCCTCTGGGTTTGTCAGTCCACTCCCAGAATGAGATGATTGAACAGCATTGCTGGGTCTCCATTCACCCACTGTGCGTGAACTAGCCGCTCCACAGCAGCATAATTAGGGCTGGTCACTTCACAGAAATAGAGACATTATAATGGATGTCCCTGTCTCAACATGGCCCCAGGCGGGCCTTCTAATTGAGCCAGGCCTCTGATATGATGTATGGGAACACGGTCAATGGTTAACGTTGTATTTCCACCATGATAACATTGTTTTTTTTAACACTGTGTAGGCTACCAGACTGAATAATACTGGAAGCTAGCCTACATACTTTCAATAGCTACATACTGTAAGCAAAGCAGTTACATGAATATGGATCTATATTGTTTGTACTGATGTGACCCAAATCCATCTCAATGTGTTTTTCTTCAAACCCTTGAATGTTGTCTAATGCTGATAATGGGAGTAATAATTTGTTGGTGCCTATCAACCATGTGATACTGATGTCAAAACCTATGAATCATCAAGAGTGGGCAAAGTTTCCATGATGGTGAAGTGTCCAACTCAATGCATGTGACTGTTATTTATCCCGGGTGGTGCAGTGGTCTAGGGCACTGCATCACAGTGCAAGCTGTGCCACCAGAGACTCTAGGTTCACACCCAGGCTCTGTCGTCCGTGGGGCGATGCACAATTGGCCTAGTGTCGTCCGGGTTAGGGAGGGTTTGACCGGTAGGGATATCCTTGTCTCATTGCGCACCAGCGACTCCTGTGGCGGGTCGGGCGCAGTGCACGCTAACAAAGGTTGCACGGTGTTTCTTGTTGTGGCTTGTTTGGGTTGTGTTTTGGAGGACCTTCGTCTCTCCCGAGCCCGTACGGGAGTTGTAGCGATGAGACAAGATAGTAACTACTTACAATTGGATACCACGAAATTGGGGAGAAAAAGGGGGTAAAATGTAAAAATAATAATAATGTTGAACTTGGGTCAAACGTTTCGGGCAGCCTTCCAAAAGCTTCCCACAATAAGTTGGGTGAATTTTGTCCCATTCCTCCTGACAGAGCTGGTGTAACTGAGTCAGGTTTGTTGGTCTCCTTGCTCGCCCACAAATTTTTATATAGGGTTGAGGTCAGGGCTTTGTGATGGCCACTCCAATACCTTGACTTTGTTGTCCTTAAGCCATTTTGTCACAACTTTGGAAGTATGCTTGGGGTCATTGTCCATTTGGAAGACCCATTTGCGACCAAGCTTTAACTTCCTGACTGATGTCTTCAGATGTTGCTTCAATATATCCACATAATTTTCCTCCTCATGATGCCATCTCTTTTGTGAAGTGCACCAGTCACTCCTGCAGCAAAGCACCCCCACAACATGATGCTGCCACCCCCGTGCTTCACGGTTGGGATGGTGTTCTTCTGCTTGCAAGCCTCCCCCTTTTCCTCCAAACATAAGGATGGTCATTATGGCCAAACAGTTCTATTTTTGTTTCATCAGACCAGAGGACATTTCTCCCAAATGTAATATTTTGTCCCCACGTGTAATTTTTTTATGGCGGTTTTAGAACAGTGGCTTCTTCCTTGCTGAGCAGCCTTTCAGGTTATGTCGATAAAAGGACTCGTTTACCTGTGGATATAGACACTTCTGTACCTGTTTCCTCCAGCATCTTCACAAGGTCCTTTGCTGTTGTTCTGGGATTGATTTGCACCTTTCGCACCAAAGTACATTCATCTCTATGAGACAGAACGTGTCTCCTTCCTGAGCGGTATGACGGCTGCATGGTCCCATGGTGTTTATACTCGCGTACTATTGTTTGTACAGATGAACGCGGTACCTTCAGGCATTTGGAAATTGCTCTCAAGGATGAAGCAGACTTGTGGAGGTATACAATTTTCATCTGAGGTCTTGGCTGATTTGTTTTGATTTGATTTTCCCATGATGTCAATCAAAGAGGCACTGAGTTTGAAGGTAGGCCTTGAAATACATCCACAGGTACATCTCCAATTGACTCAAATTATGTAAATTAGCCTATCAGAAGCTTCTAAAGCCATGACATAATTTTCTGGAATTTTCCAAACTACTTAAAGCACAGTCAATTTAGTGTATATAAACTTCTGACCCACTGGAATTGTGATACAGTGAATTATAAGTGAAATAACCTGTCTGTAAACAATTGTTGGAAAAATGACTTGTGTCATGCACAAAGTAGATGTCCTAACCAACTTGCCAAAAGTATAGTTTGTTACGAAGAAATTTGTGGAGTGTTAACTAAAATTAACTCAAGCTGCTGTCTTCATCGGTTTGTTTTGGGACACCCATAGGGGTAAGCAAGCTATTTGGAGAAGCAAATATCAGCTGGACTCCACTAAAGCAAATCAACACGACTCCACTCCTCATGCTGACAGCCAACAGATGAGCCCAGCCAAGCCCTCCCCAGGAGGTCTGCAATGGCCACCACAGCAGTCATGTGTTTAATGTGAGACAAGATTGCTCACTCTTCCAACCAGAGCCCAGAAAGTTCCCTCCATCCACTCATCTTAATATAAAGATTGGAGGAAATATGGTTCAGGGAGAGCCAGAAAATCGGTGACTCCCAGAGACACTGGCATGAAAGGGACATAAGAGACTCTCTGACTCCGTATCGCCTGTTGAAAGGCAAATAGTTTCTTCTCCAAGGTGCTCTGGGAATATGTTTGACCAGAGACATAAGGACATGAAAGGGAAATAGTTCCTTCTCCAAGGTGCTCTGGGAATATGTTTGACCAGAGACATAGGACATGAAAGGGAAATAGTTTCTTCTCCAAGGTGCTCTGGGAATATGTTTGACCAGAGACATAGGACATGAAAGGGAAATAGTTTCTTCTCCAAGGTGCTCTGGGAATATGTTTGACCAGAGACCATGAAAGGGAAATAGTTTATTCTCCAAGGTGCTCTGGGAATATGTTTGACCAGAGACATAGGACATGAAAGGGAAATAGTTTCTTCTCCAAGGTGCTCTTCATGAAAGGGAAATAGTTTATTCTCCAAGGTGCTCTGGGAATATGTTTGACCAGAGACATAGGACATGAAAGGGACATAGTTTCTTCTCCAAGGTGCTCTGGGAATATGTTTGACCAGAGACATAGGACATGAAAGGGAAATAGTTTCTTCTCCAAGGTGCTCTGGGAATATGTTTGACCAGAGACATAAGGACATGAAAGGGAAATAGTTTCTTCTCCAAGGTGCTCTGGGAATATGTTTGACCAGAGACATAGGACATGAAAGGAAATAGTTTCTTCTCCAAGGTGCTCTGGGAATATGTTTGACCAGAGACATAAGGACATGAAAGGGAAATAGTTTCTTCTCCAAGGTGCTCTGGGAATATGTTTGACCAGAGACATAGGACATGAAAGGAAATAGTTTCTTCTCCAAGGTGCTCTGGGAATATGTTTGACCAGAGACATAAGGACATGAAAGGGAAATAGTTCCTTCTCCAAGGTGCTCTGGGAATATGTTTGACCAGAGACATAAGGACATGAAAGGGAAATAGTTTCTTCTCCAAGGTGCTCTGGGAATATGTTTGACCAGAGACATAGGACATGAAAGGGAAATAGTTTCTTCTCCAAGGTGCTCTGGGAATATGTTTGACCAGAGACATAGGACATGAAAGGGAAATAGTTTCTTCTCCAAGGTGCTCTGGGAATATGTTTGACCAGAGACATAGGACATGAAAGGGAAATAGTTTCTTCTCCAAGGTGCTCTGGGAATATGTTTGACCAGAGACATAGGACATGAAAGGGAAATAGTTTCTTCTCCAAGGTGCTCTGGGAATATGTTTGACCAGAGACATAAGGACATGAAAGGGAAATAGTTTCTTCTCCAAGGTGCTCTGGGAATATGTTTGACCAGAGACATAGGACATGAAAGGGAAATAGTTTCTTCTCCAAGGTGCTCTGGGAATATGTTTGACCAGAGACATAAGGACATGAAAGGGAAATAGTTTCTTCTCAAGGTGCTCTGGGAATATGTTTGACCAGAGACATAGGACATGAAAGGGAAATAGTTTCTTCTCCAAGGTGCTCTGGGAATATGTTTGACCAGAGACATAAGGACATGAAAGGGAAATAGTTTCTTCTCCAAGGTGCTCTGGGAATATGTTTGACCAGAGACATAAGGACATGAAAGGGAAATAGTTTCTTCTCCAAGGTGCTCTGGGAATATGTTTGACCAGAGACATAGGACATGAAAGGGAAATAGTTTCTTCTCCAAGGTGCTCTGGGAATATGTTTGACCAGAGACATAGGACATGAAAGGGACATAGTTTCTTCTCCAAGGTGCTCTGGGAATATGTTTGACCAGAGACATAAGGACATGAAAGGGAAATAGTTTCTTCTCCAAGGTGCTCTGGGAATATGTTTGACCAGAGACATAGGACATGAAAGGGAAATAGTTTCTTCTCCAAGGTGCTCTGGGAATATGTTTGACCAGAGACATAGGACATGAAAGGGACATAGTTTCTTCTCCAAGGTGCTCTGGGAATATGTTTGACCAGAGACATAGGACATGAAAGGAAATAGTTTCTTCTCCAAGGTGCTCTGGGAATATGTTTGACCAGAGACATAAGGACATGAAAGGGAAATAGTTCCTTCTCCAAGGTGCTCTGGGAATATGTTTGACCAGAGACATAAGGACATGAAAGGGAAATAGTTTCTTCTCCAAGGTGCTCTGGGAATATGTTTGACCAGAGACATAGGACATGAAAGGGAAATAGTTTCTTCTCCAAGGTGCTCTGGGAATATGTTTGACCAGAGACATAGGACATGAAAGGGAAATAGTTTCTTCTCCAAGGTGCTCTGGGAATATGTTTGACCAGAGACATAGGACATGAAAGGGAAATAGTTTCTTCTCCAAGGTGCTCTGGGAATATGTTTGACCAGAGACATAGGACATGAAAGGGACATAGTTTCTTCTCCAAGGTGCTCTGGGAATATGTTTGACCAGAGACATAAGGACATGAAAGGGAAATAGTTTCTTCTCCAAGGTGCTCTGGGAATATGTTTGACCAGAGACATAGGACATGAAAGGGAAATAGTTCAATGGTTGGCTTCATATAAGGCCCTCAAAATACACACAAAACACAGTTTTTTTTTTGTGTAATTACTTTACATCTAAACGTCTAATATATATCCTCCCACTCAAATAACAGAGTGAATAGGAGGTGTGTCATTCGGAGCAGCTTATACAGCCTGGTCTC
This sequence comes from Oncorhynchus keta, assembly GCF_023373465.1. NCBI lineage: Eukaryota > Metazoa > Chordata > Actinopteri > Salmoniformes > Salmonidae > Oncorhynchus > Oncorhynchus keta. The sequence goes on from NC_068448.1 coordinate 25,450,412, forward strand.
AGGGTAACCTGGTCAGGCTGTGGCCTCAGTCCCCTTCCCAGCAGAGGGACATCTGTCCCAGAAGGATTCCTCCTGGCTGGGCCTGGCAGGAAGAGGAGAAGTGTTGATACCTGCTCAGCCCAGCCAGGGCCCCACCGCTGAGAGCAGGTTAGAGACCAGCCTGTCAGCCTATCCTTCTCAGCGTGAGCCTGGCTAATGAATAGTCAACACAAACTGCTGAGGCTAAAGCAGAAGTTAGTTGAGGGCTCGAGCAAAGAGAGGACATAGACGTTTGGTGGCTGTTTGTTAGTTTTATAGCAGCCCTAACTATTGTTGAAGAGGAAATTCCATTTATTCAATGGCCTATTGGGTTGAAATAATGTTACTGTTACAGTGGGGCGAAAAAGTATTTAGTCAGCCACCAATTGTGCAAGTTCTCCCACTTAAAAATATTAGAGAGGCCTGTAATTTTCATCATAGGTACACTTCAACTAAAAAAAATCCAGAAAATCACATTGTAGGATTTTTTATGAATTTATGTGCAAATTATGGTGGAAAATAAGTATTTGGTCACCTACAAACAAGCAAGATTTCTGGCTCTCACAGACCTGTAACTTCTTCTTTAAGAGGCTCCTCTGTCCTCCTCGTTACCTGTATTAATGGCACCTGTTTGAACTTGTTATCAGTATAAAAGACACCTGTCCACAACCTCAAACAGTCACACTCCAAACTCCACTATGGCCAAGACCAAAGAGCTGTCAAAGGACACCAGAAACAAAATTGTAGACCTGCACCAGGCTGGGAAGACTGAATCTGCAATAGGTAAGCAGCTTGGTTTGAAGAAATCAACTGTGGGAGCAATTATTAGGAAATGGAAGACATACAAGACCACTGATAATCTCCCTCGATCTGGGGCTCCACGCAAGATCTCACCCCGTGGGGTCAAAATGATCACAAGAACGGTGAACAAAAATCCCAGAACGACACAGGGTGAATGACCTGCAGAGAGCTGGGACCAAAGTAACAAATCCTACCATCAGTAACACACTACGCCGCCAGGGACTCAAATCCTGCAGTGCCAGACGTGTCCCCCTGCTTAAGCCAGTACATGTCCAGGCCCGTCTGAAGTTTGCTAGAGAGCATTTGGATGATCCAGAAGAAGATTGGGGGTGGAAACATCATGCTTTGGGGCTGTTTTTCTGCAAAGGGACCAGGGCGACTGATCCGTGTAAAGGAAAGAATGAATGGGGCCATGTATCGTGAGATTTTGAGTGAAAACCTCCTTCCATCAGCAAGGGCATTGAAGATGAAACGTGGCTGGGTCTTTCAGCATGACAATGATCCCAAACACACCGCCCGGGCAACGAAGGAGTGGCTTCGTAAGAAGCATTTCAAGGTCCTGGAGTGGCCTAGCCAGTCTCCAGATCTCAACCCCATAGAAAATCTTTGGAGGGAGTCGAAAGTCCATGTTGCCCAGCAACAGCCCCAAAACATCACTGCTCTAGAGCAGATCTGCATGGAGGAATGGGCCAAAATACCAGCAACAGTGTGTGTGAACCTTGTGAAGACTTACAGAAAACGTTTGACCTCTGTCATTGCCAACAAAGGGTATATAACAAAGTATTGAGAGAAACTTTTGTTATTGACCAAATACTTATTTTCCACCATAATTTGCAAATAAATTCATTAAAAATCCTACAATGTGATTTTCTGGATTTTTTTCCCCCTCATTTTGTCTGTCATAGTTGATGTGTACCTATGATGAAAATTACAGGCCTCTCATCTTTTTAAGTTGGAGAACTTGCACAATTGGTGGCTGACTAAATACTTTTTTGCCCCACTGTATATTCATGATCTGTACACACTGTTGGCTCTCAGTATCTCAGTCTCTACGTGGTTGTTTTCTTTCCTCTTTAGCACTTCATTGATTAATGTCATTGATTTACAAGATAAAACCCCCTCTGGATATTCCTGGCCTAAATGAGGATTTAATTGAAAAGTAACAACCAAAACAGTTGTTGATGCAGACGGCATAATTCAGAAAATCTGTAGTGAATTACAAATATTTTTACATTCACTATGTGATTTTCAGCTTCGGGAAATGCTAACCGACTCTCTGTCAACAGCAGGGGCACTATAATACTTAACCCACCTTGGAGCCCTCCAGGTCTAGTGTGCCCCACCCCTGCTTCATGCTAAGTCCCTGTCACATTTAGGTAAGAGGCAGTGGGAGAGTCATGCACCTGTAGAGTTGTTTGTCAGCCTGGTTTGTCTGGGTCCAGTCTACTGGCCAGAGGTTGACCCACACACCCTGGAGGAGCAGGTCACACCCTGATGAGGTCTCAACTTTTTTTCTACACATTCATTTTTGGACACCAAGATGCTTCCCGTTTTTAAACTGGTTTACCCAATGATGAGTTTTACCAGGGCAACATATTCCATGGTGGAATAACATCGGGCAGTTTTCCTCCCTCTGCTTTTCCTTGGATTAAAAGTTAATGAGTCAGAGGGATCTCACTTCTGTCACTGATCACACAACCCAATCAGAGAAATGATACCATGCATGTTATCATACTGGTATCTGCTAGTAATACCAGTGGGCACAATGGTGATGGTAGAAGAAGATTTGGCAGAAGTAAGCCTCTGATATTCATTTTGTTATAGGGGATCATCAGTATCTTGCTCAAGGGCATGGAGGCACTTAGCCCCACACGCAATCTTCTCTTCTCGACAGTCCATTTTTCTACCCATGCCAAACGTCTGCACACACATCTGCTGAGCTGACAGCCAAACAGTTGGGATCCCAAACACAAGATGATGAAGCCAGACAATACACATTTTGCTGAATGATGCAATTGTAAAATAGACAAGAGGAAGCCAGATACAGTGTTGGTGCAACATCAGAGTACGAGTCTCCAGCACAGATATTTTGGCCCTCCAGCTAAGTAAGTCTTTTGACTTATTTGCATTGTTGCGGGGGAACGAACGAAGGGGCCTCCTTCACCAAACTAAAGTTGGCACTATGCATTCGGGCAGGTAGCGTTCTCCTGGCATCCACCAAACCCAGATTCTGTCAGACTGCCAGATGGCAAAGCGTGATTCATCACTCCAGAGAAAGTGTTTCCACTGCGCCAGAGTCCAAAGGCGGCAAGCTTTACACCACTCCAGCCGACACTTGGCATTTCACATGGTGACCTTAGGCTTGGGTGCGGCTGTTTGTCTATGGAGATTGCATGGCTGTGCTCGATTTTATGCACGTCAGCAATGGGTGTGGCTGAAATAGCCGAATCCACTAATTTGGCGTGGCCACATACTTTTGTAGATACAGTGTATTTCTGCTTCCACTCTTGTACTGCCATGAGCATTGTCAGTGTACTAAATATGAACTATTATTTGACAGAAAACGGTAGGCTATGTAGATTTGACCATAACAAAATGTAGTTCAATAACTGTGCATATATAGAACATGAATTAACCCAATGCGCTTAACTGATATTAATGTACAAAATACATAGCTCATCCTCCTACCTCAGGTGTTCCCTTATAAAGAAAAACACCTTCGCATCACTTGCCTTCACTCTGAACACACTCACTCCCTCTATACCAGCAGCATCTTCCTAGTGTTTACGGTTTCCTTTCTGAATTTTGCTCACTCATATCATTACAATTTAACCAAATGAAACATTAGAGCGCAGAAACATACCGTTCCCGGAGATGTGGTTCACTAACTCTGCGTGTCCACCTTGCCTTGTGGAGGCAGTAAGTTGGATGTAGAGTCCCATGTAATGTAAAGTCCCTACTATCACCCCAAAGGCACCCATCTCTTTTGTTTGAGATTCCAGTATTCTTTGCCACTCTCTCACATTAGGTGTAGTAAGTTTACAAAATAAAATCCAGTTAACGTGTTGTAACGGTTTGAGACTAAAGCACAGGTCGCTGATTAGAAGCGGTGTGATGGTGCAGCCGCCCGCTAGTTCAAGTCGCTGATAATGTCTCTTCAGCTTGATCGGCTTTGGATGCGACTGAGGGAGATTTTCCTTCACACAAAAAGGGGAGTGCCTCGGCTTGCAATGGGGAATATCAATTAGACGGAATGATCTGAGCGAGTGATTTATTGAATACACTTTTACAAGACTGTAATTCTTAGAGCTGTAGAACCATCCGTCATTGACAAACTATCCGTCTGAACTGCATAAGCATAAAGACACACGATGCAAAGCGAAAAAAACAATTATGACAACAAACGACGCAACAAAAGTACTTGGTCAATTAAGCCTGTTGGATATCAACAGGTGGACGATTAATTAATGTCTTTGCCTTCATCAGCGACGTGTTGCTAATCTCAATTCGAAGGCAAAGTTTTAATGCGATTCAAAAATATATAATGTTTTGACTGGTGTATTTAGGTTTTGAAGGTCTGACTGCATGCTGTGTGGTATTGCGCTCATATGATCCCCCTAAAGCGAGTGACAGAAACATCATATCACTGCTTTGCTATCATGAAACATTCCATGCGCCGCAAAACTCAAGCAATGTTAATGTCAATGTTAATGTAGGCAGCTCCGCATGACAGTTCATATGGAATTTGACAAAGAGGTATACTGAGGGCAATTTATAGTTTTGGGAGGAAATCTTTTCCTGATCGTCAAGCCTAACATAGGCTATTGTCTCCGGTTTGGTCGTAAAAGCACACAAAGGCATCAATGCCATTTCAGCACCATGGACAGCACCAAATGAACAGGATGAGCCATGTACCCCGAAAGCAGCTGCACACAGCATATAGTGAACAGACTATGGGATAGCATAGCACCATTGGGTATGGAATTGCTTCAATTATCTTCTCCATAGAAATATAATAAGTAACACACTATGTAAATATTCTGTTGCAGCCAGGAACATTGAACAATGTATTCCTTCTCATTAACTTTGTCTTATCATGTTCAGAGATAGTGTTATTTATTTTGTTTTAATAGCCATTCAAGGCAAACGGTCTAGAACAAGAATCTGTAAACCAGGATTGAAGAACACTGCTACAGAATTGAACTAAATATCATGTGCTTAATAATGGTAATTCAGTGTCCATTCCATGCTCCTTTACCATGAAATCTGTAATGATTTAAGGGTCTTACATGGAATCTTCCACCAGAACCCAATATATTAAATAACATTCAAGATACAGTTTGTCTTCCCACCATGTACACTAAGGAAGCAGGGACAAAAATCCCAGCACAGTTCTATTCAATCACTTGTAAAACACAATTATTCTACCTCCTCTCAGCTGTGAAAATGCTGTACAGCAACTGTTAACACAGAGGCGTCATAATCACTGATAAGAGATACATAGGGTGTGTTCCTGAGAATACAATATGCAAATGACCATTCTCTAGTTATAAGCAATATTAGAGCGTAGGTTGCAGAGCAGCTGTTACGCTGTTGGAGAATGGCCTCCTATGTCTCCTCCCCGTCGTGACGCCGCCACAGCAACCCGAGACATGAGTGATTGGCATGGCAAGATTGCTCCCACATGCTCTTGACAAGCATCACTATGGTGATGTCCTTGAGTCTCTGCATGAGCCTGGGCCGGTGGCTCGCTCTCATTTGCATGTTAAGTTCGATACTGTGGCAAAGAGAGCATCAATAAAAATGCACTCCCTCATGACACCCCTGATCACATATGGCCTCTAACGCATCACACACACAAACAGGATTTATTAAAACTACTTTAAGATTCTAGTTACCAGGGAGACGGCAGTAATTGAGTGTGAAAAGTGTTGGGATATCTTGGAAATCCATGACCTATTGCACCAGCAGAGCATTAGACTGAACAGCTGTGAGCAATATGAAGCATTCCATTTCTAAAACTGAATTTTTTATGTAAACATCTATGCTGAGGAAAGTGGCATTAGGGGAGCATGGGGCATAAGCACTGAAGAGTAAACAAAGACATGGGACAGAAAGCTGTGCTATTGAAGAATAAGCATAATCATTTTCTGCATCACATTAGCCAGGAGGGAGATGTTTTGTATGAAAAGGCTCTGCAGGCCTTGAATTTGAGAGGAGAGAGAATGGTCTGTGCCCAATGTAGCTGTGTGTGCTATTCTGCTTCCTTCAATAACGGCAGAATTGCATGAAATCCCTCGTTACTCTCAAGGACAGTGCAGACAAGGTAGTGTGGGTTGACAAGGATTTTCACACATTTGCACATGATCAAACCACAGAGCCCACATATAGGAATGTTTTCCAAGCACATTTCATTTCTATTTCAAAGCAAAAATGTTACTTTTCTTTTATTAAGATGTGCGAACATAGCCAACCCGGCCTATTCCACTGGGATTCACTGGGAAATAATATGAAAATACATGGTGCAGTATGATACCGGGGCATTTATGCCGTCATGGGAATCCCAGGCATCAGACCACATTACCACTCTATGTGCAGGATATGTCCCCCCTGTGACTTCACAAACCAACTGCGGCAGTCCTTCTATGTAGAAGAGGCATATATTCAGACATCATTCTCCCTTGAAGTGGAGATACAGCAAATGCCATGTTTAAAAACATTACATGTGTATACTTGAAATAATAATACCATTCTAGTCTTACCAGTTGTTGGCAAAAGGCCTGAGAGTGGATGGCTAGACATCTTTTCAGGTTGTACATCATCATGCCCCTGGCCTACACTGGTCTTTCCTCAACCTCGCTTACTGCAAATACAACCCTGCCAACAGTAACAAAAGTTGGAATGCCATGTAATTCATCTGCACAAAAAACTATGTAACAGAAATCTTTCTACCTTATAACTTAAGTATTTTTCTCAAAATAATAACTGAAATGAGGTGTAAATGAGGGTTTTGTTTTCACACAAAAAAAACATCTTATCCAGATAGGATTTTATTACCAAATGTTTATTATAAAACACACAACTCAAAACACCACAAACATGTGCCTCTGAAATAGTTGCAGCTTAAGACTGCGTATCTTCGTTAATATATTTTGAGTCACTATGGTCCATCACATGTTCCAGCCCAGAGAGAGCAATCAATACACCTTCTCTGCACTTGCTGGGCCCTGGTATCTTCTGTCAGAGTGTGTGGAGACCCCCCGTCCATGTCGAAGCTCTGACCGCTGGTCAGGTCACTCCCCCCAGTGGTTGGTTAGGGTTAGAAGTTCTCCAGCAGGTCCATGATCCTCTTCTGCTCGCTCTCTTTGAACTCCTCACTCTTCCCATCACCAATGTTTTCAGCATACTCTGAAAAAGACACACCCCCAAGTTAAGTTTGGCTGACTATGAACTCTTCATGCAGTCTTCTTTTAATCAAACCTCTCCATGGGCATGGATCCTGTAATCCACACACATCAAGGGAACTCAACCCTAGGAGGATGTTCCTGAATTACAATGACAACTCCCACTCTTTTCCTATCTCTCACATCCAACCCCAGCATTTGTGTGTGAACACAGAGCACACACCCAGTTCTCCATACGTGAGTAAAATAACCCAGGGTTTTGTACCAAGACCAGACTACAAAAAGGAGAGATTTGGAAAAGGCTGCAGTCTAGAAACCTAGAAAAATAATTGGTGGTATACCTTGTTTAAAAAAAAACCTGAAACTGTATCTCCAACCCGATGTTCTAGCCTGTCAATCCAGTGTTATCAGTGCAGTATACTGAATGTTTATTGCTACATCCCCTGACTTACACCTCGTCTCTCAGGGGTACATAACTTCAGCCTTTATCCCCTGACTTACACCTCGTCTCTCAGGGGTACATAACTTCAGCCTTTATCCCCTGACTTACACCTCGTCTCTCAGGGGTACATAACTTCAGCCTTTATCCCCTGACTTACACCTCGTCTCTCAGGGGTACATAACTTCAGCCTTTATCCCCTGACTTACACCTCGTCTCTCAGGGGTACATAACTTCAGCCTTTATCCCCTGACTTACACCTCGTCTCTCAGGGGTACATAACTTCAGCCTTTATCCCTGACTTACACCTCGTCTCTCAGGGGTACATAACTTCAGCCTTTATCCCCTGACTTACACCTCGTCTCTCAGGGGTACATAACTTCAGCCTTTATCCCCTGACTTACACCTCGTCTCTCAGGGGTACATAACTTCAGCCTTTATCCCCTGACTTACACCTCGTCTCTCAGGGGTACATACCTTCAGCCTATGTTCCCTGCCAACTCACACTACACTAGACACTTCTCTGACTGAGGCAAACTCGCTGTGGAAATCCTGTCACACAGGCGTAGCCTCAAAGCAGCAGTCTATTTGTGAGTAATGTGAAGGAGAGTTTGCAGAGGCCAAGAGTAGGTAGCTCCCACTTGCAGGATTACCAGTTAAGCCTTGGGACCTTGAGAAAACGTTATTTTAAAATGCCAGAAAATAAATAATACATTTGTTTTCCTGACAATGGCCTGGGGCAAGAGGAAAAACATGCCTCCAATAAAATTCTAGGGTGAATCACAAAAAGCCTGCACACAGAGAAGACTAATCTCCTCATGAATTTCACTGTCCACAGCCACGACCATGAGCAGAAATTCAACACTAGACACAGTGGTATCAAGCAGTAACAAAAAAAAGGATTCCAAATTGTTTCTTGAAGCCCAACAGTCTACATCGTACCTTGCTCATTCAGTCTAAATGTGTGTGAGCTAGCAGGGTTCCTTAAGTCACCCACACAATCCCAACATCCCCTGGAATTAGCTTCAAGAAGACAGACTCACTATCTAGAACCACTGGCTGGCATTCTGAGGCACTCCTCCTGTCATCGCGGCAACTAGGCTGAGGGGAATATGGCATGACAAACGCTGCCACCATTTGCCGGGTCACCAACTAGGGCTTATTGCTCGGTCACAAATGTCAAACTTAATGTCTCACTGTTGACAAGTAGGTTAGTCATCCAAGGATATCTTGCAGAATGGAGAAACCTTTGAAAATGAATGACTCCTGACACTTTCAACTGTCACCTCTGATGTGTCACTGATGAGGTTACAAACTGAAGATAACAGGGAGTGCAGACTGCTGCAGTTCTTGTCAAGACACTGAAGAACTGCAATGCTACATTTCCACCAAGAACAACACGTTTAAATCTGTAGTTAGTAGTCTGGAAGACAGAGGACATGACAGTCACATACAACATGACCATGGGATCATTATGATTCTGGATGGCACCGTCCACCACACAGACTTCACAGGTTGGACCCTTTTACTGAGCTTGCTGTCGATCTGAGCTACATTCTTAATTCCCCAACACAGTTTCATTGATACCTTGCTTTCACAGAACCTCCCAGACTGAGCTGAGGGCCAAAAAGCCCCATCCGGTGGGAGCGAGTTAGACAATAAGGTAATTTGACCCGGCATGGACACTGGGGCTGCTGGACAATAGAGGCCTGGACATACAGTGCCATCGGAAAGTATTCATAGACTTTTCCCCCCTCAAAATTACGTTACAGCCTTAATCTAAAATGTACATTTTTTTTATCTTCAGAAATCTATACACAATACTCCACAATGAGAAAGCAAACAGGTTTTTAGATTATTATTATTATTTGTTAAAAATGTATCCAAAATAAAACACAGAAATACCTTAAGTATTCAGACCCTTTGCTTTTGAGACTCAACAACAGGTGCATCCTGTTTCCATTGATCATCCTTGAGATGTTTCCACAAATTGGAGTCCACCTATGGCAAATTCAACTCGTTGGACATGATTTGAAAAGGTACACACCTGCCTATATAAAGGTCCCTTAGTTGACAGCGCATGTCACAGCAAAAACCAAGCCATGGGGTTGAAGGAATTGTCTTTAGAGCTCTGAGGCAGAATTGTGTTGAGACACAAATTTGGGGAAGGTTACCAAAAAATGTCTGCAGCATTGAAGGTCCCCAAAAACACAGTGGCCTCCATCATTCTTAAATGGAAGAAGTTTGGAACCACCAAGACCCTTCCTAGAGCTGGCCGCCCGGCCAAATTGAGCAATCGGGGGAGAAGGGCCTTGGTCAGGGATGTGACCAAGAACCCGATGGTCACTGACAGAGCTCTAGAGTTCCTCTGTGGAGTTCATCTGTGGAGAACATTCCAGAAGGACAACCTTCTCTGCAGCACTCCACTAATCAGGCATTTATGGTAGAGTGGCCTGATGGAAGCCTCTCCTCAGTAAAAGGCACGACAGCCACTTGGAGTTTGCCAAAAGGCCCCTAAAGACTCTCAGACCATGAGAAACAAGATTATCTGGTCTGATGAAACCAAGATTGAACTATTTGGCCTGAATGCCAAGCATCACGTCTGGAGAAAACTTGGCACCATCCCTACAGTGAAGCATGGTGGTGGCAGCATCATGCTGTGGGGATGTTTTCAGCGGCAGGGACTGGGAGACTTGTCAGGATCGAGGCAAAGATGAACGGAGTAAAGTAGAGAGAACTTTGATGAAAACCTGCTCCAGAGTGCTCAGGACCTCAGACTGGGGCGAAGCTTCACCTTCCAACAGGACAACAACCCGAAACACACAGCCAAGACAACGCAGGAGTCTCAATGTCCTTGAGTGGCCAAGCCAGAGCCCGGACTAAATGTAATATTGTAAATGTGATATTTCACTTATTTTTTTAATACATTAGCACCAAAAAAATATATATACTGTTTTTGCTTTGTCATTATGGGGTATTGTGTGTAGATTTATGAGGGAAAAAAAAGATTTATTCAATTTTAGAATAAGGCTGTAATCTAACAAAATGTGGAAAAGTCAAGGGGTCTGAATACTATCCGAAGGCACTGTATATCCTGCATCATCTGGAGCAGACAGAATGTAATATGCCTCGGGTTTCCCAAACTTGGTCCCGGGGACCCCAATGGGTACATGTTTTGTTTTTCCCCAAGCACTACACAGCAGATTCAAACAATCAATTGATCCTAAAGCTTTGAACATTTGAATCATCTGTGCAGTGTTAGGACAAAAACCAAAACGTGCACCTCTTGGGATCCTGAGGACCGAGTTTGGCAAACGCTGGCCTAGTGTATAATGGAATAAAAGTGATTACATAAGTATTAATTAAAGAGCCATTGACATCCTCGCTGCATCTATTTAACCTTTTCATACTGCCATTTCCAATGCAGGAGTCAGCCTTTTAATTGGAGAGGTCAGGGGTGAGCATCCCACTCTGTGGGCGCGCACACACACATCTGAGCAGAGCATGAATATAAAGTGTCTCGAGGGACAGGAGACCGGGGATGAGGGGCTCGTGCTGCAGATCAACATGACATTCGCTACCCTGTCCAGGCTGTGACACATGACGGATGGCTCCATTTACACCACTACATGTCACCAGGGCTGAAAGAGCCATGCAGTCCACAGCTTCCCAGTATTAGTTGACAATGACATACAAGTCAATAAATAACTGAAAATACAATAACATGAATATATCAACTAAAGCCAGAGAGGACAGATGAATTTATGACCATTAGGTGAAGAAGGAAAGAGTGAGGCTGTTAAATATACTAGTGTTGTATGGCTTCGGAGTAAATCCATGTCAGTGCTAGTCTCTCTGCCTCTAGCAGGGTGGGGAGTGGACTCTCACCTCTCATGATGTGCCGCACCACTTTGACAGAGCCTCCCCTCAGGTTGAGGATCTGATGCACCCTCTGCTGCAGCTGAGAGGAAAAAAGGAAAGACAGGGTCATGACTTTCACCGAATCGCTGATAACGGTAGCGGACTGTACACTATTTCACTCAGAGGTTTCGCTAAGAAGATAACTAGAAGGTACCAGAAGCAGGAGCTGAATCTCCATATACATTGTGCATACAGACATCCTACCTGGGATATCCCAGAGTTGCTGATCTCCACCATGATATAACAGAGGAGCTGGAGAACAAACAGTCCAGCATCCAGCCTCCGTAGGTAGAACTCATCCTCCATCACATCATCCAGAATCTCACCACGTTTAACCATGTCCTGTCACACACACACACACACACACACACACACAGGGAGGGATAAAAATAGAAGGAATCATTAATTCAAGTGTTGTTTCTCAACCTTTGCACATTCAATTTCTTTATTGATCATGTCAACCTGCAAATCAATTGATTAAAGAGTTAAGTGGCTCGAGGGTCTGCTCTGTTGGTATGCACACCTACATAGTTATCAATCTTAACAAATCGGTCCGTATGCCAATAATGTATGGCTGTCAATGCACGACGGCCACATTAATCATCATTCTGAGCCATTGAAACAGACTGAGAAGGGGCTTCTAGCATGTGGTGCCTAACTCCTAACAATGACGACTTGACAGTGAAGAACTTCAACAGAACTCTGATGTGCATGTTAGCCATTACCCTGCTTCCAGCCCAAGTGGGGAACATGACAGTTGGCATTCTTTAATGGATATAATCACATTGCTGGAAATTGGCCTCCTCCCTCAGGACTAAATCTCCTTTCAAGGGATATTCTGGCATCAGAACCCCTTGGAGAGGGAGTCATATTTCTGACATGTACACAGCAGCAATAGTGTGCTTTAGTAGACGAACAAAGGGCATCCAACAGGAAAATGAAATCAACGCTCTATATATGCGCAAACCAAAAGGAGATCCTTTAAAGGGATTTGTGATGAAAACAAATTGCTCTTCAAATGAGGAGCCAAAGGGTAATACTGTATGCTTGACATTTAGATTCAAATACTGAAGCTGGTCTGTCTGTTGGTTTGAATTTGAAAGCATTACAACATTTAAGGGCTTCATCAATTCAAAGAAATCATATCAAGACACATTCAAGCTCGAAAAATGTATGACGTTAATCTTAAAATATCTTTAGTCTGTTTCACAGTATAAATCCAGATAACTATTTTGGGAACTTGCAACTCTAGCCTGTTTAGATGTAAAACAATAGGCCTGCCCATGATTTAAAAAAAATATCTTTAAAAAAAAACAACATTCAAATGGAGGAAAACTTTTCCTCTGGGGAGAAGGCTGGTGCAGCTTTCAGAAAAAAACGTCTGCTTGTTCCAAGGCGGTCCTCTCACGCAGGCTTGCTACTGCATCAGATCCAGTGGATAAAAATGGCTGTATATGCTAATCTATAGCAAACCCTAGGGACAAGGGGACTAGTAAACATACCAGTTAGTCCGTCCTCCTTACACAGTAAATTATTGGAGTGAAGAAAAACATTTTCAAAGGAAGCCTGGATGACTCAATTAAAGGCATAAAAGGTCTGACAACCGACTGCCAAGGAGAAAGTAATAAGGACAGATTCTTATTCCTTTCCCTTTCCACATCCTATTCCGGCGCAGGTGTTAATATGACAACAGCAAAATGTAACGAACGCTGGCTCCATGCTTTTCCTCTGGTGGGATGCAAATACTGAATTAATGTGACTTCCTTATCAGCACCTCCTTTGAGCTTACTGTAGCCGTCTGTAGGGTTTACTGAATCCTTTCACTTGTGTTGTGTAAGAGTAGCTGAGGTAAAGGGAGAAAAACATTCTAAGAAGGAGAGAGATGCTGATTTTCCCTTTTGATAATCACACAGATGACCATGTAGGTCAGGGATCATCAACTAGATTTCTTTCTGGAGTGGATGGTCAGGAGGCCGGAACATAATTACAAATACTTTGTAGACTGCAAATTGACCGCAAGAAGCCCAAACAGATATCATATTTGACTAAAACAATGATTTTAAATCTTGCTTAGATTTGTATACAATAACATTAACATATGATGCAGGGGAATACTTTGGAACACATTTCCAAAAGTAAAATCTCTTGGAGCTGATTTGCTGGTGTTTTTACAGGTCTTTTATGTCCAACAAATAAAATAAAAACTTGGGGGGCCAAATAAAGTCACGGGCCTGCATCACCAGTTGGGGAACCCTGATTTAGGCTTTTCAGAAATCAAATGGCATTTTCCTCTAATTTGATCTAACCTAGGTAATAGAGTCCCAGAAATACAGGCAACCACCCACACACAAACATAGCCGTCCACACACACACACACACACACACACACACACACACACACACACACACACACACACACACACAGCTCAATAAGACTCCAGCAGTTGGCTGGGAGATGACTCAGAGCTATAGGACCTTTCCAGGCCTGATCCCTACCCAGCTCCCATCAATCCCTCAGCACACAGCCAGAGCCCTCCTGCACACAGAGGCTGAGGTAATGGATGTCTGAGCTACAGCTCCATTCCCTTAATGAGGCAGGAGCAGGTCAGGGGAGGAAGACAGGAAGCAGGGAGAGAGAAGAGCAAAAATAGCCAATGCATTGAAAACCAACCACGTACACGTAAATTGGAAGAAAGCTATGGTAGGCTATAGGCAAGGTGGGGGAAGGTGAAAGCAAGTTGCATTTCTGGATCCTTTGAAATCCTTTCTTTGAAATCCTTTCAGCATTGAAACGCCCAGTTATGAATGTAGTTTGCAAGCCGAATGTGCAGGGTGTGCATGTCTACATCTATAGCATGATCATTAGGATAGTGTGGCTGACTACTAGAGTTAGTGGTAGTTACGACTCCTCCTAGGTCCCTGCCTGCAGTCAGTAGAGACCTGACTAACCCGACAGTGGCTGCAGCAGGGTTTCTGTTAGGAAAATGTGTCGCCAGACATTTGACCGGGAGCGTTTTATTTTATTGGACATTTGAGAAATTTACCGGATCTATAAGCATTGCGTGTGTAACCTAATTATGCCGTTTACCCACGGTGCTCAGAATGACAGAAACCACATTTGGGTTATTTTAATTCATATTAATATGCAAATCGAGGATGCAACAATGTGTGGTCCTTCTTGTGCACTTTAAAGATGTTAGAACAACTGATCACATTTACTTTTCCTCAGCCAACAAGACGAGTAACTAACAGCAACATCACTATCCTATTTCAATCTACTATCCCCCATAGTTGAACATTTTACTTATTCTATTGGTCAGTTTGTCAAGAAAGAAATAGCCTATTCCAAACAGACCATTGGACAGATTATACACTAAGTATATAAAACATTGGGGACACGTTCCTAATATTGAGTTGCACCCCCACCCTTTTGCCCTCAGAACAGCCTGAATTTGTCGAGGCATGGACTCTACAAGGTGTCGAAAGCATTCCACAGGGATGCTGGCCCATGTTGACGCCAATGCTTCCCACAGTCTTGTCAAGTTGGATGGATGTCCTTTGGATGGGAGACCATTCTTGATACACAGGAAAATGTTGAGCGTGAAAAACCCAGAAGTGTTGCATTTGTTGACACACTCAAACCGATACACCGGGCACCTACGACCATACCCCGTTCATAGGCACTTCAATCTTTTGCCTTGCAGGTTCACCCTCTGAACGGCACACATACACAATCCAGTCTCAATCGTCTCAAGGCTTAAAAATCCTTCTTTAACCTGCCTCCTCCCCTTCATCTACACGGACTGAAGTGGATTTAACAATTGACACCAATAAGGGATCATAGCTTTCACCTGGTCAGTCTCATGGAAACAGCAAGTGTCCTAACGCAGTAGGCTACGCATGATAGTTTGTTCCATAATGCAATTAGCTGGAAAACCACATTGTCAAAAGCACACTGCACACAGGAGCGGTTTCATGTGACAGGGATGAAAATATCCATTAGATATTTAGAAAGAGGGGAGTTCTAATATGCAACAACTAACCTGAGCTGCTAACATGACTAGGATTGTGCCTTTGGCTACTGGACAATGAAAGAACGTTTCTATAAAATAATCTGACGGATAAGGTATGATTTTGGCTAGGCTACTTTGAAGCAAGGTAAGATACGCATCATAATATCTAGTAAAGCGTTCAGGTTTCAAACAAATATATGTTTTCAAAATGCATACTGTCTCCAGCTCATTGCAAAGTGGCGTGTAACACGCTGATGAAGCCTGCCTTCTGTTGCCTACGCATTTGCTGTTTGAGATGCTGATGAAGCCTGCCTTCTGTTGCCTACGCATTTGCTGTTTGAGATGCTGATGAAGCCTGCCTTCTGTTGCCTACGCATTTGCTGTTTGAGATGCTGATGAAGCCTGCCTTCTGTTGCCTACGCATTTGCTGTTTGAGATGCTGATGAAGCCTGCCTTCTGTTGCCTACGCATTTGCTGTTTGAGATGCTGATGAAGCCTGCCTTCTGTTGCCTACGCATTTGCTGTTTGAGATGCTGATGAAGCCTGCCTTCTGTTGCCTACGCATTTGCTGTTTGAGATGCTGATGAAGCCTGCCTTCTGTTGCCTACGCATTTGCTGTTTGAGATGCTGATGAAGCCTGCCTTCTGTTGCCTATGCATTTGCTGTTTGAGATGCTGATGAAGCCTGCCTTCTGTTGCCTATGCATTTGCTGTTTGAGATGCTGATGAAGCCTGCCTTCTGTTGCCTATACATTTGCTGTTTGAGATGCTGATGAAGCCTGCCTTCTGTTGCCTATACATTTGCTGTTTGAGATGCTGATGAAGCCTTCCTTCTGTTGCCTACGCATTTGCTGTTTGAGATGCTGATGAAGCCTTCCTTCTGTTGCCTATACATTTACTGTTTGACATGCTGATGAAGCCTGCCTTCTGTTGCCTACGCATTTGCTGTTTGAGATGCTGATGAAGCCTGCCTTCTGTTGCCTACGCATTTGCTGTTTGAGATGCTGATGAAGCCTTCCTTCTGTTGCCTATACATTTACTGTTTGACATGCTGATGAAGCCTGCCTTCTGTTGCCTACGCATTTGCTGTTTGAGATGCTGATGAAGCCTGCCTTCTGTTGCCTACGCATTTGCTGTTTGAGATGCTGATGAAGCCTGCCTTCTGTTGCCTATGCATTTGCTGTTTGAGATGCTGATGAAGCCTGCCTTCTGTTGCCTATACATTTGCTGTTTGAGATGCTGATGAAGCCTTCCTTCTGTTGCCTATACATTTACTGTTTGACATGCTGATGAAGCCTGCCTTCTTGCCTGCATTTGCTGTTTGAGATGCTGATGAAGCCTTTTGCTGTTTGAGATTTGCTGTTTGAGATGCTGATGAAGCCTTCCTTCTGTTGCCTATACATTTACTGTTTGACATGCTGATGAAGCCTGCCTTCTGTTGCCTATACTTTTGCTGTTTGAGATGCTGATGAAGCCTGCCTTCTGTTGCCTACGCATTTGCTGTTTGAGATGCTGATGAAGCCTGCCTTCTGTTGCCTATACATTTGCTGTTTGAGATGCTGATGAAGCCTTCCTTCTGTTGCCTATACATTTACTGTTTGACATGCTGATGAAGCCTGCCTTCTGTTGCCTATACTTTTGCTGTTTGAGATGCTGATGAAGCCTTCCTTCTGCCTATACATTTACTGTTTGACATGCTGATGAAGCCTGCCTTCGCCACTTTTGCTGTTTGAGATGCTGATGAAGCCTGCCTTCTGTTGCCTATACATTTGCTGTTTGAGATGCTGATGAAGCCTGCCTTCTGTTGCCTATACATTTGCTGTTTGAGATGCTGATGAAGCCTGCCTTCTGTTGCCTATACATTTGCTGTTTGAGATGCTGATGAAGCCTGCCTTCTGTTGCCTATACATTTGCTGTTTGAGATGCTGATGAAGCCTTCCTTCTGTTGCCTATACATTTACTGTTTGATATGCTGATGAAGCCTGCCTTCTGTTGTCTATGTATTTACTATTTGAGATGCTGTAGCAGCAGCTCTCGCGCTGTCTGACAGATTTTCCGCTCAAAAGGTTCCGTATCTGTATGTTGTACGCGTGTGATTGAGATACTGAACAAAATATACTGTACACACACGCCAATTAAATTCCACTAAATGAACCTATAGACCGATAAGCATGACCAGTCAAATGTATTTCCATCGACTGGAATTTCCATCAATGAAGAGGCTAAAAAGCATTATTTCGAAAGAGGATTTTTTTCTTCAACTCCCGGACAATTGGCCTGCGCCTATTTTATTTATTGGCTTTTCTAATGAATACAAAAACTGCCAAAAGCTAGCTATTACTGGCTAACAGAAACCCTGGGCTGCAGCAGTAATTACTTGTCAGCGCCAATCAATTGCACAGCAACTTAGCACTTTCTGTCTGCCTCCCTCTGCCTACCTGCCTTGCAATAAGACATGAGAGAAAGGGGGGCGGACGACAACGTGGGGACTAATTACAATTCACAGTGCCTTTCTTAACACAACCATTAAATAGAAGATGAGATGAGTTTCATTTGTTGCAAACAGACAGACCTTTCTGGGTTCTCAATACCGCACTAAGGAATTTTGCTCTATGCATGACAGATTGACCAGGTAAATCCAGGTGAAAGCTATGATCCCTTTTTGACGTCACTTGTTAAATCCACTTCAAATCAGTGTAGATAAAGGGAAGGAGACGGGTTAAAGAAGCCTTGGGACAATTGAGACATGGATTGTGTAAGTGTGCCATTCAGAGGGTGGATGGACAAAATATTTAAGTGCCTATGAACAGGGTATGGTAGTAGGTGCCAGGCACACCAGTTTGAGTGTGTCAAGAACTGCAATACTGCTGGGATTTTCATGCTCAACAGTTTCCCGTGTGTATCAAGACTGGTCCACCACCCAAAGGAGGGGCGGGGGGGTAGCAACTCAATAGTAGGAAGGTGTTCCCAATGTTTTGTACACTCAAAGTTAACCAATTGATTCTTGAAGAATAGAACTTAAAGTGCCTCATTCAACTGCCATACCCCATCAGAATCCAAAATATAAGCTTGTTCTTACAGCAATGTTAAAAACAATGTTAATGTAAGCAAATGCTGTATAGCTTTAAAACATGGTTAAAACTATAATTTTGATAGCATGGACGGTCAGCCATTGCATCCATAGCTCGGTCTATAAATTTGAGAGCGGTCACATTTCTCCAGATTCCAATCCTTCAGGTTTTTGCCAAAACAGAGGCGGGGTGTCAACGTTGTTATTGTTTGAATTAGGGACTCTAGTTTTAAATCGCTCTCAAATAGCATCCCTACTATTCCCACCACCAAGAAAAAGTGAGCCTGGCAGAATAAGGAGCTTATTAAATCCAGTCCTCAGATGCTGAGAAGTATACTCCTGTGGAATATCTGCTCATAATATGTTGCAGAGAGGAAAATATTTAGCTTACCACCCCAAAATAACATCTTAACGAAAGTGGAGTGATAAAAACAGAACTGCTGATGGCAGCCAGTTGTACAAAACAAACGAAGTGGAGGAGGGAGATCAGGACACAGCAGGAAATGTCATCTTTATAGATACACCATATATACAAATGTATGTGGACACCCCTTCAAATTAGTGGGTTGGGCTATTGCAGCCACACCCGTAGCTGGCAGGTGTATAAACCGAGCACACAGTCATGCAATCTAAACATTGGCAGTAGAATGGCCATACTGAAGATCTCAGAGACTTTCAACGTGGCACTGTCATAGGATGCCACTTTTCCAACAAGTCAGTTCATCAAATTTCGGCCCTGCTCAAGCTGCCCCGGTCAACTGTAAGTGCTGTTATTGTGGAGTGGAAACGTCTAGGAGCAACAACGGCTCAGCCGCAATTTGGTAGTCCGAACGGGACAGCCGAGTGCTGAAGCAACAGCTCACTACGAGTTCCAAACTGCACCTGAAAGCAGCAGTAACTGTTCGTCGGGAGCTTCATGAAATGGGTTTCCATGGGCGAGCAGCCGCACACAAGCCTAAGATCACCATACACAATGCCAAGCGTCGGCTGGAGTGGTGTAAAGCTCGCCACCATTGGACTCTGGAAGAGTGGAAAGGTGTTCTCTGGAGTGATGAATCACGCTTCACCACATGGCAGTCAGATGGACGAATCTGGGTTTGGCGGATGCCAGGAGAACGCACCTGCCCCAATGAATAGTGCAAACTGTAAAGTTTGGTGGAGGAGGAATAATGGTGTGCTTCCAACTTTCTGGCAACAGTTTGGGGAAGGCCCTTTCCTGTTTCAGCATGACAATGCCCCCATGCACAAAGCGAGGTCCATACAGAATTGGTTTGTCGAGATCAGTGTGGGAGAACTTGACTGGCCTGCACAGAGCCCTGACCTCAACCCCATTGAACACCTTGGGGATGAATTAGAATTCTGACTGCGAGCCAGGCCTAATCAGTCAACATCAGTGCCCGACCTCACTAATGCTCATGGCTGAATGGAAGCAAGTCCCCGCAGAAATGTTCCAATCTCTATTGGAAAGCCTTTCCAGAGGAGTGGAGGCTGTAATAGCAGCAAAGGCAAGACCAACTCCACTCCGTGACCAACTCCATTAATGCCAATGATTTTGGAATGAGATGATGTTTGACAAGCAGGTGTCCACATACTTGTAGTCATGTAGCGTACAAGACAACATCCTAGCCAGGACTGAACAAGATACTCAAAGAAATTGTTACCAGTTTCTTCAACCTATAACTAAACATTTGAACAATGAAATAGGGGTATCCATGTGCATCTAGATAGTGAGGACAGAAAATCGTCTCTTTGGTTATTACTTGGTTATACTTGCACTCAAATGAATGTCAAGCTGTCCCGCTTTTTTTTGCAAAGAATTAATCTCTCATCAGATATGAATCTGAAAGCTATCTCCCTCTTAAAACTCTACTACCTTCTCCTGCCCTCTCTCTCCTGCTGGAGAAGAGACTCCTCATCTCTTATCTCGCTCCTTCCACCTGTCTGAGTGAGCACAGCCTACAGACTAATCTGGACCTCACACATTCTCTAGGACCACAGGGCATCAAACTGAAACACTGCCTTGTTTAGCTGAGGCTGATCGGATCTTATTGGCAATCTCTGTCCGTAACAATGGAGAGGGATTCTAGCGACAACAAAGAGACATCACCCACTCACACCGCAGCATATTCTGAGTGGGTCCATGCAGTTGGAGGTGGAGAGCTTCTTAATGTAGACAATGACTTAAGGCACTAGATTTGAATCAAGGATTCCAGCCCCTCTCCAAGCTAGCCTCAAGTCCTGAAGTTGTGACAATTACAAGCCTCTCTAAAAGGACTTCTTATCTAGACACTTGGAGCTGCTCTTGTTTCAGAGATATTGCCAGTCAAGGTTAGAATGCAAGCTGTTGATAGCAGGGGGAGGTGTAGGACTCCTACGTGTTTCTCTCCTTCTATCCTCTTGTCAGCCAACTGAACAGCTTCCAGGTACTTAAAATGCAGCTCCATCAGTCTATCAACCTGTAGGACAGAGGGAGAAGACATCAGACACCAATGCAAGGCGCTATGCATACAAAACCCCATGGAGGGAGAAAATAGGATTCAGACAGCCAGAGGCTAGCATGTAGTATGGCTATAACCATGTATGTATCTGTAGCACCACTCAAGTAGCAGAGGGACTGTTGTCTCTATCACTGGTGGTGAAGTTAACTCTTTCCACCACAGGATCAATATTTTAGTCATTAACAGTGACCAGTCACAGGCTGATCAATACATACTCACACCTGTACAAGGGGATCTCTATCAGGGAAGTGAATATGTAAAAAAATTCCTTGCTTTTTAAGAAATATTGCTGTGAAAATGATCTGCCAACAGTGGTGGATCAGTGAAGATCTCACCTTCTCACAGTCGTTCTCAGTGAACTTGCTAAGGAGCCTCGTCCTCTGCTGGGCTTTCAGGTTCCGCAGGCAGGAAGATATGATGGAACACACGTGTTCTGCAAAGGGAGGAGACCAATATCAGTGCCACTGAGGCTTCACCAAGGTAGCTCAGCTTCATCTTCATGGGGGGTTAGAAGTAGCCTAGTGTTACTGAACCCACAGTGCTGGGAGCCAATATTATACTGTATGTGAACATATTATGCATTTTCAGAATTCATAGGAGTAATAGACTATTGGAAAAACGTATATTCCAAGATCAGGTTATCGTCTGACAGTGGCAGGAATGGAAAAATATGATTACAACTGATCATTTGCTAATTCTTTGCAGAGCAAAGCATGGAGAATATTAACAGGGAAAACATTTAAAAAAAAGTTATGACAAGTAAAAATCTATTTTCATTAAAAGGCTGTTATGCTCCACAACTGTTATTCTTGTCATCGAATTGAATTTCTGGTGGTGATAAAAAAGCCTTCCGTTGAGGATGTGTGGCCATTTAATGAGCGTGGGCTCCAAAACATCTGGTTAACAGACAAAATGACTAACAAAGAGGCAGTTGGTCCTAGAACTACTCTTGTTAACCTAATACACGCATCACAGAACATTTACTCTACCCCAGAGACACATCCATGTTGTTAAGGGCTTACACTTGCATCTGACATTTAGGGCTAAATCTGACTAAATAATAAATAAAGAAAATATGGAGTAATAACAGTCACATGTTGGTATTAATTAGAGGTCCATTTTTAAGTTCAACTCATCTTGGAAGTTGCTAAGCAACAAGCAAAATACTTGATTCTTGATGTTAAAACTTGACTTCAGCAAGGTGCTCAATACTGCTCTTCCATGTGCCATTCATGAAACACATTTTGAAGAGAGATAAGTGCCACACAAAGCAAGCTCACACCTCTATTCATTAGTGTTATCATTTACTGTTTGTGTTCATTATGAGAGTGAACTACCATTGTAATGTCACCAAGTGGACTGCCCCTCTACTGTGTGCACATAATGAGAGGAATGCAACTTCCGGGGACACTAATTTGTCAACATAACCCGAGTAGCAATTATTGTCAGCACCTTGACACCACAGTGGGAAGTTACTGATCGCTACAGGGCACCCTCCACATACAGAGCGCGGTTTCCAGAAAATTTGGGGGCGTCTGGCATTTGTTGCTCAAGATCGATGATTGATGCTGATTAAGACACTTGTCATCTGGTGAGGGTGGAGTTAGACTACCGATGGCATGAGAGGAGCTGCCGTCACCTCAAGCTTTAGGAGCTCAACTATGCTGACAAGAAATGAGAAGAAACATATAGCTTTTCTATGAGAACGAACAGCCAAATTATTGAGCAGGACCAAACAAATATATTTCAAAGGAAAAAAATCAGCCATCCTCTTACTAATTATAAACCCATCTTTTGGCAGTCACAGTGATAAGCCTGTACAATCAGAGGGATTTCTAATTCAGGAAGTACACAAACAGAACAACAGCATGTTCATCAAACAGCAGCACAGAGAGGAATTGCCGTCTCAGCTCTTGCTCACCTGCCCTCCAGAGGACCAGTGTCACATGGGCACAGTGGGGGTGTGGTGGATAAATTAGGACATTATTAGAGGCTGAATAAATAGTGTTTCAGCTGAAGGATTGGGAGCGCTGCTAAAACTCTCCCTGGGCTGGAGCATGCTGTGGGAGACGAGCTGGACTGGAGAGTGGCAGCTCATCTCTGAGATAGTCTACTACTGTATGTAAGACATAATCTATGCCCTGGGCTTCACTGTAGGCCAGGCCTGCTCATCTCTGTTACGAGGGTAAAAGGATAGGATGTGTCTATGAGTTAGCTCATTAAAGTGCCACCAGACCATGGCACGCTCCAGAGCCCCTCAATGAGAAAAGCCATTAGCAACAGGGTCATGGTTGCAGTGTGACTTTCCACAGCCTGATGATTACATCCCAAGTGTGATAGAAGGCTTCAGCTTCAACACCTTAGTGCAGTAATCATGGCTCCATTACATGTATGTATGTATGTATGTATGTATGTATGTATGTATGTATGTATGTATGTATGTATGTATGTATGTATGTATGTAACTCAGTCACAATATTATGAATTGCTGCCTGTTGCAGGTTGTTGGCCTACATACTACATTTAATACCATGTGTGACCTGTTTGGTTTGAGGGGTTGAGGTTGAGACAAGTCATTTCTATACCCAAACTTGGTTGGTTCAACATGATTGGTCCAACTTCGAGGGGTTATGTTTGGTTAAATGTGGTCACAAAGATGATAAAGCTCCAATGTAGTTATTGTAGGAATAGGTGAATGTGCTAAATTAGTGAAATATGGTTGATTAAATGTATCGTCAATGATTTATCCAATTCTCTCCTTATCACAAATCTATAAAACATAAGGCAGATAAATGCCATTTCAATCAGTGAGTAAAATACAGCTCCCTGTGCTCACTAACAAACCATTAGGCAAACAAAATGGCTGTCAGTTCACTTAAATACAGATTCATTTGTGTTAATGGAATCATGCAACTGGTAAAGAAAATGGCTGACAAGATTGATGGCACCAGCGCGGGAGATGTAAGTATATTACCCCATTACCCTCGCTTTTACACAACCAACAACAAGCAAACCACCAACAAAGAGCAGCAAAAACAGAATGGTATATCAAATACAGGCACGGTACATACCAAAGGCACACATAATAACAACGGTTTAAGCCCATTCACTCAATACAGGAAGGCTGCATTGGCCAACTGTTCATTAGATGTGACCTAGAAAAATGATGCAGCTCTATTACCCTTATCAAAGTCACATCACAATAAGATATAGCATAGACTGCAATATTAGTCTTAGGTCTCCCAACTGATAGAGGACCAGCATGGTTGATGCTGCCGGTTTCTCAGAGAGTAGCTCGATGCTGCAGTGTGCTTTTACAAGCTTCAACGGCATCCTCCCCTCCTTGGTGAATGATGGGAGGATATGCATGTTGCACATTGCTGGTAGAACTCGTCATGAGCTTAGACAACACATAGGCTATGCCACCACCCTGCTCCCTCTACCACAATCCCTAGTTCCCCCTCTTCGGTAAGTCAGCAGCAGCAGAGACTAAGAAAACAATGCTTCCCGTATCACAGCCACTGCAGCACAGAGAGAGTGAGGGACAAGTGAAAAACATTCATGAGGAAATAATACCCGTCTCTGGGAGAGCTAGGGTAGCGCCTGTGAACAGTCTCAGTCTAGAGTGGTGATCATATTCATGAGCACTAGAGACTTTCTGTTCCAGTCTAATGGAACCACAACCAGGTGACCCAATTTGACAAAAAAATGGTCCATGTGTAACCGATGTGAAATGGCTAGCTAGAGGAGTGCGCACTAATAGCATTTCAATTGGTGACGTCACTCGCTCTAAGACCTTGAAGTAGTTGTTCCTCTTGCTCTGCAAGTGCCGCGACTTTTGTGGAGCGATGGGTAACGATGCTTCGTGGGAGGCAGTTGTTGATGTGTGCAGAGGGTCCCTGGTTCGAACCCAGGTAGGGGCGAGGAGAGGGAAGGAAGCTATGCTGTTACACATGCTACTACTTACTGTATTACCATCATCAACATCTGTTCAAAATCTAATCTGCATGAAAACCAGAACAAATACTACACTGAACAAAAATATAAACGCAACATGTAAAGTGTTCGTCCCATGTTTCATGAGCTGAAATAAAAAATCCCAGAAATGTTCCATGCGCACAAAAAGCTTATTTCTCTCAAATTGTGTGTACAAATTTGTTTTAGAGCTGTCCCCATCTAAGAAAAAAATGTTGGTTGACCGAAAGTCATCTGTTCTTTCGACCAATCGACTGCCTTTTTTTTATGACATGTTTTTATGCATATATATATGACATTTTAATCAAATCAACTATATGCATTGAGCTTGTCTGATGCTTCAATCTTACAGTTTGATGCATCAAGACGGTTTCAGAGATCTAGATAACTAAAATGTTTTTAAAAAACTTAACCTGACCAAACCATTCTCCTCCTGCTGGCTTTCGCAGATTCTGCTATTACTCTCCTGAAGTTGCCAGTAATAGGCTACATGAGGAGTCAACAACCTTTCTCATGTGGAATGCCAATTTATCTTACCATTTCTACTGCGCACCAGTTACGGTTTTCATATGCACATTTTCATGAAAGTTTAATTTAATTTATAATAACGTCTTCATATCGCAAACTCATTGTCATGTGGTTCATGAAAATTCTATCCAAATCTAAATGAAAATGACACCAACCTAAAGTTACTTTTATTGCCAACTACGTAAAAACAGCCCACAAAGCCAACAAATAAAAGCATTGCAGCGTATTTCCTATGAATCACATTGCCAACACATGGCCTGTCTGCAAACGAACTTGAAACATTGTATCAACTATTAACTTGGGTCAGGCCAGAAGCAAGAGCTACCGAACTTGCAACATTGTATAAAATATTCTAGGCCCTCAGAGTTTCCTGCACCAGTGAGCTCCGGACAGACACAGCTGTAGGCTATTTGCAAAAGGGATAAAAAGCAGTGCTCGACTTGGGCAGGAGTTCACCAGAACTGAGTACCTGCACCTCAAATGTTCTACAGCTTAAGCCCCTTGTTCCTCGTGTAGAATATTAGCTCATAAGTATTGTGGCACTCCTGCACCTAAATATAAACAGTACGAACACCCCAAATTGAGTACCGGACCCTATTTAAATCCTAGTCGAGCACTGATAAAAAGCCTATTTTATGGTGTTTTCACTGGATCAGAGTAAGACATTTTTCTCTTTCACGCTGAGTGATTATCAAAAGGGAGAGAGAGAGTTGGAAAGGTTTTTTAAATACAGTGAGGAACTATTGTAATTTTCAATGGATGTAAAACAAGAGTTACATTTGCTTGATGTTTGAGACGAAGAAAACATTACTTTGAGAAGCTCGACAGGTGCGTTAAGCCAATCAGAAATACTATCATCAGAGACCTTCAGAGCAGCAGCGCCCCCTCAAGGTTCTGAGCCTGGTCCTGCAAAGCCACAGCCCCCTGAAGGGAGAGCATAATATACAAGGACATTCTCAAAGCTGCTAATGAGATCCTTGACGACCTTGTACCTAGCCGGTGGGGATTCCAGTGGGGTGCCCCCACCCAGGCAGTGGCAGAGCTAGCAACACTATCTGCAGTAACCCATGGGGGGGGTACACTCGGACATTCACGGTGGTACAAAATCAAAGGTCTGACTGCATGGCGATGCTTGGGAATACGGTCACTACGGGGGACCATGTTGTAGGTGTTTCAGGGGAAGGGGGTATATCTGACCTCCATCAGGTACGTGACGATGGTTAATAAAATCTCCCCATTTTTTGCACAGTTTTGCAGGCCTTCTCATACAGCTGCAACTATATACATTCGTAAATCATGGTGTTCTTTGGATGCAACTCAGCATTCTTTGTCCTCCAAACACGATGAGTTGAGTTTTTACCAAAAAGTTATATTTTGGTTTCATCTGACCATATGATATTCTGGATCATGCAAATGCTCTCTAGCAAACGTCAGACGGGCCTGGACATGTACTGGCCTAAGCAGGGGGACACATCTGGCACTGCAGGATTTGAGTCCCTGGCGGCGTAGTGTGTTACTGATGGTAGGCTTTGTTACTTTGGTCCCAGCTCTCTGCAGGTCATTCACTAGCTCCCCCCGTGTGCTTCTGGGATTTTTGCTCACCGTTCTTGTGATCATTTTGACCCCATGGGGTGAGATCTTGCGTGGAGCCCCAGATCGAGGGAGATTAGTGGTCTTGTATGTCTTCCATTTCCTAATAATTGCTCCCACAGTTGATTTCTTCAAACCAAGTCCTATATCAACATAACCTAAAAGGCCGCTCAGCAAGGAAGAAGACACTGCTCCAAAACCGGGTTTGCAACTGCACATAAGGACAAAGATCGTACTTTTTGGAGAAATGTCCTTTGGTCTGATGAAACAAAAATAGAACTGTTTGGCCATAATGACCACCGTTATGTTTGGAGGAAAAGGGGGAGGCTTACAAGCCGAAGAACACCATCCCAACCGTGAAAGCATGGGGGTGGCAGCATCATGTTGTGGGGGTGCTTTGCTGCAGGAGGAACTGGTGCACTTCACAAGAGAGATGGCATTATGGGGGGGATTATGTGGATATATTGAAGCAACATCTCAAGACATCAGTCAGGAAGTTAAAGCTTGGTCACAAATGGGTCTTCCAAATGGACAATGACCCCAAGCATACTTCCAAAGTTGTGGAAAAATGGCTTAAGGACAACAAAGTCAAGGTATTGGAGTGACCATCAGAAATCCCTGACCTCCATCCTTTAGAAAATGTGTGGGCAGAACTGAAAAAGCATGTGAGAGGAAAGAGGCCTACAAACCTGACTCAGTTACACCAGCTCTGTCAGGAGGAATGGGGCAAAATTCACCCAACTTAGTGTGGGAAGCTTGTGGAAGGCTACCCAAAATGTTTGACCCAAGTTAAACAAATTAAAGGTAATGCAACCAAATACTAATTGAGTGTATGTAAACTTCTGACCCACTGGGAATGTGATGAAAGAAATAAAAGCTTAAATAAATAATTCTCTCAACTTTTATTCTGACATTTCACATTCTTAAAATAAAGTGGTGATGCTAACTGAACTAAGACAGGGGATTTTTACTGGGATTAAATGTCAGGAATTCTGAAAAACTGAGCTTTATTGTATTTTCTAAGGTGTATGTAAACTTCCGACTTCAACTGTATATACGCATGCACTCACACAAACACACAAATAAATATACATACATACCTATAAATGATATGTATTTATTACTGTTCGCCGAAAACAAATCTCGGTTGACAAACAGCCTAACAACCAAACAATCGACCAGTTGACTAATTAGGGTCAGCCCTAATTTTTTTACACCCCTATTTCGCCTTTGCCAAGATAATCCATCCACCCGACAGGTGTGGCATATCATTAAACTGATTAAACTGCATGCTCACTACACAGGTGCACCTTGTGCTGGAGATAATAAAAAAGCAACAAAGAATGTGCAGTTTTGTTACACACAGATGTCTCAAGTTGAGGGAGCATGCAATTGACATGCTGACTGCAGGAATGTCCACCAAAGCTGTTGACAGATAATTGAATATTCATTTCTCTACCATAAACAGCCCCCGTCATTTTAGAGAATTTACCAGTACATCCAAATGTCCTCACAACCGCAGACCATGTATAAACCAGGCCAACCGAGAAACTCCACATCCAGCTTCTTCATCTGCGGGATCATATGAGGGGGTGCTGAGGAGTATTTCTGTTTGTAATAACCTGGAGCAGCCATCAGGTTAACATGCAAAGAGGGCCACGAGGCAGGCAATTGAGCTTGGAGGAGGAGGAGCAGTAGAGGAGGTTGACAGTGGCAGGTCCTGACAGTTCTCTGCTGGGGACAGATTGAACCTGAACCAGCCGTGTCCTGAGGAAAGCAATCAACCGAGCCCGGCCAGACCAAAGGCACCCCTGCAGGGTACGAACTCTCGTCTACACTGTCTGAGGCAAACTTCCACCATACCTGACTAGAATAGTCCAGGGGAAGAAATCACTTTCAAGGCTGGGCTGCGTTTCATAAGCTATTTTGATGGTTGACAATCATGTGATGGCTTCATTATGGCTCCTGTCATTGATGGGTATCAGCAACATCAAAATGGACTGACCAAGTTCCAAACCAATTCAAAGATATATGTATGCAGGTATGGATGAGTTCCCATTATCAAATTCCCTCATTGACTACACCGGAGACTATGAACAGTTTGAGTTAAAAGGAAAGAGACTATTGGTAGATTGGCCAGCAGCTGGCTTGCCTTTGAAGCTAAACAGGCTTGGTCCTGGTCTGTCCCTAGATGTGAGACCAGATACTGCTGGAAGTGGTGTTGGGACAGTAGGAGGCACTCTCTCCTCTGGTCAAAAAAAATATCCCAGGGCAGTGATTGACACTGCCCAGCGTAAGGTGCCTTCTTTCGGATGGGACATTAAACAGATGTCCTGACTCTCTGTGGGCACTAAAGATCACCAGGCACTTATTGTAAGAGTGGAGGTGTTTACCCCAGTGTCCTTGCTAAATTCCCAATCTGGCCACCTAATCATCCCCAGCTTCCAATTGGCTCATTCATCTCCCCTGTAACTATTCCTCAGGTCATTGCTATAAATGAGAATGTGTTCTCAAGTCAACTTTCCCGGTAAAAAAGACTCAAATTAGTGCAGTATTTTGCACTGATCACAATATCTGTTAATTAGGCCTATTATCTGAAACAAAGTTATAAAAATCTAATTCCACTACAGCTCCTATTCTTCTAATGTAGTTTTAGAATCATGTGAAAACAAGAAGATAGAGATATTAAAGCACCCAGCAGCGTTAGATCGACATCCAAGGAAAACAAAACCAACTACAAAGGGCTGCAGTGCAGTCAGAACTAATGTAAATGGGGTGTTTACTTCTGTTCCATCACACTGTGTGTGCATCATTAGCCTGCTAAATATAGTCTGCCAGAATCTCATTCTATCTATGCAAAACATTAGGACATGAAAATGAATACAGACCTTAAAAAGGTACGCTATTGTGAGTCATCACATTCTGCAAAGATCCTCTGCAATGTTTTTTTCTCAAAACCACTGTATGCAAATGTGGTCCGACAATTCACAGCCAATGGGCCTCAGTATATTTTCAGAGGCGATTTAATGGAGATCAATCTCTTATAATGATGGAGAGGGGTTTGGAGTGCTTTACCTATTAATTACTTAAACTCTCATTTGTGTAGCCCTAATAGATTCATTAATTATGACTGCATTGTGTTATTTTTGAGAACCACTTTCTTGTTTAAAAAAAAAAATCACTACAGCAGAGGAGACACTAATTACTGTCAAAAACTATGACAAATCAATCATGCATCCTCAAAACAATATCAAATTAATGGTAAAACATTGTTGCTATGAAAAAAGCTGTGACTTTCAAAAAGTTGAAAAAGTGGCAAATAAAGCTTACACTAAATAATTGGTCATCACTCACAATAATAAATACAATACAAACGATGTAAGGACAAACATAACTAATGCTTAGTATCATCGTCATTTAGTAAATAGGCCTATCTCAGTCAAGAAATTATGCAATGCATTAGGGACATGCCTAGGAATATTATAATCCAAAGGTATGTTACGAGCTGTAGCCCACTGCTCTATGGCCTAGATGCCCTCCGGCATCAGCCCACAATTATAGTGAGCATTCAAAGCAGCACACAGCACAGCAGCGTAACCACACTTAATGGCAGTTTGGCTTGGCTGTGACTAGTAGGAGGTCCATCAGTGGGAGCACCAGGGGGATAAGCTTTAGCGGGCCCTGTTATGTCTGGCTTCCTACTCGGAGGTTCAGGCAGGTCTCAGGTTAATTCATTCCGTCCCACAGATGAAGGAGACAGACAAAGGAAGCCAATTTGTGGGCCGTCCGGACGTATGAGATATAATTAAAAGACAGAGAAGGCAGGGTTTCCCCTATATTCATTTAGCAGTGGCGCCGCTGCTAAATCGAGGCAGCCACTGCAAAAACCAAAAGGGGGCTAGGGAGGGGTGGCTGATAAGCGCCGATGCTTTCATTTTCTTATTTCACAACTCAAGAGTGGATTCTGAGAGGAACAGGAGAAAAACCAATCAAGGTTAGATTGATAACTTAAATCGACAGACGAAAAAGCCATTAGACAAACCAGATTAGATCTCCTGTCCTGTTAAATTGTGTTTTGGGTACAGACATTGGACAACTGTGAGCAATTGCCCTAAACTCAGACAAGCAAAAATATTTCATTGTTTATAAAAGGAAATTTGGAGAGTATAAACATTTGCAAACCTTCATGTTCTTTGTCTGCGGCCCCAGCTTTCCTCATCTTCTTGGGGGTCTTCATGAACAGGGGGAAAATGGTCCTCAAGCCCAGGATGTCCACAAACTTGTGGCAGTTATCAGAACCCTCTGGGCCAATCATGCCGTGGTCTAAGACCCTCAGAGCGCTGGTCCGAGACATTTTCTTTTCCCTGGGAAGAGTGCAAAATAATAAAACATTATAATAACTATAAGGGATCAATTATCTCAGGCACAACAGCAGCAAGGACATGATTGTCTTTTGCCAGGCACACAGACTCCACTATATATACAAAAGTATGTGGACACCCCTTCAAATTAGTGGATTCGGCTACTTCAGCCACATCCGTTGCTGACATGTGTAGAAAATCAAGCACACCGCCATGCAATCTCCATAGACAAACATTGGTTGTAGAATGGACTTACTGAAGAGCTCAGTGACTTTCAATGTGGTTCTATCATAGGATGCCACCTTTCAAACAAGTCAGTTCGTCAAACTTCTGCCCTGCAAGAGCTGCCCCGGGCAAATGTAAGTACTGTTATTGTGAAGTAGACAAGTTGAGGAGCAACATCGGCTCAGCCACGAAGTGGTAGGTCACACAAGCTCACAGAATGGGACCACCGAGTGCTGAAGTGCGTAAAAATCGTCTGTCCTCGGTTGCAACACTCACTACCGAGTTCCAAACTGCTTCTGGAAGTAACGGCAGCACACGATCTGTTCGTCAGGGGCTTCATGAAATGGATTTCCATGGCGGAGCAGGCACACACAAGCCTAAGATCACCATGAGCAATGCCAAGTGTCGGCTGGAGTGTGTAAAGTTCGCCGCCATTGGACTCTGGAGCAGTGGAAACGCATTCTCTGGAGTGATGAATCACGATTCACCATCTGGCAGTCAGACAGACTAATCTTGGTTTGGTGGATGCAAGGAGAACGCCAACTGTCTTAACGCATAGAGCAAACTGTAAAGTTTGGTGGAGGAGGAATAATGATCTAGGGCTGTTTTTCATGGTTGCACAGAGCCCTGACCTCAACTACATTAAACACCTTTGGGATGAATTGGAATGCCGACTGTGAGCCAGGCCTAATCACCCAACCTCAGTAATGCTGAATGGAAGCAGGTCCCTGCAACAATGTTCCAACATCTAGTGGAAAGCCTTCCCAGAAGAATGGAGGCTGTTATAGCAGCAATGGGGGGACCAACTCCATATTAATTCCCATGATTTTGGAATGAGATGTTTGACAAGCAGGTGTCCACATACAGTACACTACATTACCAAAGGTATGTAACCTAGCTACAAGGAGTCCCTTGCAACTTGCAGTCCTTTAAGAAGCTTATGAGGAAGTAATATTTTCGACAAAGTTAAAGTTAAGAATTTAGATAGAGGCAATTATAAAGATGCCTTCAACCGTGTTCCTAAGCTCATATTGCAAACCCCTTGATAAATCCTAACCTCTACAAAAATAGAGAAAACTATTGAAGCAGAGGTGCAGAACTTATGATTCTGTGAATCTAAAGAGAAGTAAAAAGAGAGAGTTACGTGTTGCTCTCTAGATAACCTATTCTGAGAGCCTTCTGTGGATAATTTAAAAGCGGGTTTTGCATCGCTAGAATTAGATATCGATTTTGGTTTTAAATCGGTCTGCCTGCCAGGCGTCGTCATGATGATTAGAGCTTGGGCATGGAGGGTTTCATAAATACATGTAATGTCTCTTTATTGCTCTTTAAGGTCCCGTCGTGGTGCTGCAGCGCTCTGTCGGCTGATTGATTGGACTGGCAGCTGAGCAGAGACAGAGACATGCTGTGCAAAAACAAAGACATCACTCAACCCTGGGGTTCGTGGTGCGCCCTCTGACAGCCTAAACAGCAAACAAAAGTTGAGTTCAAAGATGTCAATTTACATATATCCCTACTGCGTAATGATATCAGATCACCAGTGACCTGTGTGAATTGAAAGGAGGGTTGAAATTAGAAAAGGACTACAGCCAAGCCGGGGAACTGTCCATCTCTACATTCGGCCTCCATTGAGGTACTTGGATGATGATTTGTTTTAGCTGAAAAGCTTAGGACATTAAATTATTGAAACATCAAAACTCAGCTGTGTGTGGAGACTCATTTCTTCAGGAGGTGTTAAACATCTGGGTCTTTACCTAAGCATGAGGTTCATGAGCTGCAGACCCTCTCCCCTGAGGAAGCGATCCCGGTTGGCAGCCAGCATCAGACAGGAGCACATGGCATCAAACAGGTTCTCCATCATCTCCTGCTCCTCCGCTGTGGCTGGGTTGTGGCGTTTGAATACCTGAAGGGGAATGACACCCACACTTCTGTCTATCAACTGTGATGCTGGTAAATTCAGTTTAAATGATGAGAGTTTCAACAGTGTAACTGGAAATCATCTTGGGGTGTGTATGAAACACCTCACATAGACCAGTATTCAACTAAATGCATTTTAGGTGCAATGCTGTGTAGTGCCCTGAGAACTAAGGACACACTAAAAGCTTGCAACCAGCATCGCCAACAGAGTGAAGAGACTTACAAAGCACAGCAGAAAATCTGTCTAAAATCAAGTTACACTTCTAAGTCTTATTCATTTGCGTCAGACATCATTATTACTACAGGCCTTGAATATATCAAATAGTATAATAATTAGCCAAAAGGCTGTTTTTGTGAGCCCAACACACCCTGTCTCTAGAGAGAAATTAAGTCAAGATCTGTGGGATGCTGGGCTGAAGGAAGTTATAGTTTTCATCAAGCAAATATTCCTAGAAGTTCAGGGCATAAATGTTGCAATTAACCACAATGACCAAAATCCATTGCGCCTGTTCTTTCCGGCTAGGACAGAGATGGATATACTTTTACACCTGCTACGTTAGGTTAGATAAACACAGACCACAGACTGCACGAGAGAGGAATGTACACAACGAAAGACACGGATAGAGACTGTTCATGAAAGTATGTACTTTGATGAACTAGTCAAATGATTTTACCAGACAGCTCTGCAGAATACTTAAGCGGTCGGCATGCTTTAGACCGCTTTAGTTCAGCTGACGCCTTGCTGAGTGGCGAACAGAACGAGTGTGCTCGCATCCTCCCTTACAATCCTCTTCGCTTGAAGATTTTGAAATGGAAAAAAGCGGCAATAGTGCTGTTTGTCCATTTTGAGTCGCCGTAGCCAGTATACACTTCCTCAAAATAGTCAGAATTAATCTCAAATAAGGCAAGAAAAATGTTAACGTGGTTTGCTGAGGAAATCTTAGTTGCGCAATTTTACGTCTAACAAAGACTTTAGTTCAATATTTCTCGACTATTTTTTATTTATTTGATTTCACCAGGTAGGCAAGTTGAGAACAAGTTCTCATTTACAATTGCGACCTGGCCAAGATAAAGCAAAGCAGTTAGATAATAATTATAATATAATTAAGAATCCGTACTGACCAATCACCGACAAAAGGGGTGTAGACTTCGGCAACCGACTTCAGCTTTCCTCAAGGGGGAAAAAAATGTGTCCCCGAACAGCCAAAAACGCCCTTACCGAAGTCCAAAACGTCACAAAATAGCCATAATAAGTGCACAAACGGACGCCTCTAGACAGGCTAGTTTAGCTAGATAGGATGACTAAAGACAGTACAGTATGGGGAGCACAGAGATAACGTTGTCTGGCTGACTGCTACTGCCTGAGCAGAGATGAGATGATGCCTTTAAGGAATGAAAAATAAACTCATCAATTAAAAACTAAGTAATATACACAACTCAAATAGTGCATTATTTCATAAGAATTTCCTGCATTTCTATTGATGTCCTCAATGTGGATTTTACCCCCAATGTTTTGGCAATTGGATGTTCATTATTTTTCCATTAAAAATATCAAAAATATATATTTTTATGTCATTATTTCATAATACATTTACTGCAATTATATTTTAAATAATCAAACCAATCCCGAAGCGACCTCAAAAAGCACTAATCGCTCAGCATGATGTGAATACGGAGGACATACAGTCGTGGCCAAAAGTTGAGAATGACACAAATATTAATTTTCAATGCCTGCTGCCTCAGTTTGTATGATGGCAATTTGCATATACTCCAGAATGTTATGAAGAGTGATCAGATGAATTGCAATTAATTGCAAAGTCCCTCTTTGCCATGCAAATTAACTGAATCCCCCAAAAACATTTCCACTGCATTTCAGCCCTGCCACAAAAGGACCAGCTGACATCATGTCAGTGACTCTCTCTTTAACACAGGTGTGAGTGTTGACGAGGACAAGGCTGGGGATCACTCTGTCATGCTGATCGAGTTCGAACAACAGACTGGAAGCTTCAAAAGGAGAGTGGTGCTTGGAATCATTGATCTTCCTCTGTCAACTATGGTTACCTGCAAGGAAACACATGCCGTCATCATTGCTTTGCATAAAAAGGGATTCACAGGCAAGGATATTGTTGCCAGTAAGATTTCACCTAAATCAACCATTTATCGGATCATCAAGAACTTCAAGGAGAGCGGTTTAATTGTTGTGAAGAAGGCTTCAGGACGCCCAAGAAAGTCCAGCAAGCACCAGGACTGTCTCCTAAAGTTGATTCAGCTGCGGGATCGGGGCACCACCAGTACAGAGCTTGCTCAGGAATGTCAGCAAGCAGGTGTGAGTGCATCTGCACACACAGTGAGGCAAAGACTTTGAGGATGGCCTGGTATCAAGAAGGGCAGCAAAGAAGCCACTTCTATCCATGAAAAACATCAGGGACAGACTGATATTCTGCAAAAGGTACAGGGATTGGACTGCTGAGGACTGGGGTAAAGTCATTTTCTCTGACGAATCCCCTTTCCGATTGTTTGGGGCATCCAGAAAAAAGCTTGTCCGGAGAAGACAGGGTGAGTGCTACCATCAGTCCTGTGTCATGCTAACAGTAAAGCATCCTGAGACCATTAATGTGTGGGGTTGCTGCTCAGCCAAGGGATTTTTTTGCCTAAGAACACAGCCATGAATAAAGAACGGCACCAACAAATCCTCTGAGAGCAACTTCCCCCAACCATCCAGGAACAGTTTGGTGATGAACAATGCCTTTTCTAGCATGATGGCGCACCTTGCCATAAGGAAAAAGTGATAACTAAGTGACTCTGGGAAAAAACATTGATATTTTGAGTCCATGGCCAGGAAACTCCCCAGTCCTTAATCCCAATGAGAACTTGTAGTCAATCCTCAAGAGGCGGGTGGACAAACAAAAACCCACAAATTCTGACAAACTCCAACTCAGGATGTGGCCCAGAAGTAATTTAATAGCATGCCAGGGCGGATTGCAGAGGTCTTGAAAAAGAAGGGTCAACACTGCAAATATTGACTCTCTGCATCAACTTCATGTAATTGTCATTAAAAGCATTTGACACTTATGAAATGCTTGTAATTATACTTCATCATTCCATAGGAACATCTGACAAAAATATCTAAAAAGACATTGAAGCAGCAAACTTTGTGGAAATTAATATTTGTGTCATTCTCAAAACTTTTGGCCGCGACTGTACAGTTCTTATGATCTGCTGAAACTTCAACAGTGTGAGGTGAGTTTGAGACATGGATGAATCAGAGAGAGAGGAGCTAGGGTTGGGCGGTATCATGATTTCCATAACGTTCCTGTACCATACCGGGGGATATGGTATTACCGGCACTATTTCTACCAAACATTTTTTTTGTATGTAGGAAGATATTGCGGATGCTAGCTAAATGCTAACAAGCGAACATAAACTAAATGCAATGTCAGACAACACAGCTCATGAAATTATACAACTAGCTATCTCAAAAGGCTACTCACACTTAATCCAGGAGGAGTTTGATTGTCTCTGCTGTAACCAAGAAGCTTAATCTTGCAAGCTAGCCACCTATAGCTAGCACTATTGGTTAGAGCCTG
Source organism: Oncorhynchus keta (assembly GCF_023373465.1). Taxonomy (NCBI): domain Eukaryota; kingdom Metazoa; phylum Chordata; class Actinopteri; order Salmoniformes; family Salmonidae; genus Oncorhynchus; species Oncorhynchus keta. The sequence continues at coordinate 25,487,758 of NC_068448.1, forward strand.
TAAGTAAGCATTTCACAGTGACGTCTTCACCGGTTGTATTCGGCACACGTGAGAAATTAACTTTGATTTGAAGTTAGTAAACCAAATGCATAGCTGGAACACTGAGCTGGAGAAAATGTATTTGGCACATCTAAGATCGTTAACTTATAGAGTTATAATATGTTTAGCTGTGTTTAGCTCTTTTGTGCTGCTCAACATTGGATTGTCACATTACGTTTACTCCATGTGCTCTTTGAAAAACAAACATACCATGTGACATGTTCATATGAATTTTTGTTAATACAATTTTTATAAATAATAATACTTTTTGGGGGGGGACAATGTATTGAAAATCATACAGTCAGTACTTCAAAATACTCCGGTATAGGGTATATTGCACAAGCCTAGGAGAAGCAGTAGAATATGTGATAAGACAGGCTTACAGAGAGCTGCTGCAGTAACACGTCAATTCCATCCAGCTCCCCCAAGAGCTCCCTGGTGCCTGGAAGTAGAGTGAGAGAGAAGAGGTGGGAGGAGAGGAAAAATAGAAGAGGAGGATGCAGGGAGTGGAAAGGAGAAAGAGGGAGAGAGATAGAGAAATGGAAGGAGAGAGAGACAAACTGTTGAAGGAGTATGGCGCATAAACATTGAAAAACATGGTGATAAAAACCAAGGGAGAAGATGAATCGATCCAGCTCTTGAGCTGCTATATGCAACACAGCACAACCAACCCAGGTAGCTAAACTCACTCAGAGGGGAACAGAGAGGAAAATGAGATAGAACTCAAAAAGAATATCAATGTATCCCAGTCCATTACTGATCTGGACATGGTGCATGTCTGTCGTCCTGCAGCACTTCAAGGTCTTCTAGACCCAGCCACTCAGACAAATAGTATACTTTAACCGGTCATGATACTCTACTATTTTGGTCCACAGCCACAACAATCACCTCTACGGCTGACTACATTAGTTGAAAACCATTTTCATCACATTGTACAGCAACTACAGAGAAAAGGGCTGGAAACGTACTGTCATTGTTTTGAAGCAAGATAGCCAAGACTTCACTGCAGTACAGCTTGTTAGCATCGAAAGGAATCTTTGCCTGAAAGAGAGAGGGGCAAAATCAGTGATAACATGACAAAATCTGTGACAGCATGAGCAATTGAAAGCCTATATACACCATACTGTAGGTATAGTTCTATAACAGACATTTCAACCAGACATATTGACGCAGACTACATACGGCATCAATAACCAATGGAATGTGTCATCTTCAGTTATAGCCTGACCTTGATTCTTTTTAGCAACCACTGCATGAGTCCTTGCTGAGCTGCTTCTGTGCACAGGCCAGGCCTGAACTCTGCCATATTCTCAATGATGGCTGATGGAGAGAAGAGAGGTGAATATGGGACTATCAAATTATGACAGCACCCCCTGAGAAGTATACAGGTCTCAGATACCTTTGCTAATATTTGCATTATAAAGCCATCTGAGACACCTCACTCATTCAGCAGAAAGGCGGCAAAACCCCAATGGAAAAAAGAGCGAGAGAGAGAGAGAGAAGTAGTGGGAGAGATGGAGAGAGAGAGTCAATGAGTGAGAGACACACAGAAAGAGAGACCTGCTGGAGGAGAAGGAAGCCTTTATCACTAATTCCAACTGAACAGACACCATCCTGAGGACATGAGCCTGTAGGCCCCAACCAGGAGGCAGACAAAATACTTATTCAAGCCTGGAGAGCTGTCTTGATATACGCCATAAAACACAAGAAGTACTGAGCCCAAATGGCATTTTACGAAGATAAATAATCCCCATATTTTGTCCAATCATGTACACATTGTGCAGTGCGGCTTACCTAACGTGTTGTAGACTCCATCAGCTTCCTCCTTCACCTGCTCATCCAGCCTCTCCATGTTCTGCACCAGAAGGGCCACAACCTGTCCCTCCAGCTAGTTAGAAAAAGAGACAGGTTGTCATCACAGGATTACGGGATACTGTGTCGTGTGTGACAACATTAAAGGCTCATGCCTCATTTCCACTGCTAATTTATAAGTTGTGTAAGACCAGAGCGATTTCACCTTTGCCTCCATGGACTTTTTAAATGTCAGCAGACTTTATGACGGGGCACTCAACCTTTCCCAGAAAATGGCCAATGATTTTGCTGCTGTCAAAGTGAGTGCAAAGGGAGGGCTAAAATAGACTATTTTAACTATGGCCATTAGCTGGGATTGAATGTGCTTTTTCTATTGAGATCATTATAATCAGCATCAATATGGTTGTGGATGCATGAGAAATAAGAAAATGCCAGAACCAAAATGCATGCATTGATTGTATACAAACAAACTGGACTCACCAAAGAGTCTATGAGTACTTCAGCCCCCTCCTCACTTTCATGAAGTGTGTCGATGTCTGTCAGCTCTTGTAACAAATCAACCACTGCAATGGCTATATGTAGGAAAGGCTAAGGATTTTTTCAGTTTATCCTGGGTTCAGTCAAATGCATAGAATAACAGGTACATTAACTGAATTAAAGAGTGAAGGATGCTTAGTAAGCCATCTTTGAAGGAAAGGATATCTGTGTTCTCATGGCTGAGTAAGCCCAGTAGGGAATGGACAGCATTGAGCTCTACCAACAGGTGGTAGAGATCAGGCATGGTGGCTATGACATGCATCTCCTGGATGATGTCATTCAAATCCAGCTCTGTTTCCATGAACCTGGACAGCGGAGTAATAAAATATGTTGTACATGGAAAATAAGTCCTGTCTTGTTGAATGCAATGTCATGTTATTGAAGCAGCAAGTCAATTTACCCTTACCATAGATTGATAACTTCTTAAGCAATAATATTTAATGTATAGCTGAACTCAGGAGGAACACTTCCCTCTCATTAACTTACCTTCCTGGGGTGTCTGGGAACTTTATCCTCAGCTCTTGGTTCTTGTAGGACCTTTTTTCAAAGGTCAAGATCATTTTCTTCACTGAACTCTCATCCACTGGTTCACCCTGTATAATTACAACAAAAAAGAGTGCCCTTTAGTGAAAAGTGTTACCAAGACAACATAAAAGTATTTTAGGAACAAGATCAGCACATTAAGCTATGTATGCATATATTATCATGTCACTTAAGCTTTTCCCACCTCTTGGTCATCTGCGTCCTCATCATCATCCATGAGTTTCTCCAGTATTCTCTTCCTATCACCACTCGGGTCTTCACTGTCATCTCCCTCCAGGTGTCTGGCCAGTTCTCTGCCAGCCTTTTTGTTTCTGGGGTCATCATCATCATCATCACCAGCCCGTAGACGTTTTGCCCCCCTGTCAGGCTACAATGAGCATTAACACATGTTAAGCAGGTACATCAAAACAGGAAGGTCATATGGCTTTGCAATGTATCTAAGTGAAGAGAAAATTAAAATGCATTCATCGTCAAATGTAAATAGTACTTGATTCCTATAACATAATGTTAGTTTTTATATTTGATGCTCAAATTATATTCCATGAGAGGGACACTGCTTTACCTAGCTAGCTAATACAGCTGAACTAGGCAAGAGTTTATCAAACTAGTTACAACAGAATAGTTGGCTAGCTAACGTTAGTTAGCAAAGTAGCAAGACTAACTTGCCATCTTTTTCATCTGTCACATCCTTAACTTAGCTAGTAAACTTGGTTTATTAGCTAACTAGCAATCATGTTAGCCTGTTCGCTAGCCAATGTGGCTATGGTCAAAGACAATGGCGGTGGCTTAAACATTTATTTTGCAAGCTAGTCAACAATTGCAGCAAACACTAAGGATATGTCTCACTAACGAACGTTACCTGATAATTCAGTAGCTCGCCTACATCCATGATAAAAGGTTATCCAAAACGTGGAAAAATAAACCATTAAATGTTAAGTTATCGGCAACAGTTAGCAAGCTCCAGCTATCCACAAAGAATACAGGCTAACTTGCTAGTCTTGCAATTTTCCGCTATCAACTCAAAACAGAAAAATCTGTCGCAAAGAACTTCGTTGTCGTGATATTCCGAGGAGTCATGGGAAACTGCAAACAGGAGTGTCTGGAAGTGGGTGTGTCAACAGAAGTGGGAGGCTGAACAGAAGTTGGTGTATGGAAAGCGAATTAGCTAATTGGACAGATTTGTTGCCGCTCAAAACCGTTCTGAGTGGCTGCTGTGTATTTTCAAGCTTTCGGAGTGTGGTCTTGGTCGGCAGAAATAATAGTAAGAAATGTCAGTTAGACTAATATTTTGCCATGCACTTTGAGCTGTGTCTTTGGTGTAGCTACCTAAGTTCTTTGTAGATGTATACAAGCTAGCTTGTTATTGCTGCATAACATTAATGTGACTATAATCCTCCAACCTAGCCTGTTAAAGTACACTGAACAAAAATATGAACGCAGCATGCAACAATTTCAAAGATTTTAGTTACAATTCATATAAGGAAATCAGTCAATTGAAATACATTCATTAGACCCAAATGTATGTATTTCAGGTGATTGGGAATACAGTTATGCATCAGTTGGTCACAGATACCTAAAAAGTAGGGGCGTGGATCAGAAAACCAGTCAGTCAGTATCTGGTGTGACCACCATTTGCTTCATACAGCACCACACATCTCCTTGATCAGGCTGTTGATTGTGACCTGTGGAATATTGCTCCTCTTCAATGGCAGTGCGAAGTTGCTGGATGTTGGCAGGAACTGGAACACGCTGTCATGCACTTTGATCCAGTGCATCCCAAACATGCTCAATGGGTGACATGGCAAATCACATCAAATGTTATTTGTCACATACACATGGTTAGCAGATGTTAATGCGAGTGTAGCGAAATGCTTGTGCTTCTAGTTCCGACAATGCGGTAATAACCAACAAGTAATCGAACTAACAATTCCAAAACTACTGTCTTATACACAGTGTAAGGGGATAAAGAATATGTACATAAGGATATATGAATGAGTGATGGTACAGAGCAGCATAGGCAAGATACAGTAGATGGTATCGAGTACAGTATATACATATGAGATGAGTATGTAAACAAAGTGGCATAGTTAAAGTGGTTAGTGATACATGTATTACATAAGGATGCAGTCGATGATATAGACGCCCAATTTCAGTTTTTGATTTGTTAAAAAAGTTTGAAATATCCAATAAATGTCGTTCCACTTCATGATTGTGTCCCACTTGTTGTTGATTCTTCACAAAATAATACAGTTTTATATCTTTATGTTTGAAGCCTGAAATGTGGCAAAAGGTCGCAAAGTTCAAGGGGGCCGAATACTTTCGCAAGGCACTGTAACATTATATAAGGTAGCATTGTTTAAAGTGGCTAGTGATGTATTTACATCATTTCCCATCAATTCCCATTATTAAAGTGGCTAGAGTTGAGTCAGTGTCAGTGTGTTGGCAGCAGCCACTCAATGTTAGTGGTGGCTGTTTAACAGTCTGATGGCCTTGAGATAGAAGCTGTTTTTCAGTCTCTCGGTCCCAGCTTTGATGCACATGTACTGACCTCGCCTTCTGGATGATAGCGGGGTGAACAGGCAGTGGCTCGGGTGGTTGATGTCTGGTGAGTATGCAGGCCATGGATGAACTGGGACATGTTCAGCTTCCAGGAATTGTGTACAGATCCTTGTGACATGGGGCCGTACACTATCATGCTGAAACATGAGGTGATGGCGGTGGATGAACGGCATGACACTGGGCCGCAGGATCTCGTCACGGTATCTTTGTGCATTCAAATTGCCATGCAATTTGTGTTCGTTGTCCGTAGCTTATGCCTGCCCATACCACAACCCCACTGCCACCATGGGGCACTCAGTTCACATCGTTGACATCAGCAAACCCGCTCGCCCTCACGACACATTACACACTGTCTGCCATATGCCAGTACAGTTGAAACCGGAATTAATCCATGAAGATCACACTTCTCCAGCGTGCCAGTGGCCATAGAAGGTGAGTATATGCCCACTGAAGTTGGTTACGATACAGAACTGCAGTCAGGTCAAGACCCTGGTGAGGACGATGTGCACGCAGATGAACATCCCTGAGGCTGTTTCTGACAGTTTGTGCAGAAATTCTTCGGTTGTGCAAACCCACAGTTTCATCAGCTGTCCGGGTGGCTGGTCTCAGATGATCCCGCAGGTGAAGAAGCTGGATGTGGAGGTCCTAGAGTGGCGTGGTTACACATGGTCTACGGTTGTGATGATGTTGGAGGTGGCTTATGGTAGAGAAATGAACATTCAATTCTCTGGCAACAGCTCTGGTGGACATTCATGCAGTCGGCATGCCAATTGCACACTCCCTCAACTTGAGACATCTGTGGCATTGTGTTGTGTGACAAAACTGCATATTTTAGAGTGGCCTTTTATTGTCCCCAGCACGAGGTGCACCTGTATAATGATCATGCTTTTTTAAATCAACTTCTTGATCTGCCACACCTGTCCGTTGGATGGATTGTGCACAACATTTGAGAGAAATAAGCTTTTTTTGCATTTGGAACATTTCTGGGATCTTTTATTTCAGTTCATGAAACATGGGACCAACACATTATATATTGTTTATATTTTTGTTCAGTGTAGTTATCATCACCAAGAGTCCTGTTTGTGATTAGCGACTGTTAGCTAACGTTATCAACTCATCTAACTAACTAGCCAGCTTGCTAAACTACAATACATGACCAAAAGTATGTGGACATCTGCTTGTCAAACATCTCATTCCAAAATCATGGGCATTAACCCTTGTGTGGTGTTCGGGTCTGTGGGACCCATTTTCAATTTTTACTAAAATAAAAATTTGACAATTAATAATGTTTTCAAACTGAGACTCATTGGCCTTGCAAATGTTCTATGTAGAACATGTAAAATAACACATTTTCACTGAGTGCACACTGTGCATTCCCCTACACATTTATATTACAACTGTGGTGTTCAGGTCCACTGGACCCGAGGGTAATAAAAATGTGGAAAAGTGTCTGTAGGTGAAAACAGGTAAAAATTTGAAAAACAACTTTGCTGTGTGCCTTCACTCTGTCTTCCTCCTCCCTGGGCCTGCTGTTTTAACATAGCACCAATAACCTGTCTGCCTGTCTCCTGCTTTTCTCACACTCTTTACCCTTTGTAGTGTGTGAAACTACACAATGTCTTGTGCAAACCTGCACAATGTTATTACAATACATTCTTTCAATACATTGTAAACATGTCAATATTTTCCCATACTCCAGCTAGGTGCAAATTGAGGGAGAGACAACAAATAAATAGCTTTGCATGTGTGGCTCCTTACCACAATCAATCAGTGTGGAAAAAATAATCTCTACTCAGAGGGCCTTAGAAATATTTTCTGCAGAGAGAGTAGCTGGTGTGGAAGGAGCGTCTTCCACTTTGGAAGATGAAGAATTTTCCAAATATGAGGATCATGTCTCTTTCAGTTCAGAGTTTGACAGTGAGATGGAAGAAGAGGATGAGATTGACCCTCAGCCTGCCCCAGTACCAGCTCGACAGTAACCAGCTCATCAGTAGCCTGCAGGAGGAGAAATATGTAAAAAATAATAATAATAAAAATATAAAAAAATGTGAATGGTCTTGCAGAGGAATGAGCTACCAGGCATGGCTGCCAATGTGATAAGGATGCAACCAGGGTCAACGCGGATGGGGGTTACTCATGTGCAGAACATAATGTCTTCTTTTGAACTGTTCATCCCAGACACCATCCCAAAAATCATTCTGCACTGCACTAATTTGGTGGGAAGGTGTGTTTTTGGAGAACGATGGGCCAAACTCATTTACATGCATACTTTGGGGTTCTTGCCCTTGTGTTTTCAGATCCAATGGGGAATCTACAGAATCCCTGTGGGATGCAGAAGCTGGCAGAGAACTTTTCAGTGCAACAATGTCTCTGGAAAACCTCCACATTATTTCCAGGAATATCCTCTTCGATAACCGAGACACCAGACCAGCTCGGCGGCAGAGAGACCAGCTAGCTGCAATCAGGTCAGTGTGGGACAAGTGGTTAGACCGCCTTTCCCTTTTTTACAACCCTGGGCCCAATGTTACTGTTGAAGGAGCAGCTTATGCCATTTAGGGGGTGCTGCCTCTTCAGGCAGTACGTACTGTCTAAACCAGCAAAATATGGAATCAAGATCTGGGCTGCCTGTGATGCTGCTTCATCATATGCGTGGAACTTGCAATTGTATACGGGAAAGCCAGATGGAGGAGCACCTGAGAAGAACCAAAGGATGCAGGTTGTCCTGGATGTGACACAGGGACTCCGTGGCCACAACATCACATCCAATAACTTTTTTACTTTGCACAAGCTGGGACAGGAGCTCCTCCAGAGGAAGCTGATGATGGTAGGAAGAGTACGAAAAAACAAGCCAGAGCTCCCACCTCAGCTATTAAATACACGGAACAGGCTTATCAATTCCTCTAAGTTTGTGTTCACGGCCGACACGTCCCTAGTGTCCTACGTGCCAAAGAAAGGAAAAAATGTGGTACTCGTGAGTACACTGCATAGGGATGGGAGAATCTGTGGCCAGGAACATCAAAAACCAGAAATCATAATGGATTACAATGCCACAAAAGGAGCGGTGGACAATTTAGACAAGCTGGTGACTGGCTACCGCTGCAAAAGAAGGAAAACCCTGCACTGGCCACTTGTGATATTCTTCAACATCTTGGACATCTCACCGTACAACGCGTTTCTCATCTGGAAGGCGTTGAACCCAGTTAGGGAACACAGGTAAGCTCCAGAGGAGACGGCTCTTTCTCGAGGAGCTGGGCAAGGCATTGGTAAGACCTCAAATCCAGGGGAAGCAACATATCCCAAGGACACCAGCTTCTGCAGCCATCGTGAGGAGGATTCAGGAGGAGGATACTGGTGCCCCATCCACCCGACCCACAGAACCAACAACTCCAATACTAGAAGTAAGTGTGAGTGATGTTGTTGCATGTGTGTCAGACTCTCCTACCTTGGCCTGCTGTAACCATATATGTGAGAGAGATGTTAGTAAAATTCCTGAACTGTGTTTTAATCATTCTGGATTGCAGCCGGTAGCAACAAGAAGAAGCGCTGCGATGTGTGTGGGCCCAAGAAGGACAGGAAGACACAGTACACATTCATCAAGTGTACTCGGCTTGTATTTCACAGATGTCGGTGAGAGTTTGAACATCTAGCCCTTCTTTCTGCCTCACGTCATCTCGCCATCGGCCATCTTGCACCCTCTCTGGGTGATTGCGATGAACATGACTCTGTGTCCGTGTTCCCAGTTCTTCCATAGATTCTAATGGCCTTAGTTGTTGGTCTCCATAGATTCAGAGGCAACAAGTTTGCACAGATACCATAGAGTGACATTGACTTTAGATGTTATATGGTAATTATACAGGTGATCACTTTTACAGGACTTATTCAATTGATTTTCATTATATGTTTCCTGCCCGTATCTGCAATTTACAGCATTGTAATTACATAATCATAATACGGTTATTAATTATAAAATAATTACAGAGCAATTATGGCATGATGCGACACACACACAAATACACATACACGCATACACACACTGTGCAGCCTTGACAGTCCTCTATAGATGCTCCACCAGTGTCTGTTTACAACAAATTCTAAATAAAGATTCAGGGCCGCATGTGAGACAAGCAGAAAATCACCTTTTCAATCTGCGTCATTCAGGATTTATGAGTGTTGTCTGGCAGGGGCCTCCATCTTGTCGCCCTTCACTGTGACCAGCGATCTGTGACAGTAGTGCAGTAGCAACAACATCCAAACAGGAGGCCATTGTAAACCAGTCAAGCTTGAGATCCCATCAACTGCCAACCTGATCTCAGGGCAATTTATATTTCTTTGTAAGTAAATGTGTGACACTCCATTTAGTATATGTTAGATTATAAATGGAATAGCGGTCGTACAATATCATACGAATTAGAGGACGTATAGTATCATACCTCTTACCCGGTTGTACAATATCATACGAATTAGAGGACGTATAGTATCATACCTCTTACCCGGTTGTACAATAGCATACGAATTGGATAATGTAACTTATCATACGTCTTGGAGGATAGTATTGCACGTCTTTATCTGAGACACCAAATGATAATTAGAGGAGAATTTACCTTGGTTATGTGAATTTCTGTAGCAGGTTAGGTGAATTGGGTTAAGTTCAGAGTAAGGGTTACGGGAAGGGTTAACTACAATGCTACAGTTGTCCCCGACGCGACTCGAACATGCAACATTTGGATTGCTAGACTGTCACAGATTATGCCCACCCATCCTCCTCGACCAATCTCCCTACTTTCGTTTCTGTCTCATTTAAATAGACCATTAGTACTGTAGGTATCGTACGTCTTGGAGGTGCTCAGAAATATGTAAAGTGTATTTCTTATGGCTCTGAGGCCAGGCTGCAGCAACACAGGGAAAAAGAGAAGGAGACGGGGGTAGTAAAATCCTAATATACTGTACATTGAAAGCACAAGCAGTTTGGCAAAGCGAAATATGCACACTTCATGGTGCTGTAATTGATGAAAAATATGTTTGTTCTTACCAATCCAGTGAAGATAACCCTAATGTATAAAAGCAGGGTATTGATAAACATTTGTCGGAAAGGAGAAAAGTGTGAATGGCTCTTGTAACTGGTCAGCAATGTCTCCCTGCTATATATGTAATTAAAATCTGTCTTAACTCACACTCCACATGGAAAATATACCATAAGGTCTCTAAGAAACACTGCTGGAGGTGACATCTCTCATAACCATGGCAACTGTAAATGGTTGGCTACTGAGAATTACTCCTTTTTGCTGTAAGCAGTGTGTGTGGTAATTGTAAATTAAATGTAGCTATTTCTATTTCATGGAGTGCACAATTTGTTATTTTAACGTGCTTCGTGTCTATATTACTTTAGTCTGTCTGGATTCTTTGCTTGAGTGAAAGTTCCCTGCGAAGACATGAGAGATGAACTGTAGATCTACTGTGAAGGTTTGAAGTTATAGAACGAACCCAGTTGATGAATGGTACAGCATTACAAACCAGGCCCAAGACATATTTTGAATGAAACCATTGGGACATCTATTAAATATGTCAAATGAATCTTTGGCTGAAAATACATTATCCAGAGACCTAATTAGCAAAAACTGTTATGGTTCTCTGAAAAAAAAAACTGTTCTGCTTTTCTATTACCTCCCCCCTAAAGCAATAAAATAAGGCCTGATACAGTGCTATTATTTGCTCTCTTGCGACCTCCAGATGTATAACTTGATTAACTGCAGGTAAAACTTTGTTTAATCTTTAATACACAGATACAACATCAACTATTGTTTTAAAGAAGTTTACCTGGTCCTTAACTTAAAGATGGTCAAGGGAACCGTATAAGCCTACAACTGGTCCTTCTGGTCCTTCTGTAGCACAGTTGGTAGAGCATGGCGCTTGTAACGCCAGGGTAGTGGGTTCGATTCCCGGGACCACCCATACGTAGAATGTATGCACACATGACTGTAAGTCGCTTTGGATAAAAGCGTCTGCTAAATGGCATATATTATTATTATATTAACTGCACTCTATTATATTAATACACATGTGATGTGGTTACTGATTACCGTTTCCTCCATTTTGTCCTTATGGCATTCAAATCAACATGCAGGTGTAACGGCTTTCTTCCGTCGAAGGAGAGTCGGACCAAAATGCAGCGTGGTTAGTTCGATACATCTTTAATAAGGAAAAAACACGAACAAATACAAAAACAACAAACGAAACCTATACAGCCTATCTGGTGAAATAACTAACACAGAGACCGGAACAATCACCCACAAAACACACAGTGAAACCCAGGCTACCTAAATATGGTTCCCAATCAGAGACAACGAGAATCACCTGACTCTGATTGAGAACCGCCTCAGGCAGCCATAGCCTATGCTAGACACCCCTATTCAGCCACAATCCCAATGCCTACTAAAACCCCAATACGACAACACAATAAACCCATGTCACACCCTGGCCTGACCAAATAACTAAAGAAAACACAAAATACTAAGACCAAGGCGTGACAGCAGGAGCATATTCCGAAAAGTGGCTCGGCTCTGACAACAATGTTAATCAACAACCAACTGTAAAGGGGATCCCCTGACAGAAGGAAAGCGAGAACTGTATGTAGTTTGCTTCAAACTGAGTTTATATTCAGCTCCTTAGGTGCCCACACTAAATCGTCCTGCAGAAAGAGATGACACACATTGATCTCAAAACGTGAAAAACAAATAGACCTACTGTATGTAGGGATATTATACTAACGGTAGAACCTTGTCAGTGCCATTAGGCGTGCAGGCCTGAGGAGACAGAGTCCGTGAAAGTCAGGTACTGTAAAACATAAAACAGGAGGACAGGGTTTTTCCTGTATCTACAGCTGCAGTACGTACAGTCATCATGTGAGCAATGAATTTAAAGGACAATTTGGCAAAAAACGAATATAAAAGAAAACCTTGAAATCAATCTACTCTTGTTTCCTCCTGCTGAACCACAAAGCCACCATTAATATCCCCTGTTCAACAGAATGATTAACTTGTACCATGATCCCTGAAGATGTTGGGCCTTTTTATGCGGAGTCTTCTGGCTGTGTTAATAACATCTCTTCCCCCCAATGTATTTGGGCTGTGCCGCTGGATCATTTCCATAGAATAAGTTCCACTGAATGATCCATCCTTCCAAACGGAACAATATCATTTCACACAAGCTGTGAGATCTGATTAACCTAATCCGCAGAGGTCACCAGTGATTGCATCACAGCAGAGCAGCTACACTGAGTGCACCCGAATCCACACTGTGACTCCATTATTTAACATCAGGGTGATCTGGTGGCCTGAATTAGTCAACTACAAAGCATTGTTTGACTCCACAGTCAAATGGTGCAACCACAAATTGCACAATTCACCCTGAGATACATTGCATTCGGAAAGTATTCAGACCCCTTAACTTTTTCCACATTTTATTACGTTACAGCCTTATTCTAAAATGTCTTAAATGTAAATTTACACACAATACTCCATAATGACAAAGGAAAAAAACATTTTTAGTAATTTTTGCAAATTTATAAAAAATAAAAAACAGAAATACCTTATTTCAATAAGTATTCAGACCCTGTGCTACGAGACTCAAATTGAGCTCAGGTGCATCCCGTTTCCATTGATTATCCTTGTGATGTTTCTACAACTTGATTGGAGTTCATATGTGGTAAATTCAATTGATTGGACATTATTTGGAAATGCACACGCCTGTCTAAGGTCCCACAGTCGAAAGTGCATGTCAGAGCAAAAACCAAGCCATGAGGTTGAAGGAATTGTTCGTAGAGCTCCTAGACAGGATTGTGTTGAGGCACAGATCTTGGGAAGGGTACCAAAAAATGTCTGCAGCATTGAAGGTCCCCATTCTTAAATGGAAGAAGTTTGGAACCACCAAGAATCTTCCTAGAGCTGGCCACCTGGCCAAACTGAGCAATTGGGGGAGAAGGGCCTTGGTCAGGGAGGTGAACAAAAACCTGTTGGTCACTCTGACAGAGCTCCAGAGTTTCTCTGTGGATATGGGAGCACCTTCCAGAAGGACAACCATCTCTGCAGCACTCCACCAATCAGGCCTTTATGGTAGAGTGGCCAGACGGAAGCCACTCCTCAGTAAAAGGCACATCACAGCCCGCTGGGAGTTTGCCAAAAGGACCCTAAAGAACTCTCAGACCATGAGAAACAAGATTCTCTGGTCTAATGAAACCAAGATTGAACTATTTGGCCTGAATGCCAAGCGTCATGTCTGGAGGAAACCTGGCACCACCCCACATAGCCTGGTTCCTCTCTAGGTTTCTTCCTAGGTTTTGGCCTTTCTAGGGAGTTTTTCCTAGCCACCGTGCTTCTACACCTGCATTGCTTGCTGTTTGGGGTTTTAGGCTGGGTTTCTGTACAGCACTTTGAGATATCAGCTGATGTACGAAGGGCTATATAAATAAATTGGATTTGATTTGATTTGATCCCTACAGTGAAGCATGGTGGTGGCAGCATCATTCTATGGGAATGTTTATCAGAGGCAGGGACTGAGAGTCTTGCCAGGATCGAGGCAAAGATGAAAGGAGAGATTCTTGATGAAAACTTGTTCCAGAGCGCTCAGGACCTCCGACTGGGGCAAAGGTTCACCTTCCAACAGGACAACGACCCTAAACACACAGCCAAGACAACACAGGAGTGGCTTTGGGACAAGTCTCTGAATGTTCTTGAGTGGCCCAGCCAGAGCCCGGACTTGAACCCAATCGAACATATCTTGAGAGACTTGAAAATAACTTTGCAGCGATGCTCCCCATCCAACCTGACAGAGCTTGAGAGGATCTGCAGAGAAGAATGGGAGAAACTTCCCAAGTACAGGTGTGCCAAGCTTGTAGTGTCATACCCAAGAAGAGTCAAGGTTGTAATCGCTTCCAAAGGTGCTTCAACAAAGTACTGACTAAAGGGTCTAAATACAAAAAAATGCCATTATGGGGTATTATGTGTAGGTTGACGAGGGAAAAAAACGATTTAGTCAATTTTAGAATAACGCTGTAACGTAACAAAATGTGGAAAAAAGTCAAAGGGTCTGAATACCTTCCAAATACAATGTATGTCCACCTTCCTCTTGCATGCTATCCCCCCCCCCAAAAACAATTTACGTTCAATTGTTTCAGGCCTATACCTGTAAGTGTGTGACAGCTGTCAGGGTGTGTCAATTGAGGAGTCAAATGGTTCCCACTAGATAACACAACCACAAAGTCAAAATGGGTAATAATCGTTTAAAAAAAATATGGGGGGCAAAATGTGCTTTTTAATCCTGTAATTTAAGGATACGATTAGGCCTAAGGTTATCAGTATGTTTCAGGATAGGGTTAAGGTTAGGTTTAAAATCAGATTTTAGAACAAGACATTTTAGAAATAAGCAGGGTTTATGACTTTATGGCTGTGTTAACTACTGACAACCGATTCACATACACTATATATACAAAAGTAGGTGGAAACCCCTTTAAAAAAGTGGATTTGGCTATTTCAGCCACACCTGTCTTCGTATCACATCGAGCACACCGCCATGCAATCTCCATAGACAAACATTGGCAGTAGAATGGCCTTACTGAAGAGCTCAGTGACTTTCAACATGGCACCGTCATAGGGTGCCACCTTTCTAACAGGTCAGTTATTAAAGTTTCTGCCCTGCTAGGGCTGCCCCTTTCAACTGTAAGTGCTGTTATTGTAGAGTGGAAACGTCTTGGAGCAACAACGGCTCAGCCACGAAGTGGTAGGCCACACAAGCTCACATAACTGGACCGCTGAAGTGCGTAGTGTGTAACAAATCCCCTGTCCTCAGTTGCACCACTCACTACAGAGTTCCAAACTGTCTCTGCAAGCAATGTCAGCACAATAACTGTTCGTCGGGAGCTTCATGAAATGAATTTCCATGGCTGAGCAGTTGCACACAAGCTTAAGATCCACATGCGCAATGCCAAGCGTTGGCTGGAGTGGTGTAAAGATCTCTGCCATTGGAGTCTGGAGCAGTGGAAATGTGTTCTCTGTAGTGATGAATCACGCTTCACCATTTGGCAGTCCGAATCTAGGTTTGGCAGATGCCAGGAGGACGCTACCTGCCCCAATACAGTGTGAACTGTAAAGATTGGTGGAGGAGGAATAATGGTGTGGGGCTGTTTTTCATGGTTCAGGCTAGACCCCTTAGTTCCAGTGAAGGGAAATCTTAACGCTACAGCATACAATGACATTCTAGATGATTCTGTGTTTCTAACTTCGTGGCAACAGTTCGGGGAAGGCCCTTTCCTGTGTCAGCATGACAATGCCTCCTTGCACAAAGTGATATCCATACAGAAATGGTTTGTCGAGATCAGTATGGAAGAACTTGACTGGCCTGCACAGAGCCCTGACCTCAACCCCATCGAACACATTTGGGATGAATTGGAACGCCGACTGCGAGCCAGGCTTTATCGCCAAACATCAGTGGCCAACCTCACTCATGCTCTTGTGGCTGAATGGAAGAAAGTCCACGCAGAAATGTTCCAACATCTAGTGGAAAGCCTTTTCAGAATAGTGGAGGCTGTTATAGCAGCAAAGGGGGGACCAACTCCATATTAATGCCCATGATTTTGGAATGAGAAGTTCGATGATCAGGTGTCCACATACTTTTGGTCATGTAGTGTACTGTATATTACAGGGTATCACTGATACTTAATCACTCAATACAAAATATGATGACTAGAATTTGTGGGGAAATAGGTTTGCCAGTTATACTCAGTTGTGTAAAAAGCACTCAATTGTCATACTTGAGTAAAAGTAAAGATACCGTAATAGAAAATGACTCAAGTAAAAGTGAAAGTCACCCAGTAAAACACTACTTGAGTAAAAGTCCAAAAGTATTTGGTTTTAGAATATACTTAAGTATCAAAAGTAAGTGGAATTGCTCAAATGTATCAAAAGTATAAAGTATAAACCATTTAAAATTCCTTATATTAAGCAAACCAGATGACATCATAAAATATATATATATTGACGGATAGTCAGGGGCACACTCCAACACTAAGACATAATTTACCAACAAAGCATTTGTGTTTAGTGAGTCCGTCAGATCAGAGGCAGTAGGGATGACCAGGGATGTTCTCTTGATAAGTGCGTGAATTGGATCATTTTCCTGTCGAAATGTAATGAGTACTTTTTGGTGTCAGGGAAAATGTATGGAGTAAAGAGTACATTGCTTTCTTTAGGAATGTAGTGAAGTAAAAGTTGGCAAAAATATACATATTAAAGTAAAGTACAGATACCCCCCAAAAACTACTTAAATAGTACTTTTACTTTACTTTACTTACTTTTACTTAAGTAGTTTACACCACTGGTTATACTGTAAACAGTGGTGTAAAGTACTTAAGTAGTACTTTAAAGTATTTTTTACTTAAGTAGTTTTTTGGGGGTGTCTGTACTTTACTTTAATAGTTATATTTTTGCCAACTTTTACTTTTACTTCACTACATTCCTAAAGAAAAATCTGTACTTTTTACTCCATACATTTTCCCTGACACCCAAAAGTACTTGTTACAGTTTGACAGGAAAATGGTCCAATTCACGCACTTATCAAGTGAACATCCCTACTGCCTCTGATCTTGCAGACTCACTAAACACAAAAGGTTTGTTTTTAAATCATGTCTGAGTGTTGCTGTATGCTCCAAGCTATCCGTCAATAATAAAATAAGAAAATTGGGCTGTCTGGTTTTCTTAATATAAGGAATTTGAAATGATTTATACTTCTACTACTTTTGATACTGAAGTATATTTTAGCCATTCCATTTTTTTTTGTGTTCTTAAGTATATTTAAAACCAAATATTTTTAGACTTTTACTCAAGTAGTATTTTACTGGGTGACTTTCACTTGTACTTGAGTCTTTTTCTATTATGTATCTTTACTTTTATTCAAGTATGACAGCTGAGTGCTTTCCACCACTGACTGTAAACATACAGGAGGAGGAATGGTTGAGTGGGGTGTTTAGGGATAGAGGGTTTGTCTGAATATAAACAATTCTATTTTGGAGGCTATGAATGTAGCAATCACTTAACTCGATTGTTACAGAAAGGCTGAAATAAACCTACATTTTAAACCCATATACTGTACATCGTTGACAATTTTGAAAACAAATTAGCTCAGCTAATTTAAATAAGTTAAACTTTCCATACATACAGGCCATTTGTTTTTCAAGAACATGGATGAATAGGAACCCACTGGGTACAGGCATCAGTTAAATGTTTAGTTTTGATTTACATTTGGTTGAGTTGTCAACTAATGTGAAATCAACAAAACATTTCACCATGTCATTGGATTTAGGTTAAGAGAGAGAGAGACTGTGCTTTGGAGGATGGCTAGAGGACCAGGTGCTGTGCTTGGGGCAACAAATCTGCATACACACACACAAAGTCACAGACACAGAGACCTGCACAGACTTTTATTTGTTTTTATTTATCCTTTATTGAACTAGGCAAGTCAGTTAAGAACAAATTCTTATTTACAATGACAGCCTACCCCGGCCAAACCCTAACCCGGACGATGCTGGGCGAATTGTGCACCGCCCTATGGGACCCCCAATTACGGCCGGTTGTGAATCACAGCCTGGAATCGAACCAGGGTCTGTAGTGAAGCCAATAGCACTGAGATGCTTTTCCTACAGTTTAGAAAAACCAGAGGATAAAACGATCTCAGATCCTTTAGCACAGACACACACACACTTCAGTTTCTGGCAAATCCTTGCTGTGTCTATCACCTCCACTCTTGCTGTGGGGTAATTTCAGCCACAAGTGATGCTGATAAATCTAATTTCCATAAGCTTCTATATTTTCTATGAATAATTTACACTTGAAGAATCCAAACCAGTGCCAGACATGAGATGTGGCCAGACATGAGAGGTGGTCTCTGAATCCATTATTGCCCCTAAAAACAAGAACATGCATACCTCGCTATAGCATTTGATAGACAGATACAGTGGCAAGAAAAAGTATGTGAACCCTTTGGAATTACCTGGATTTCTGCATAAATTGGTCATAAAAGTGACAACAGCAGACAAACATAGTGTGCTTAAACTAATAACACACAAATTATTGTATTATTCTTATCTATATTTAATACATAATTTAAACATTCACAGTGTAGGTTGGAAAAAGTTAATTGGAGTCAGGAGTCAGTTAACCTGGAGTCCAATCAATGAGACCAGATTGAAGATGTTGGTTAGAGCTGCCTTGCCCTATAAAAAACACTCACAAAATTTGAGTTTGCCATTCACAAGAAGCATTGCCTGATGTGAACCACGCCTCGATCAAAAGAGATCTCAGAAGACCTAAGATTAAGAATTGTTGACTTGCATAAAGCTGGAAAGGGTTACAAAAGTATCTCCAAAAGCCTTTATGTTCATCGGTTCACGGTAAGAAAAATTGTCTATAAATGGTGAAAGTTCAGCACTGTTGCTACTCTCCCTAGGAATGTCCGTCCTGCGAAGATGACTTCAAGAGCACAGCGCAGAATGCTCAATGTGGTTAAGAAGAATCCTAGAGTGTCAGCTAAAGACTTACAGAAATCTCTGGAACATGAAATAAAGACATGCATAATGTTTTGTGTATTGTTCGTTTAAGCAGACTGTTGGTCTACTGTTGTGACTTAGATGAAGATCAGATCAAATTTTATGACCAATTTATGCATAAATCCAGGTAATTCCAAAGGGTTCACATACTTTTTCTTGCCACTGTACATATACGTACTGTAACATGCTGTTAAAAAGCTGAACCTTCACTTCTAATCAGGGGTTGGATCCGGTTCAGGGAATAAAACCGGAAAATAATAAACATTTTCAAGGAACAGAAACGGGACCGGTAATGAAAGTAATCCATATTCCATACAGAAAGTGATCCATATTCCATACAGAAAGTGATCCATATTCCATACAGAAAGTGATCCATATTCCATACAGAAAGTGATCCGTACAGAACCGTTATTTTAAAAGCATGGGAACCAGTTATTAATGTTATTTTACATTCCAGGCTATTTCTTTCTAGTCCAACAAAAAAACGCAACAAAGTGCCTATGCAAAGCTCTCTCTGTCACTCAGAAACTTGCCAGCATGTGTATTTGTTTAAGGTACCTGCCCCTCCCCCCTCCGAAGGATAAGCTACTGTACTGACGTTAGAAGCATGATTCAGAAGATTGGCTAGAGAAGAATGGATTCACTCTTTGAATGCTAATTAAGGATACTATAGACCTAGTTATCACATTTCACATGACCATTTCAAAAAATGACCTGCCCTTTTTCCCCCCAATTTCGATCTTGTCTCATTGCTGCAACTCCCCAACGGGCTCAGGAGAGGCAAAGGTGGAGTCATGCATCCTAAAAAACATGACCCGTCTAACCACGCTCCTTAACACCCACCAGCTTAACCCAGAAGCCAGCCGCACCAATTTGTCGGAGCAAACACTGTTCATCTGGCGACCGGGGTCACCCTGCAGGCACCTGGCCTGCCACAAGGAGTCGCTAGGGCACGAGGAGCCAAGTGAAGCCCCCTCGGTCAAACGCTCCCCTAACCCGGACAACGCTGGGCCAATTGTGTGCTGTCCTATGTGATTCCTGGCCACGGCCGGTTGTGGCACAGCTCGGGAATGAACCTGGGTCTGTAGTAACACCTCTCGTTTTTTAATGGCTTTTTAAGGCATTAGTGACATTTTATATTATTTTAAATTGGTCTCGGGTGAATATAAACACAGCTACAAAGAGTCACATCCTGTTCTCTCTCTGACAAAGTCAACATTATTCCTGCAAGGTGTCGTCTTTGTTGATGCGAGCCAAGGAAAGATCTCCCCTCCTCTGAGAGCACGATCCTGGCGGCATGAAATCAAATGTTGACAATTGTAGACCCTATCAGAATGCTGAGGAGGTAAGGACCATGGTAACCAGACCACTGTGGTTTGCTGCCTGCCGCCATGGGGCATTGAAGAGTGCATGGCCCGAATGCAAATGCGCCTGCATCTCATTAGCTCTCCACAGGCATATGGAGGGAGCGAGAGCATGTGTTCTTAGGACATACAATACATGATACAACAAACAAAACCTAGGTTTTGTCTTATCTAGCATGTATGTCCTTATATTTACACTGTACAGGTGAACATGCTCTGAACCCAGGAAGGGACTAAGGAGAGGGGCAAGGGCAGAAGGTGAGATGAGATCCTCATCTATGACTGCCTAAGCCATCTCAAACCGACAGGCAGGGAGGAGAGAAGGAGCCTAGATGTGATCTTAACTCAATATGCTGATGTCCTCTTCTTTTCCACAATATATCAAAAGCATGTATAAAATATGTTAATTATATTACATGGTTTGTTAACACGGTCAGCGTCTCTGACTGCATTCAGGTATGGTTATGTCCTATGTGGGTAGAGAATTTAAATATGAAATATTGTAAAACTGTTGACTGCATTTGGAAGCTTCTACATTTAAAAATGGCAGAGTTTGTTTATACCACCTGAAATGACTGAGTCATTGCTTTGCAATACTAATGAAGTGAGGATATTGGAAATTGGAAGGTTAATGAGATTTTCACTAAGTGTCCGTCTAGCGGTTTGAACCAAGATTAAATTGACACACTATGATTAAAATTAATTGACCTGTGAAAAGGCTGTGCCCCTGAACAGTTAGGGATTGATGTGGGAATAATAGAGATGGGAGGAGAATAAAGCAGAAACATGGCTGAAAACCTCCTCACCAACCAGCAAACAGGAGAGAGGTTGTAAGGGCCCCAAGGTCACAGGAGTGACCTATACTGTAGATGCTCCCACGCAGGCATGGCACAACCCAATACAATATATTTACCAACTGTAAATATGAGGAACAAACCAAGAGTGCGTGTAGGTCACTGACATTGCTTAGCTGACACTGCAGCAAAATAAAGCAAGCAAAATAGAAAGGAAGAATCCTCAAGTCCAGTACATTGCAGTACAAGTGAAAAGTTCCACGAAGGGACAAAAGTCTGTGGAGGACACAGGCGGAAATTCACATCTCTCTCTTCCTCTGGAAATGCACATCTCTCTCTTCCTCTGGAAATGCACATCTCTCTCTTCCTCTGGAAATGCACATCTCTCTCTTCCTCTGGAAATGCACATCTATCTCTTCCTCTGGAAATGCACATCTCTCTCTTCCTCTGGAAATGCACATCTCTCTCTTCCTCTGGAAATGCACATCTCTCTCTTCCTCTGGAAATGCACATCTCTCTCTTCCTCTGGAAATGCACATCTCTATCTTCCTCTGAAAATGCACCTCTCTCTTCCTCTGGACATGCACATCTCTCTCTTCCTCTGGAAATGCACATCTCTCTCTTCCTCTGGAAATGCACATATCTCTCTTCCTCTGAAAATGCACATCTCTCTCTTCTTCTGAAAATTCACATCTCTCTTCCTCTGAAAATTCACATCTCTCTCTTCCTCTGAAAATGCACATCTCTCTTCCTCTGGAAATGCACATCTCTCTCTTCCTCTGAAAATGCACATCTCTCTCTTCTGAAAATTCACATCTCTCTCTTCCTCTGAAAATTCACATCTCTCTCTTCTGAAAATTCACATCTCTCTCTTCCTCTGAAAATGCACATCTCTCTGTTCTTCTGAAAATTCACCTCTCTCTTCCTCTGAAAATTCACATCTCTCTCTTCTTCTGTAACAAAACAAACTCAGTCAGAAAAATAATAATTATACTAGCAGTGTCATAAAGCTGTTTAAGGACTCTCAAATCAATGCTTCGCATAGGGCAAGATAATTCTTCACAGATATAACAAGAAACATGATAGTAGGTACTATAGGCCAATGAGCGGGACATTTTTTCCACCCAAGCTATAGTAGCTAAGTCTGAATGGATTGCATTTCAGCTTGAATTTCATGGTTGAAATGGCTTTATGCAAATCGAGAATTGTCATGGTATGGTGGATGGTGAGGACTGACAAGAGGTCAATCTTTGTTTGAGATCATTTACATATCTCTCTATCTCTGTCTTTATCTCTACTACAACATTTTAATTAATGTTTTATTAATTTAGTCAACCAGATCTGTCAAAGCAACATTTACACTGTGGACAACAAGTTGTAGCACCAAGCTACACAATATTATTCACAGCCAGGCTAGTATTATTTGTACAGTGCAACCTTTGCCACTCTGACTTGTTATTATGCAAATCACTTTTTTTCCTCAGTTGGTGGTGACATTGCATAAAGTGAAACGTAGCATGAAAATATAATTAATATGCAAATCAGTCATGAAAATGACTGCTGTTCGACTCACATTGTACTGTCTCTGTCATATACCATCTTGTGGTTTGGTTGAAATTCAAATCCCTAGTTGGTTTACTGGTGTGACTGTACGCCTCAGACAGATCTTCAAAGGGAATAAATAGTATTCACATCAACAGGCTAGAGAAACCCATTGAGTTAAATTTTAAAAAGATGCATGAAAACCATGAAAATAAAAATCACGCATAACATCTCACCAGGCACAAATTAGTTGAGTCAACATGGTTTCAATGTTATTCCTCAATTTCTGGATGTATCACATTGGGTCAAAGTTTTTAATGCATTTTTTAAAAAGTATCAATATATGTACAGTGTTCTAGTGTACATTTCAAGGTATGTTTAATGCATGAAGCTCTACAAACAAACATTTTACATAAAATGCTTGCTTAGACTCAGACAACCAGAGCAAGGGTTGATGATGATCAGTTGTTGTCAATGTACTTTATTTACACCACAGGAGGTTGGTGGCACCTTAATTGGGGAGGACTGACTCATGGTAATGGCTGGAGCAGAATGAGTGGAATGGTAACAAATACATAATTTGATAACATTCCACTCGCCCCGTTTTGGCCATTAGTATGAGCTGTCCTCCCCTCAGCAGCAACCTGTGATTTATACATAACAGTAACCTTTTTGTGGTGAGTCACTGGTCTCTTCAGTTCAGTGCAGCTCTAGCTCCATGCAGCACTCCAATGCAACAAGGCAAAAGGCTGGATTGTTGCTATAGTAACATCTGCACAGAATAAAAGTCAGAAGGAGATACAGAGAGCATCTTTGTATGTTTATTTTCTTCTTCTGATTCTTGGTTGCCAAGTGTGACTCTAGGACATTATAACTATTCACTGGCAGTTTATGACCATACAGCAGGCAGAGAAGGATCATTACTGTAAGTGACAAATTGGACTTATTTGTCCACAGTCAAAATGTAAATTATTAAATCAAACGTGTTACTTTTGTGGCCATAACAATAGGATGCATATGATCCATTGAAATGAACCCAACGCACAGATCAAAACACACAGATAAACTTACATGTTGACCACAATGATTGCCTTATATGCGCGTTGCGATTTTTTTTTTTTACACATACATGTTATTCAATAATATAATCCAAACTGCTCGCGCACATCAACGAGCGTCTGCGTAGCCAGGCGCTAAAATAAAACTTGGTTCTATTTTTGACTCCTGACCCGCTGCAAGTCCCTCCTCTCCCATCTCCTCATTGGTTTTTAGGAGCACATACCCACATGGGTGATTGAAAGATGAACTGAGGTCCACACTCCAGTCCAGTTGGTGGTGATAATGCACCTTAAAGTTGCTTGCCAACTGCCATATAAAGTCCACAGAAGAAGAAGAGGAGAGATTTCTAGAAATAAACTTGGTTTACCTTTTTATCTGTGGATGAATTATCGGAGTAGAGGACCTTGTGCATTTCAGGTAAAATAACAACACAATGTTTATATCCCAGGACAAATTAGCTAGCAACAGCAAACTAGCTAGCAAAATGGCCATGACTGTTAAATGTGTTTTGAACTGTCCCCAAATTATTAAAGTTGGTTAAGAGTTCGTTTTGATATTTAAACCTGCACATCCTGATCTCGTCTGGTGTGGATTGACAAAATCCACATGCGGGTGATGGCGCATGCACGCTGGTGCCCAGTCTAGTCAGCATGTTACAGGGAAACCAGACCAGCCACGTAGCGTGTGCGAGCGTTGCGTACGTGTACATGTTATTCAATCATTTCCTCCACACTGCTCGCGCTCGTTGCGTCTGCATTGCCGAATGCTAAAATAGAACTTGGTTCTATTTGAGATGCTTAATGTGCTTCAAGTCCCGCCTCTCCCGTCTCCTTATTGGTTTTCACGAAGATACAACCCCACATGGGTGCTTGAAAGATGAATGGGGGGAGATTAATCAAATATAAAAATAAATTAAACTAGGTTTCCCTTTTTTATCAGTGGATTAATCGTCAGAGTAGAGAAACACCTTATTTTGTAGGACTCCATTTCAAAATTCTACAAAGAACCAGCTAGAACCAGCTAAAAAGAGGACCATATGCATGTCAGGTAAAATAACAACTCGATGTTCATCTCCCAGGACAAACTGCTAGCAACAGCTATCTAGAAAAATGTCATGAATGTTTTGTGTGTTTTGACCTGCCCCAAAATGTATATAATTGATTCATGATCGCGTCTGGTGGGGATAGACAAAATTATCATGTGCACGCAGACACGCGTGGGGCCGGTTTGGTCATGGTGTTAGCTCTATCCAAATGGGTTGGACCTTTATTATCAATCATGTCTGAACACCCAATAAAGTTTTGCACTTGATGTGCACACTGTGTGCCTACATGGAGGGTACTTAGTGGTGTGGGTGGTGTGTTGAGTTAAATGACAGGGGATATCACAGGCCTTCCAGCTCAGTTCTCCATCTTAACAGAGGTAATCATTTATCGCTGATGGATTCAGAGAATGACTCTGCTACTGACACTGTGATGAAATTATTTTCTACTTCAGCGCTTTTCAATTCACATTAAGAGAAATGTGCACTGCTTTGAAAATGCCAGAAGGTAAATTGTTCGTTATTAGTCCAAGTCTGGAGAGCTAGACTTCTTATCCCTACCTACATGGCTTCATATTTGGGGCTTAAATGTGCTACTTTGGTCCTCTTACTTTATATTCAAATCATACAGAATACCATGACGAACTCAGGAAATGTCCTACAGTATCAACAGACAGTATATCAGAGGAGGGAACCCCTTCCCAAGGAAGTATCACTTCCATCCAGTTGACCTTTAAATTGGGTCAGTTGTACACTGAAGATGAGGTTGCTATGGTCACTAAATTGAATTACCCATTTGCTTTGTCCTCTCACTCTCTCTGCTGGTATTGTCCTTAGTTGTCACTGGCACAATACACATTCCAGCTCAAAACTTCAGCATTGATGAAATCACATTGCCAGAAATCATTTTTTGGATTAGCGCACTCACAGAGATGCCAAGGTACACTTGGCATCAAGGAGTGACTGTAGGTATTCAGTAGTGGTTCAGTAAGCCTTTTCAGAGAAGATGATTCACAACACAACATGAGACAGAATTATCCCAGAATTTTTAAATTTTTTATTTCACCTTTATTTAACCAGGTAGGCTAGTTGAGAACAAGTTCTCATTTACAACTGCGACCTGGCCAAGATAAAGCATAGCAGTGTGAACAGACAGCAACACAGAGTTACACATGGAGTAAACAATTAACAAGTCAATAACACAGTAGAGAAAAAGAAAGAAAAAAGGAGTCTATATACATTGTGTGCAAAAGGCATGAGGAGGTAGGTGAATAATTACAATTTTAGCAGATTAACACTGGAGTGATAAATGATCAGATGGTCATGTGCAGGTAGAGATACTGGTGTGCAAAAGAGCAGAAAAGTAAATAAATAAAAACAGTATGGGAATGAGGTAGGTAAATTGGGTGGGCTATTTACCGATGGACTATGTACAGCTGCAGCGTTCGGTTAGCTGCTCAGATAGCAGATGTTTAAAGTTGGTGAGGGAGATAAAAGTCTCCAACTTCAGTGATTTTTGCAATTTGTTCCAGTCATAGGCAGCAGAGAACTGGAAGGAAAGGCGGCCAATTGAGGTGTTGGCTTTAGGGATGATCAGTGAGATACACCTACCTGCCTGTAGCGCGTGCTACGGGTGGGTGTTGCCATCATGATCAGTGAACTGAGATAAGACAGAGCTTTACCTAGCATGGAATTGTAGATGACCTGGAGCCAGTGGGTATGGCGATGAATATGTAGCGAGGGCCAGCCGACTAGAGCATACAGGTCGCAGTGGTGGGTGGTATAAGGTGCTTTAGTAACAAAGTGGATGGCACTGTGATAAACTGCATCCAGTTTGCTGAGTAGAGAATTGGAAGCCATTTTGTAGATGACATCGCCAAAGTCGAGGATTGGTAGGATAGTCAGTTTTACTAGGGTAAGTTTGGCGGCGTGGGTGAAGGAGGCTTTGTTGCGAAATAGAAAGCCGATTCTAGATTTGATTTTGGATTGGAGATGTTTGATATGAGTCTGGAAGGAGAGTTTACAGTCTAGCCAGACACCTAGGTACTTATAGATGTCCACATATTCAAGGTTGGAACCATCCAGGGTGGTGATGCTAGTCGGGCGTGCGGGTGCAGGCAGCGAACGGTTGAAAAGCATGCATTTGGTTTTACTAGCGTTTAAGAGCAGTTGAAGGCCACGGAAGGAGTGTTGTATGGCGTTGAAGCTCGTTTGGAGGTTAGACAGCACAGTGTCCAAGGATGGGCCAGAAGTATACAGAATGGTGTCGTCTGCGTAGAGGTGGATCAGGGAATCGCCCGCAGCAAGAGCAACATCATTGATATATACAGAGAAAAGAGTCGGCCCGAGAATTGAACCCTGTGGCACCCCCATAGACTGCCAGAGGACCGGACAACATGCCCTCCGATTTGACACACTAAACTCTGTCTGCAAAGTACTTGGTGAACCAGGCAAGGCAGTCATTAGAAAAACCGAGGCGACTGAGTCTGCCGATAAGAATATGGTAATTGACAGAGTCGAAAGCCTTGGCCAGGTCGATGAAGACGGCTGCACAGTACTGTCTTTTATCGATGGCGGTTATGATATCGTTTAGTACCTTGAGTGTGGCTGGGGTGCACCCGTGACCGGCTCGGAAACCAGATTGCACAGCGGAGAAGGTACGGTGGGATTCAAGATGGTCAGTGATCTGTTTGTTGACTTGGCTTTCGAAGACCTTATATAGGCAGGGCAGGATGGATATACAGTGGGGAGAACAAGTATTTGATACACTGCTGATTTTGCAGGTTTTCCTACTTACAAAGCATGTAGAGGTCTGTAATTTTTTATCAAAGGTACACTTCAACTGTGAGAGACTTAATCTTAAACAAAAATCCAGAAATTCACATTGTATGATTTTTAAGTAATTCATTTGCATTTTATTGCATGACATAAGTATTTGATACATCAGAAAAGCAGAACTTAATATCTGGTACAGAAACCTTTGTTTGCAATTACAGAGATCATACGTTTCCTGTCGTTCTTGACCAGGTTTGCACACACTGCAGCAGGGATTTATGCCCACTCCTCCATACAGACATTCTCCAGATCCTTCAGGTTTTGGGGCTGTCGCTGGGCAATACGGACTTTCAGCTCCCTCCAAAGATTTTCTATTGGATTCAGGTCTGGAGACTGGCTGGGCCACTCCAGGACCTTGAGATGCTTCTTACAGAGCCACTCCTTAGTTGCCCTGGCTGTGTGTTTCGGGTCATTGTCATGCTGGAAGACCCAGCTAAGACCCATCTTCAATGCTCTTACTGAGGGAAGGAGGTTGTTGGCCAAAATCTCACGATACATGGCCCCATCCATCCTCCCCTCAATACGGTGCAGCCGTCCTGTCCCCTTTGCACAAAAGCATCCCCAAAGAATGATGTTTCCACCTCCATGCTTCAAGGTTGGGATGATGTTCTTGGGGTTGTACTCATCCTTCTTCTTCCTCCAAACACAGCGAGTGAGTTTCGACCAAAAATATATATTTTTGTCTCATCAGACCACATGACCTTCTCCCATTCCTCCTCTGGATCATCCAGATGGTCATTGGCAAACTTCAGACACGCCTGGACATGCGTTGGCTTGAGCAGGGGGACCTTGCGTGCGCTGCAGGATTTTAATCCATGACGGCGTAGTGTGTTGCTAATGGTTTTCTTTGAGACTGTGGTCCCAGCTCTCTTCAGGTCATTGACCAGGGCTTGCTGTGTAGTTCTGGGCTGATCCCTCTCCTTCCTCATGATCATTGATGCCCCATGAGGTGAGATCTTGCGTGGAGCCCCAGACCGAGGGTGATTGACCGTCATCTTGAACTTCTTCCATTTTCTAATAATTGCACCAACAGTTGTTGCCTTCTCACCAAGCTGCTTGCCTATTGTCCTGTAGCCCATCCCAGCCTTGTGCAGGTCTACAATTTTATCCCTGATGGCCTTACACAGCTCTCTGGTCTTAGCCATTGTGGAGAGGTTGGAGTCTGTTTGATTGAGTGTGTGGACAGGTGTGTTTTATACAGGTAACGAGTTCAAACAGGTGCAGTTAATACAGGTAATGAGTGGAGAACAGGAGGGCTTCTTAAAGAAAAACTAACAGGTCTGTGAGAGCCGGAATTCTTACTGGTTGGTAGGTGATCAAATACTTATGTCATGCAATAAAATGCAAATTAATTACTTAAAAATCATACAATGTGATTATCTGGATTTTTGTTTTAGATTCAGTCTCTCACAGTTGAAGTGTACCTATGATAATTACAGACCTCTACGTGCTTTGTAAGTAGGAAAACCTGCAAAATCGGCAGTGTATCAAATACTTGTTCTACCCACTGTAGGTCTGTAACAGTTTGGGTCCAGGGTGTCTCCCCCTTTGAAGAGGGGAATGACCGCGGCAGCTTTCCAGTCCTTGGGGATCTCAGACAATATGAAAGAGAGGTTGAACAGGCTGGTAATAGGGGTTGCGACAATGGCGGCGGATAGTTTCAGAAATAGAGGGTCCAGATTGTCAAGCCCAGCTGATTTGTACGGGTCCAGGTTTTGCAGCTCTTTCAGAACATCTGCTATCTGGATTTGGGTAAAGGAGAAGCTGGGGAGGCTTGGGCGAATAGCTGCGGGGGGGGGGGGGGTGGAGCTGTTGGCCGAGGTTGGAGTAGCCAGGAGGAAGGCATGGCCAGCCGTTGAGAAATGCTTGTTGAAGTTTTCGATTATCATGGATTTATCGGTGGTGACCGTGTTACCTCGCCTCAGTGCAGTGGGCAGCTGGGAGGAGGTGCTCTTGTTCTCCATGGACTTTACAGTGTCCCAGAACTGTTTGGAGTTAGAGCTACAGGATGCACATTTCTGCTTGAAAAAGCTGGCCTTTGCTTTCCTGACTGACTGCGTGTATTAGTTCCTGACTTCCCTGAACAGTTGCATATCGCGGGGACTATTCGATGCTATTGCAGTCCGCCGCAGAATGTTTTTGTGCTGGTCGAGGGCAGTCAGGTCTGGAGTGAACCAGGGGCTATAGCTGTTCTTAGTTCTGCATTTTTTGAACGGAGCATGCTTATCTAAGATGGTGAGGAAGTTACTTTTAAAGAATGACCAGGCATCCTCAACTGACGGGATGAGGTCAATATCCTTCCAGGATACCCGGGCCAGGTCGATTAGAAAGGCCTGCTCGCAGAAGTGTTTTGGGGAGCGTTTGACAGTGATGAGGGGTGGTCGTTTGACTGCGGACCCGTAGCGGATACAGGCAATGAGGCAGTGATCGCTGAGATCCTGATTGAAGACAGCGGAAGTGTATTTGGAGGGCCAGTTGGTCAGGATAACGCCTGTGTACTGTGTACTGTCCTCACAATGTCAAAAGGATAACAGGGGAACTTTGAATTTCGACCAAACTCTCAAAGAAACAGCAGCACTCACTGTAATAATTCAGTGCAATCCACAAAAAGAAATATAAACAACGGTGAGGGAAATCATAATGGCAGGGCATGAGCTGAGCTGAAAATCAGTTTAGTGGATTGGACCAGCAGCAGTCCCACATAAAGTTCCTATAAGAACACTACCCTCCTCTGCAGAGCTATCTGTTGGGTAGTGGTAGCCCCTCTGAGTGTGTACTCAGTGGCAGGTCTGCAGGAGGAGAGGGGAATGATGGGAACACAAGGCCCAGTGTAATTACCCACACTCTACTATGGGACATCTGTTACACTGATAAGCCCTCTGTTCATCTATCTCTCTTAAAAATCAGTTGGCCTTCAGAAAGTTGGCTTGAGGGCTTGGCATGGCCTGAACTGGCCTGGCCCGGCCTGTTGTGTGTGT
The DNA here is from genome assembly GCF_023373465.1 of Oncorhynchus keta. Lineage (NCBI taxonomy): Eukaryota > Metazoa > Chordata > Actinopteri > Salmoniformes > Salmonidae > Oncorhynchus > Oncorhynchus keta. The sequence continues at coordinate 25,518,453 of NC_068448.1, forward strand.
GTGTGTGTGTGTGTGTGTGTGTGTGTGTGTGTGTGTGTGTGTGTGTGTGTGTGTGTGTGTGTGTGTGTGTGTGTGCGTGTGCGTGCGTGCGTGCGTGCGTGCGTGCGTGCGTGCGTGCGTGCGTGCGTGCGTGCGTGCGTGCGTGCGTGCGTGCGTGCGTGCGTGCGTGCGTGCGTGCGTGCGTGCGTGCGTGCGTGCGTGCGTGCGTGCGTGCGTGCGTGCGCGCGCGCGCGTGTCACAGATGTGGCAGTAATTCCACCCCCCTGGAAAGCCCTGAGAAATCCCTCGATCACACTGAGCACAAACCGGCCACTCATTCTCATTCCAGGTATCTCCTCTGTCTTTCTTTCTGTCTCCATTCAGTCTTTCCACAGTTAAGTACTATGAATGCTGATTTTAAATACTCTGAATGCAGCAACCCCTAGAGTTATCATATTGGAATATGAAATACTGTATCTTCAGAGCTCACTGTATCTATGCATACGTACAATTTCGTCATTAGGTGTTCAGAAAACAATATATCAAGCAAGATATAAACAATTTGGAAGGAATGCATGTCCCCTAAGAGATTTGACAGACAGAAAAACGTGTTGGATAAATAGACCTTGCTGCTATCTCTTCCACCGTACTTCCCATTCTCTTTACTGATGATACCAATTCGATTTTATCACACATACAAAAATGGACCCTACAAAAATGTATTCACTAGTTAATGAAGCCAACACGGGAATGGGCAGATTTTCTGAATGGTTCCAGATAAACAAATGATCTATAAATGTTAAAAAATTCTACTTTATTGTATTCCCTAGTAAGAATAGCAAATATTGTCAAAAAAAAGTCAATCTCAATTGATGGGAATGAAATGGAACAAGTCACGTCCACTAGATTCCTCTGAGTTGTAATTGATGAAAAGTTAATCTGTTGGTATTACCAGAAGGATTAGTGGTTTGGTTCATCAGATTTAATTTACCCAAATCTCATTTACTGTAATATTGTCTGGGCCAGTACATATGCCTCCTGCCTACACAAATTTCTCATCAGACAAAATACATTTGCAAGACTAGCCACCACCTCTAATTACCTGGCTCCATCTGCACGTTTGTTTAAGAAACTCAATATCTTGTCTATTTACGACATTCATGTAAGCCAATTATGCACTTTCATCTACAAATATTCATACCTCCCAGACAGTGTACATAAACTCTTCAATGGATTCTTCCAGGTTGAAATCCATCTATATAACACAAGACACTGGAATAACCTTCACCCTTCCCACAGCCGCACCTCACATTGTCAATTCTCTATCAGATACAGAGGTACCGTACTCTGGAATTCTTATCTTCACATTGCCAAAACATCATCATCCCTCAATAACTTCAAGCGAAGACTGGGGGTCAGCCTGATGAACCAAACTACTCAGTAATCACCTCCATATAGCCTAACTCTCACACACTCACATGCACACATACACACCAATGGAGACTAGTGGGAGGAGCTATAGGAGAACGGTCTCATTTTAATGGCTGGAATGGAATTCATGGAATTTTATGTTTGACTCTGTTCCATTGATCTATTCCAGCCATTACAATGAGCCCGTTCTCCTATAGCGCCTCGATCCAGCCTCCACTGATGCACACACACGTTTAAACTTATTTATTGTATTGTTTGTTTCTAGTGTGGTTTTTATATAAGCCCTTGGGCTTCCAACCACACCTGCACAGCGTTTATTTTGTATTATTTGTATCTGTATTGTTGTCTAGGACTTGTTTTCTTTGGTGCAAATAAATAAATAAAATAAGAGTCAAGGTAAGGTAAATGAAAGAGCTTCATTGTGGATGTTTCTGGGCATTCTAAGCTCTGTTGCTAAATGTCAACTTGAATACTTCGGTTAAAATCTCTGTCATAATCAATTGAATTTGAAATGTTGATGAAGACAAAAAAGTTATCCAAAGTAGCTCAGGTTGAGAATCAATGAATCGAGGGATAGATGGATGGCCAGACTTCCAACGAGACAATTAAGAGTCCATTCTTGTTACAACTATGGCGAAAAGTTACTTTGGTTCCACTTACTCTTGATTTGTTCTCTAAATGTGATAAATTGCAGTAGTGGGTGGAAGTAACATTCTAAACTTTATTTGATGAATTTTGTTTTGTTTCTCCCAAACTTTAAAACATAATTAAATTATTCCAAGTTCTTTCTGGTCTTAATTACTTTCATTTTTTGGATGCTTATAAGCTAGAACTATAGGATGCATTGATTTAAATCCCATAATAAGATTTGAAGCAGAAATAGCCAACCCACATCTCTCTCTCTTCCTATTCTCACTCACATTTTCTTCTCCCCCTCTCGACCCCTCTACTTCTCCCTCTAACTCTCTCACTCTCTCTCACACACACACACGTCAGAGATACACACATACACGCACACACACACACACACACACACACACACACACACACACACACACACACACACACACACACACACACACACACACACACACACACACACACGTCACACACACAGACACACACCCCTGCTCTCTCTCTTTCTTTCAATAAATGCATATAACATAACGAAACTGAGAAACACCTTAAAGACAGCATAACAGATTCGAACATAAGCAATATTTCTTCATTTGAGGCAGATTACTATAGAAATCATGGCTCTCTCTTGTCCCTCTGCATCAGACATATGGTGAGCAATATGTTTGGAACATATTCGCAATAAAATCAGAGTCACAAATCACAATACATATCGTATCGGTACTTAAGTATCGTGATAATATCTTAATGTGAGGACCCTGACAATTCCCAGCCCTAGTTGCCAGGCAACAGCCTTATAAAACAGAGATCATGCGGTAATGCAACCGGGCACTCTGTGATTTAATCAGTGCACCCACTAAGCCATAAATCATCATCAGCTGTGAATTATTGCACCTTAAGACAGCCCGTCTCTACACCTACCTGAGAGACTCTTAGACCTAAGCCCATTGGCTATGCATGAAGGCCACTGGTGTAGCTGCACACTCTCGGGGAAAAGTGTGAATCAAAAACAACACAGATTCTGGATTGAATACTCAATGCGCTTGGACGTTATGTGGAGCAAATTACTATAGCAGCCACAAGTATCTCTCTACCCTGATCTGCTAATTCATCTATCTAACCACTTTTCCCTGTCTCTCCCCTGCCTCCTCTTTGTGTAACATCGATCATTCATGGCCTCCTGCTTCTTCAGGGTTTGGGGAGGTACAGGTGACTGTACACCTTATCTGAATCCCACAGCTGTGTCCCCATCGCCGGCTGGATCATCTGTCGAGGGGAATTTAGTTGGGGGTGTTTAAAATTAGATTTAGCATCTATCATTTCCCTGGGCTGAATGGGTTTATGTCAGCACTTGGCAGGGGCAATCCTTCACCGGGTGTCCGTCTGTCCTGGCTCAATAGCCCATCAGTCAAGCCTGCGAGAGCAGCAAGGTGACAGAAAGAGGGCCATCTGTGAGAGGAAGGGCATGGGAGATAAAATATCACTGCAGGACAAACCAGAAATACACTGCGAAGTAAAACACAAAAGATGCCACTGGCCAAGCGAAGCGAATGTCAATGATATGAAAACATTCCTTTCGTAACACTCAATAGAATCCACAGGAAGGTTCCTGACATGTGTCTGTGGTCAATGGGAAACAGGGAGGGAGAGAGGGCATAGACAAAGGACTTTATTTGTCTATTCTACAAGGCTTCAGCCATCAGCCAAGAGATACAAGGTAAAGCTGGTCTTAACCTTGATAATCCCACGTGATAATTCTTCTTCTTAAATGTCATGCCACCTCTCCTGGTCCAGTTAAAAGGCAGATCCCCTCGCTTCCTGTTCCTAAAGTCATCAAAATAATAATCTGTTTTGAATAGGTTGGTTTTGTAAGTCAGTATTAATTGACCATGCAACTGTGTATGATCACAGATAGAGTATAATAAATATTAAAAACCATGACCTATTCCTAAAAGATACATGTATTGATACACTAAGATGGGGAAACTAGCAGAACACAGCATTTTCCATCTTTAGATGGCCAGCAGCATACCACCTTGCATCCCACTGCTGGCTTGCTTCTGAAGCTAAGCAGAGATGGTAAAATCAAATCAAATCAAATCACATTTATTTATATAGCCCTTCGTACATCAGCTGATATCTCAAAGTGCTGTACAGAAACCCAGCCTAAAACCCCAAACAGCAAGCAATGCAGGTGTAGAAGCACGGTGGCTAGGAAAAACTCCCTAGAAAGGCCAAAACCTAGGAAGAAACCTAGAGAGGAACCAGGCTATGTGGGGTGGCCAGTCCTCTTCTGGCTGTGCCGGGTGGAGATTATAACAGAACATGGCCAAGATGTTCAAATGTTCATAAATGACCAGCATGGTCGAATAATAACAAGGCAGAACAGTTGAAACTGGAGCAGCAGCACAGTCAGGTGGACCGGGGACAGCAAGGAGTCATCATGTCAGGTAGTCCTTTGGGCACGGTCCTAGGGCTCAGGTCCTCTGAGAGAGAGAAAGAAAGAGAGAATTAGAGAGAGCATATGTGGGGTGGCCCGTCCTCTTCTGGCTGTGCCGGGTGGAGATTATAACAGAACATGGCCAAGATGTTCAAATGTTCATAAATGACCAGCATGGTCGAATAATAGTAAGGCAGAACAGTTGAAACTGGAGCAGCAGCATGGCCAGGTGGACTGGGGACAGCAAGGAGTCATCATGTCAGGTAGTCCTGGGGCATGGTCCTAGGGCTCAGGTCAGTTGAAACTGGAGCAGCAGCATGGCCAGGTGGACTGGGGACAGCAAGGAGTCATCATGTCAGGTAGTCCTGGGGCATGGTCCTAGGGCTCAGGTCCTCCGAGAGAGAGAAAGAAAGAAGGAGAGAATTAGAGAACGCACACTTAGATTCACACAGGACACCGAAAAGGACAGGAGAAGTACTCCAGATATAACAAACTGACCCTAGCCCCCCGACACAAACTACTACAGCATAAATACTGGAGGCTTGGTCAGACCTTAGATGGGAGGCCAGATGTTGCTGGAGGTGGTGTTGGAGGGCCAGTAAGAGGCACCCTTTCCTCTGGTCTAAAAAAATATCCCAATGCCCCAGGGCAGTGATTGGGAACATTGCCCTGTGTTGGGCAGCAGTCATTCAGATGGGACATTAAATGGGTGTCCTGACTCTCTGTGGTCACTAAAGATCCTATGGCACATATTGTAACAGTAGGGATGTTAACCCTGGTGTCCTGGCTAAATTCCCAATCTGACATTCATATCATCATGGTTACCTAATCATCCCCATCTTAAAATTGGCTCATTCATCCCCTGTAACTATTCCTTCTGTTTCTGTAAATGAGAATGTGTTCCCAGTCAACTTACCTAGTAAAATAAAGGATAAATAAAAAGATGGTCATACTATCAACCAACTATTTGTTGCAACTGATTATATGTTGATAAGCAACTGCTTATAATAAGGGTTAGGGCCTCCCTAGCGGCGCAACGGTCTAAGGCACTGCATTTCAGTGATAGAGGTGTTACTGCAGACCCGGGATCATTACTGGGCTGTGGCACAACCGGCCGTGACCGGGAGTCCCATAGGATAGCACACTATTGGCCCATCGTCGTCTGTGTTAGGGGAGAGTTTGGCCGGTGGGCCCATCCCCTCCTGTGCTACCTGTTCACTCATGACTGCACGGCCAGGCACGACTCCAACACCATCATTCAATTTGCCGATGACACAACAGTGGTAGGCCTGATCACCGAAAATGACGAGACAGCCTATAGGGAGGAGTTCAGAGACCTGGCCATGTGGTGACAGGACAACAACCTCTCCCTCAACGTGATCAAGACAAAGGAGATGATTGTGGACTACAGGAAAAAGAGAACCGAGCACGCCCCCATTCTCATCGACGGGGCTGTAGTGGAGCAGGTTGAGAGCTTCAAGTTCCTTGGTGTCCACATCACCAACAAACTAACATGGTCCAAGCACACCAAGGCAGTAATGAAGCGGGCACGACAAAACCTATTCCCCCTCAGGAGACTGAAAAGATATGGCATGGGTCCTCAGATCATCAAAAGGTTCTACAGCTGCACCACCGAGAGCATCCTGACTGTGTTGCATCATTGCCTGGTATGGCAACTGCTCGGCCTCCAACTGCAAGGCAATACAGAGGCTAGTGCAAATGGCCTAGTACATCACTGGGGCCAAGCTTCCTGCCATCCATGACCTCTATACCAGGCTGTGTCAGAGGAAGGCCCTAATAATTGTCAAAGACTCCAGACACCCTAGTCATAGACTCTTCTCTCTGCTACTGCACAGCAAGCTGTACCGGAGCGCCAAGTCTAGGTCCAATAGGCTTCTAAATAGCTTCTACCCCCAAGCCATAAGACTCCTGAACATCTAGTCAAATGGCTACCCAGAATATTTGCATCCCCCCCTCTTTACACCACTGCTACTCTCTGTTGTCATCTATGCATAGTCACTTTAATAACTCTACCTACATGTACATACTACCTCAAATAACCAGTGCCCCCTCACATTGACTCAGTCTCGGTACCCCCCTGTATATAGTCTCGCTATTGTTATTTCACTGCTGCTCTTTAATTACTTGTTACTTTTATCTCTTATTCTTATTTGTATTTTTTGAAACTGCGTTGTTGGTTAGGGGCTCGTAAGTAAGCATTTCACTGTAAGGTCTATTCGGCGCATGTGTATTCGGCGCATGTTGTATTCGGCACATGTGACTAATAAAGTTTGAGACAAGAGAAGACTAGAGTGTATTTAAACAGTGAAACTACAGCAGTATATAGATGTCTGACTGTATGTCAAAGCTGAGAAATTGATTAGACAGAAGAGAGTTGTGAGAGGTCATTATTAATCTAGCATCAGATCTATTCAAAATATCTTTACGGAAAAGGTTGTTGTGGTCTTTTGGTCCATCACAAAGACATTTTTAATATCAATAGATGTGATGTGCATTTTTTTTTTTACAAGGATGTATGTATTGCAATTACATCAGCACATTACTCATACATTGATTCACTTGTGCATGTAACTAATCTATCCTTCAACAAACTATGTAACCAACATTAAGGTCCCTCTGCAGTGGATAGGGAGGACATCTCTCCATAATATACTCTGTAGTTGCATATTCTTGCATTACAATCTCTTGCCGTGTGTGTGTGTGTGTCTCCTACACAAAGCATCTGTGAGCTAGGTTTCTCCATCCGTTGCTATGGAACAAGCATAATATCAGCCTCTTTTAGCCTCAAGGAGTTTATTGACCTTGGGAGATGTGGCTCTCCCTGCCAGGTTGTTGACATGGATCTCAACATACAGAATGAGTCCATGGGTTTCAGTAGACATTTTCAACCTCTCCCTGACCCAGTCTGTAATTGTAACGGCAGATTTCCTCCTCTTCGTCTGAAGAAAACATAGACTGCCCACCCCAACTCACCCCTGACCATACTAAATAAAGACAAAACAAAGGAAAATAAAGGTCAGAACATGACAGTAATACATACATCCCTCAAACTCAACTCTGGACCTCAAAGCCAGCTGAGACTGGTGTCCCAGTTAGGTGTAATTCATTATCAGGTAGAACAGAAAATCAGCAAGCTCCGGACGTTGTAGTGTAAGAGTTGAATTCTTCTGACCAACATGTTTCAAGTTTCATAGTCCCTGTTCCAAAGAACACGAAGGTAACCTGTCTAAATGACTGTAGCACTCACATCTGTAGTCACAAAATGCTTTGAAAGGCTGGTCATGGCTCACATCAACACCATCATCCCAGACACCCTGGACCCACTCCAATTCGCATTTTGCCCCAACAGATCCACAGATGACACAATCTTTATTGCACTCCACACTGCCTTCTCCCACCTGGACAAGAGGAGCACCTATGTGAGAATGCTGTTCCTGACGGGCTGCCCCCAGGTGGTAAGGGTAGGTAACAACACATCCATCTGCCACGCTGATCCTCAACACAGGGGCCCCTCAGGGGTGTGTGGTTAGTCCCCTCCTGTACTCCCTCTTCTCCCACGACTACAACGCCATCATCAAGTTTGCTGAAGACGTGATGTTGGTCGGCCTGATCACAGACGAAGATGAGAGAGCCTATAGAAAGGAAGTCAGAGACCTGGTAGTGTGGTGGCAGGACAAAAACCTCTCCCTCAACGTCAACAAGACAAAGTAGCTGATTGTGGACTTCAGGAAACAGAGTTCCGAGCAAGCCCCCATCCACATTGACGGGGTTGTAGTGGAGTGGGTCGAGAGCTTTAAGTTCTTACGTGTCCACATTACTAACGAATTAGCATGGTTCACACACACACAACACAGTCATGAATAAGGCATGAAAACCCTTCTTGCCTTCCCCTCAGGAGGCTAAAAACATTGGGCATGGGCCCTCAGATCCTCAAAAAGTAATACAGCTGCAACATTGAGAGCGTCTTGAGTGGCTGCATCACCGCTTGGTATGGCAACTGCTTGACATTCAGCCGCAAAGTGCTACAGAGGGTAGTACGTACAGCCCAGCACATCACTGGGGCCGTGCCCCCTGCCATCCAGGATCTCCCTAACAGGCGGTGTCAGAGGAAGCTCCTAAATATTGTCAAAGACTCCAGTCACCCAAGTCACAGACTTTTCTTTCTGCTACCGCATAGCAAGTGGTACGGATGCAGTCTGGAACCAACAAGACCCTGAACAGCTTCTACCCCCAAGCCATAAGACTCCTAAATAGTTAAATAGTTAACCAATTAGCTACCCGGACTACCTGCATTGACCCTTTTTTGAACTAACTCTTCTGTCTCATCACATACGCTGCTGCTACTGTTTTTTTTTTATCTATCCTGTTGCCTAGTCACTTTATCCTTACCTATATGTACATTTCTACCTCAATTACCTCGTAACCCTGAACGTCGACTTGGTACTACCCCAAACCCTAAGTATATAGCCAAGTTATCGTTACCCATTGTGTATTTATTTTTGAGTTATTATTTCTTTCTATATTTTTCTCTCTGCATTGTTGGGAAGGGGCCGTAAGTAAGCATATCAGTGTCAGTCTACACCTGTTTAAGAAGCATGTGACAAAGAACTAGTAATTTGATTATTTTTTGTTTGAATCACCTGTGAGAATATATACTGTAGATGCAGAGGTTAGCGCTTCAAAATGCTATTCACACTATTAATGAGTTCATATGTACATGTGGTTCTGGACTAAAACGTTGCCAATAGATCTGATTAATGCGTTTAATGGCTAATTACAGCTAATAAGTAGTCATTAGATTTTAGTCATAAGGCCATCTACCATCAGAGAGTCTGAACATTAATCACCACGGTCAATAGAATTTGTGTCTTCTTTCCCCCATGTTTTACTTCATCTATGATAGCATCAAGTCACCTTTGTGATAACCTATTCTGAGCACACTTAGGAGAAGAACACAGGGATACATCTGTTATTCTGTCAGTACAGTGTCCTGAATGTGTCACACTCATAAACTCCCCACATACAGTAGTGCAACAAGGTGACTGTTAGCTGACCGCTCGCTCATTACCATGGTGAAACTTACATGAAAGGCTGACATACATACCAGATGACTGACATGATGACTGACAGATGACTGACAGATGACTGACATGATGACTGACAGATGACTGACATGATGACTGACATGATGACTGACACGATGACTGACAGATGACTGACATACATACCAAGGTTTAATTTTGTGACATTTTTTATTTGACACACAAATGTGAGTGCACGCACACACACACACACACACACACTATCCATCTTAATATATTTCTGACAAGCAGTGTACCTTTGGATCCATGTCAACAAGCAGAGGCGGCAAACAACGACCTTATATTCTACAACAAAGTCAGGGATGATTGATGACCTCAACATGTGACCAAGACCTGCAACATGCTCTGTAAAATCCAACAAGCCATCCATCTACATCTACATATTCCAAATTCCTAAGTTGCCAGACATGCTTCACTTCCCCTTTAATATATGTGGTTCATCATGCATTTGATTGAAACAGTTCAGTGGTTAGAGTGGACAGTATGTTGATTGAAACTGTCAAAGCACTATAGTGATATTGCACAATCTGAAAAACGTGCATGATCATGCGGTTTTAAGCTGATTTCTTTCAGTAACAGTTACTACTTCTCTCAGCTGATGTTTAAAAGCCAGATGTGTACACAGCTAGAATAGTTTTCACTGTGATATACTACCTGCAGTTTGAGCTTGTACTGCTTGGGGATGTGCAAGTGATGATGATATTTTATGTCTATTGATTTCAGAAGCGAGATTTATAGAAAGCATAATGTCTATTGATAGGAATAGATTGGCAGCCAGGGTTATGGGTGGGGCTGGTCCCACTTTCGCTCCAGTAAAAAATAACTAACTACCCTAGAGGGCCTAAATCAATGTCTCATTCGTTCTCCTTCAGGTATTACTCTGCTGAAAACGAATAAGAATGTAAATACGAAGATGGCAGAAAGCACTCCATACAGTACTTTGACTTGTGTTTGGATTGCAATCTGTCAATTTAGAAATAAATTAAATTTGTAAAAATCGACGGGACACACTCTTTTTATGGTACTTCGATGCAAAGTGATTTTCATTGCAGGTTAGGGGAGCATTTCCCTAACCTACTACAGAAAGAGTTCCCCAAAAATCTACAGCCAAAGCAACAGCAACTTGATGGATGTCCATCCAAAACTACTTCACACAACAATACATTTTGTATACAAGTCTAATTGTGACAATCCACCAAATTACTGGGGTGTTGCAACACAGCAGGGACTACAAGTCGATATCCAAGTCGATATCCTTGGCCGCGAAAAAATGGAATGAGCATAATAATAAATCCTCATCAGTCTTTCTCTTTAAGCTAACCTGACGTACCATGGGTAAAATAAACGCCTGAGCAGGGTTCCAGCCATTCAACCCTAGAACATGCCTCTTTTTGCGCTACAATGCCCACAAGCCTTGCAAGACACGTCTGAAGGTAACCCAGTACCGGGCAAAAATAAATGGAATTAAATAGGGCATTTCCATGTTAAAGGTATACCGGTCATTCCACTGAGCTGTCTTATATCGCTCAAATACTTATTTTTGATAATTGTTTTTACTAAATGTTTTGCCATGTATGAATGTGTTATTCAATGTGTTTCTATGGGTTAATAGCAGTATGGCCAAATTCAATTGGGTCCTACAATTCCAAAACAAATAGTTAATGGTCCATGGTATGACCATGTTAAAACAATTCCACATGTTAGCTAAGTAGAACGTTGTTGAAGCACCTTTAGAAGTGATTATAGCCTCAAATCTTATTGAGTATGGCGCAACAAGCTTGGCACACCGGTATTTTTGGAGTTTCTCCCATTCTTCTCTGCAGATTTTCTCAAGCTCTGTCAGGTTGGATGGGGAGCATCGCTGCACAGCTATTTTCAGGTCTCTCCAAAGATGTTCGATCAGGATCAGGTCCGGGCTCTGGCTGGGCCACTCAAGGACATTCAGAGATTTGTCCCAAAACCACTCTTGTGTTGTCTTGGGTGTGTGCCTTGGGTCGTTGTCCTATTGGAAGGTAAACCTTCGCTCCCAGTCTGAGGTCCTGAGCGCTCTGGAGCAAGTTTTCATCAAGGATCTCTCTGTACTTTGCTGCGTTCATCTTTCCCTTGATCCTGACTGGTCTCCCAGTCCCTGCCGCTGAAAAATATCCCCAGAGCATGATGCTGCCACCACCATGCTTCACCCCAGGGATGGGGGTGGCAGCATCATGCTATGGAGATATTATTGGCCAGGTGATAAGCGGTGCCTGGTTTCCTCCAGACGTGACTCTAGGCATTCAGTCCAAATAGTTCAATCTTGGTTTCATCAGACCAGAGAATCTTGATTCTCATGGTCTGAGAGTCTTTTAGGTGTCTCTTGGCAAACTCCACTCTACCATAAATGCCTGATTGGTGGAGTGCTGCAGAGATGGTTGTCCTTCTGGAAGGTTATCCCATCTCCACAGAGGAACTCTGGAGCTCTGTCAGAGTGACCATTGGGTTCTTGGTCACCTCCCTGGGCGTCCAGCTCTAGGAAGAGGATCTAGGATTCCACTGTGTTCTTGGGGACCTCCAATGTTGCAGACATTTTTTGGTACCCTTCCCCAGATCCGTGCCTCGACACATCCGGTCTCAGAGCTCTATGGACAATTCCTTCGACTTCATGGCTTGATTTTTGCTCTGTGGGACCTTATGTAGACAATTGTGTGCCTTTCTAAATCATATCCAATCAATTGAATTTACCACATGTGGACTCCAATCAAATTGTGGAACTATCTCAAGGATGATCAATGGGAACAGGATGCACTTGAGCTCAATTTTGAGTCTCATAGCAAAGGGTCTGAATAGTTATGTAAATAAGGTATTTCTGTTCTGAAAACCTGTTTTTGCCTTGTCATTATAGGGTATTGTGGGTAGATTGATGAGGAAAACAATTTATTTTAGATTATGGCTGTAACATAACAAAATGTGGAAATAGTGAAGGAGGTCCGAATGCACTATATGTTGAGGGAAGAGTTAATTGAGAGCTGCACATGTTTTATTTAATGTATGATTGTATGTCCTGCTTTGTATGTACTGTATAGTGAGTTTTCAAGGCTTAGTTCCTCCCAGACCAAGGCATCCAGCTCCATGTGCCTTTTGGTAACTGGATGGGGCTCAGGGACAAGTCCAAGCACATGCTGTGGTCTGTACCTTATGACGCTATCTCTCATCATCCCCAAAAAGCGGTTGGGGCCAATGCGACTCAAGGTTTTCACAAGAGCACCACTCTGCGTAAACACATTGCCCGATGCCAGGGTAAACGTCCTGATTATGCTCCACCACTCACCACTTTCCGATCAATGCTTCACTTAGATCTTCAATAGGCTGGAAGGCGCTGTGAGATGTGTTGGATTTTCCATTTTTGTCTGACTCTGATTTTTCAACCAGAGTCACGGTCTGTGGGCTGAAACAGCTGCAGTGATGTGGAAAGGACCAGAAGCAACTGAGTATCGCCCAAGTTATCTCTCCTGGACTGTGGGTGATGATCTGGAAACACAGGAAATTCTAAAAGTTATGCAGATTCAAAATATGTAATGACAGCATAGTCTAGTGATACAGAGTGTAGTGATAATATGTTTGTATAACAAATGTGAGATTTGACATAAAATAACCCACAACTTTAACTGATGTAGCTTCATAGTCCCTTTTCCTTGTTGTTGCTCTAATGTTGTCATGACGTTCATATAATCTAGTGATTTTCTCTTCTGTGGCTGTGCTAATTCTGTTACATTGCTTTATCCTGGAGCATTGAAGACTTGTTGGGCTGTTTTCATTTGCTCTCATTGCTTATGTTGAAAACCAAATTCTCTGTTTGCGGCTTTGACCAGGCCATACTTTCTCAGGATGTTGCTTCTGAGCATTTTTGAAGACACTTGTTTGTCCTTGGCACTGCACATTTTTTGATACTTTAACTCCGCAACGATAGCATTTTGAAACTATAAAATCCTTCTCAAGTTTTTTGAAGTTCCCTTCATTTGCTGTTTTGTCTTGGTCTTTGGGGAAGCTTGTCTCTCCATTTACTTCATCAGTCAATCATACCTTTTTTGTATTTCTCAGTTTTCCACAAAGCAATATCAAGTTTGACATTTGTCATGAAAAGATCTCTGCATGTTTTTGAGCCACCTCTTCCAACCTTTTTCCTTCCAGCAGGTATTCGACTACTCATTCCTGTTGCAGACGATTAGGAAGGGGTATCAGAGCGTACATCAGGGGTAGGCAAGTTAGGGGCAGGTATGTTGGCCTCATGTTCTGGCTGCAAGTTATCTGGTGACTGAGGTGGTGTGTTGCTTGATAGGTAGGTGTCCATTGCATCTGTTCTCTTTAAAGTCTGTCTTCTATTCCATTGCATTTCCGCTACCTTCTCTTGCTTCTTTGTTCTCGCTTTGTAAGCTCAGAGATAGATTTCTGTCCCGGATGTCGTCTGGAGATAGAGAGGAGGACCAAGATGCGGCGTGGTAAGTGTTCGTCATTTTAATTGAAAAAACTGAACACTACAAAACAACAAAATGACAACCGTGAAGCTAATAAACAATAGTGCTGACACAAACACTACACATAGACACACAACATAGAATGCCCACTCAGTTCACATCCTGACCAACACTAAAACAAAGAAAACACAAAAGAACTATGGTCAGAACGTGACAATTTCACTTCTCCCTTTTCTTTTTTCTTCCAGTATCTCTCCCTGTCTTTTTGCAGATGTTCCTGGTATCATATAGGATATCTTTTTATTTTATTTCTATATGTCTGTGATCTCTGTGCTGTTTTATGTGGCATCTTCTAAAAACAAAGAAAAATATTACTAGTTTTTTGTAACATGTTCTGGATTAAATTAACTTAAAACATTAAATAAGCCTAAAGTTTAAAAAAAAGAAAGTTACAACTAATAAGATAATGGATTTTTGTCATTTCTACCACGTTCTGTCATTTCCACAACAGTTGAGTTTGTGATGGAAATGACGCTTCTACAGTTTTTGGAGAAAAATGACAGGCTACTTAACATTCTTTGGCTAGTATTACAGCTAGCATATAGTTTACACTAATTACATAAAATATACAACATTTTTCCACAAATGAAATAAATTAATACAATACACCCAGTCACTACAAAGATACAGGCATCCTTCCTAACTCAGTTGCTGGAGAGAAAGGAAACTGCTCAGGGATTTCACCAAGAGGCCAATGGTGACTTTAAAACAGTTACAGAGTTTTATACCTGTAATAGAAAACTGAAGATGGATCAACAACATTGTAGTTACTTTACAATACTAACCTAATTGACAGATTGAAAATAATGAACCATGTACAGAATAAAAATATTCCAAAACATGCATCCTGTTTGCAATAAGGCACAAAAGTAATTCTGCAAAAAATATGGCAAGCAATTCACTTTATGTCCTGAATACATGGCGTTATGCTTGAGGTAAATCCAATACAACACATTACTGAGCACCACTCTCCATATTTCAAGCATAGTGATGGTTGCATCATGTTATGGGTATGCTTGTAATCGTAAAAGACTGGGAAGTTTTTCCGGATAAAAAAGAAACGGAATGGAACTAAGCACAGCCAAAACATGACTATTGTTATCTTGCAATGATCAACAACCAGTTTGACAAATATGGTACAATCCAGATGTGCAAAGCTCTTAGAGGCTTACCCAGAAAGATTCACAGCTGTAATCACTGCCGAAGGTGATTCTAACATGCATTGAATCAGGGGTGTGAACACATATGTAAATGAGTTATTTCTGTATAAAATGTTCAACACATTTGTCAAAATGTCTAAAAACATGTTTTCACTTTGTCATTATGGGATATTGTGTGTAGATGGGCAAGAATTTAAAAAACAATTTAATACATTCTGATTGCAGGCTGTAACACAACACGTGGAATAAGTCAAGGGGTATGAATACTTTCTGAAGGCACTGTACATGGGCAAAAACCCATGGTGTCTGTTGACAGCAGAAATCAAAAACAATTCATCTGGGGAGAAAATCTGGTAATGCCGTCATTGATTTACATTTATATTTTTGTCATTTAGCAGACACTCTTATCCAGAGCGACTTAAAGTTAGTGCATACATCTTAAGATAGCTAGGTGAGACAACCACATGTCATAGTAAGTACATTTTACCACAATAAAGGAACTATCTGCAAAGTCCGTGCTACTGGGGGTGCGAGTGTTAGTTTGTAAAAGGCTAGTTTTTTTAGGGGTGTTTGCAGGATTTCACCTAGAGTGAGAGGGGAGAAAGAGGTCAAGGCGCAGGGTAGTTTATTTTCAAAGTGGTTGACAAAGTTGGAGGGGAGGTAGGGGGAGGAGTGAAGGACTAAGGAGTTAGGAGAAGGTGGAAAAGAGTTTCCTAGGGTTAGAGGCAGAATCTTAACATTTTGAAAATGGTGTTAGCAGCGGATACAGAGAAAGGGAAGATAGCAAGGAGGAGGTGAAAGGATGATAGGTCCTCCGGAAGTTTGGTTTTCCTAAATTGTCACTCAGTTTCCCGCAGCCCTGTTCTATAAGATCGCAATGAGTCACTCAGCCACGGAACAGGGTGGGAGGGCCGAGCCGGCCTAGAGGAAAGGGGACCGTGTGAGTCATAGGTTGCAGAAAGTGAGGAGAGTAGGGTCGAAGAGGCAGAATCAGGAGACAGGAGGAAGAGCGATTTAGCAGAAGGGAGAGATGATAGGATAGAAGAGGAGAAAGTAGTGGGAGATAGAGAGCGAAGAATGCAATGGCGCATGACCATCTGGGTAGGGGCTCTGAGTGGGTAGGGTTAGAGGATAGGGAGATAGATAGAAAAGGAAACAGGGACCTGGAGGGGTGTTGCAGTGAGATTTGTAGGCAAACAGCTTCTATTAAAGATGAGGTCAAGCGTATTGCCTGCCTTGTGAGTTGGAGAAAGAGTGGCAAGGAGTCAAACGAGGCAAGGAGGGGACAGAAAATGTAGATTTTTTTTTGCGAGTGTAGATGTCAGGAGGTTGAAGTTAATCAATACAAAGAGAAGTGAGTCATCTTCAGGAAATTAGCTTATTTTTTAAAACCAGTGTCAAGCTCATTGAGGAACTCTCTAAGGGTACCTGATGGGCGCCAGATGGAATTCAAATGTGAAGATGGACAGGTGAGTGAGGGAGAAAATATAAAATCTCAATGAGTAGCCACCACCGTGACAACCAGATGCTCTCGGACTACGAGAGAACAGGTAGTCAGATGAAGAGAGAGCAGCTGGAGTAGCAGTGTTCTCTGGGGTGATCCATGTCTCCGTCAGGGCCAAAAAGTCTAAGAACTGAAGGGCAGCATAGGCTGCGATGAACTCTGTGTTCTGGACCGCTGATCAGCAGTTCCAAACGTTTCTGGAGACCAGGAATTCCACATGGGTTGTGTGCGGAGGGTATACTAAATTAGAAGGGTTGCAGGCAAGAGGTGGGGAGACCCTACAAGGAAAGGAGCGAACAGGTATAGAAAACACACACATCGTTGACAAAGCTACAATGAGCAAAATTAAGTCATGTGAAAATAACTAGGTAAGATACTCAAGTGAAAGAGTGGTGTGGAGCCTTCCTCTCTTTCCTTCCTCGAATAACTCCGCAGAGCAACTTGGCAGAACCGTCTTTGCTTTGTTGATGAGATTTCCTGCTCTAAGGGGAATTTATATAGAACATTTCAACTATCCTTCAGGCAGCTAGCTGGAATGAAGAAAAACTCCAAACTGTTAATTGTTTTTTAAAACCAGTTAAATTAGACTAAATGTAATCGAAAATGTTATCTGCGTAATCCACAAAAGTAATTATTTATCATAAGAGGGCCATAAACAATAACTATTAATGCTGCATACTCCCAAGAAATGTTCAAATCTCACCTTTCTGGTGAAAATAGTTCTAACTTGCTGATGTGTAGTCACTTTTGAGGACACAAACTCAAGTAGACAGTACACATATGATACAAATCTAAAATATTTTATACAATGTATTTCTTATTCAACAAAACTGTATGAATAAAGCTTGAAATTACTTATACCTGTATACTTTCTAAATATAGTATAATCAAATTATAAAATGACTAACTATAAGACTTCACCTTTCTTATAACTGTCAACTACATATTTGTATGTTTGTGTTTAGAAATGTGCCTATTTCTCAGTGTCTCTCTTGATCAAAATGTCTGCCCTTGTCGCTGTGAACGTCTCACAGAGCTCTAGCTTAGCTTCTTGAACTTGGTAGGAACTCACAATGTTTTTATTTATTTTAATGTATGAATTATTTTAGATGAATAGCTATGTTTCGATCTCTGGATGTGCTACAATGTAATGGTTTGTCAGTGGCTGTGACATAGGGTTCAGCCAGGAGTTGATGGACAGTCGGAAGAACGAATTAAATGGTAGGAGGGACATCCCAGCTTCAAGTGGTTTCAGATTTCACATCCTACAGGCTCAGAATACATGCTGCTGTGTCTGTGGGAACCAGGGCTATTGCTCAATGCAAGCCATTTCGATTACAGTGTCCACAGATCGATGTATAAGCGGAAATGTCGGTTGGAACCAGAACCACGCAGGTCCCCTAAACAGGGGACTTTACATCTAAGAGGTTTTAAGACCCAACACCATGGAGGAATCAACAGGCCAGACAACACAGAGGAATATGAATGGCACACAAAAGTGGAATGCCCTCAAAGTCAATCTCTTCATATTATATCTGACACAGCAGACAGAGCAAACATCAGTTATACCCCTTCTAAAGCAGAGGAAAAAACATCTAAGACAAGTGAAGTAAACAAATGCCAAAAAAATAACCTCTAAAATAAACTTTTTCTTCTTCTCTCTCCTTTGTGTGTGGCACTTACATTCTCTCTGTTAGTAACTCTTGACGGAAAATGAAACGCTATATTTTCTCTTCTGGCTGGTATCAGGGCATTAAGCGTGAAATTAAAGGGAATGCATTCAGAGTCCAAAATAAATGTGCTCCTCTGATGAGGTTGGAGTTCTTCCAAGCCACTGAGATTAAATGCTTTTACACTTATTTCCCTCATAGGAAAATGATCTCCTGCTTATTATTGTTCACGATTCATGATTCCTTCTCTGGGGAAAGGGAACTCTGTGCCAAAGGGAGCTTACTGGAGGAAACAGACTTTTGGAGAGTTTTACAATTGACTAGTCACAAAATCACTTTATTTCCATCTTTTCCACATTTCTATTTTGTATAGCATTATAGCTCAGTCCTAAATTCTCACAGTAATCTTTGTCCTTTGAAAATTGTGAATACACATCTACAGTAGTAGCACACATCCATTAATTTACAGTAAATGGTTTCTTTGGGTGATAACCTATAACATTATATAATGCGCTTCTGTAAAGACTATCCATTCCTGCAAATTCAGTGGAGCTCATCACAACAGAGGAAATAGCTAAATGTCAACATCTATAGTAAACTACAACTAATTTGGTGGCATGTACAGTACCGGTCAAAAGTTTGGACACCTAATCATTCAAGGGTTTTCTTTACTTTTTACTAGTTTCTACATTGTAGAACAATAGTGTGTCACACCCTGATCTGTTTCACCTGTCTTTGTGCTTGTTTCCACCCCCCTCCACCCCCCTTGTTTCCACCCCCCTCGCCCATCTTCCCCATTATCCCCAGTGTATTTATGCCTGTGTTCTCTGTTTGTCTGTTGACAGTTTGTTTTGTCTGTCAAGCCTACCAGCGGTTTTCCCCTTGCTCCTGTCTTTTTCTATAGTTCCTGTTTTCAACTTTTCCCAGTTTTGACCATTCTGTCTACCCTGAGCCTGCCTGTCTTCTGTTTTTTTTTTTACTTTGATCTGGATTACTGACCTCTGCCTGCTCTTGACCTGTTGTTTTGCCTGCCCCTGTTCTAGTGATACACTTTTGTTACTTCGACACTGTCTGCATCTGGGTCTTCCCAAACGTGATGTAGTGAAGACATCAAAACGATCAAATAACACATATGGAATCATGTAGTAAGCAAAACAGTGCTTTCATATTTTAGATACTTCAAATTAGCCACCCTTTGCCTTGATGACAGCTTTGCACACTCGTGGCATTTTCTCAACCAGCTTCACCTGGAATGCTTTTCCAATTGTCTTGAAGGAGTTCCCACATATGCTGAGCAATTTTCATTCACTCTGCAGTCCAACTCATCCCAAACCATCTCAATTGGGTTGAGGAAAGGTGATTGAGGAGGCCAGGTCATCCGATGCAGCACTCCTTCACTCTCCTTCTTGGTCAAATATTACACAGCCTGGAGGTGTGTTGTGTCATTGTCCTGTTGAAAAACGAACGATAGTCCCACTAATCGCAAACCAGATGAGATGGCGTGTCGCTGCAGAATGCTGTGGTAGCCATGCTGGTTAAGTGTGCCTTGAATACTAAATAAATCACAAACAGTGTCACCAGCAAAGCAGCCCCACACCATCACACCTCCTCCTCCACGTTTCACGGTGGGAACCACACATGTGGAGATCATCCGTTCACCTACTCTGCGTCTCACAAAGACACGGCGGTTGGAGCAAAAAATCTCACATTTGGACTCATCAGACCAAAGGACATATTTCCACAGGTCTAATGTCCATTCCTTGTGTTTCTTGGCCCAAGCAAGTCTCTTCTTATTATTGGTGTCCTTTGGGGGTAGTCTCTTTGCAGCAATTTGACCATGAAGCCCTAATTCATGCAGTGTCCTCTGAAATGTTGAGATGTGTCTGTTACTTGAATTCTGTGAAGCATTTATTTGGGCTGCAATTTCTGAGGCTGGTAACTGTAATGAACATATCCTCTGCAGAGGTAACTCTGTGTCTTCCTTTCCTGTGGCGGTCCTCATGAGAACCAGTTTCATCATAGCGCTTGATGTTTGTTGAAATGTTGTTGTTGAAATGTTCCACATTGACTGACCTTCATGTCTTAAAGTAATGTTTCTCTTTGTTCTTGCCATAATATGGACTTGGTATTTTACCAAATGGGGCTATCTTCTGTATACACCCTATGTCACAACATAGAGGGGTAGACACAACACAACACATTGGCTCAAACACATTAAGAAGGAAAGACATTTCACAAATGAACTTTTAACAAGGCACACCTGTTAATTGAAAGGTGACTACCTCATGAAGCTGGTTGAGAGAATGCCAAGAGTGTGCAAAGCTGTCATCAAGGCAAAGGGTGGCTACTTTGAAGAATCTCAAATATAAAATATATTTAGAATTTTTGTACACTTTTTTGGTTGCTTCATGACTCCATATGGGTTATTTCATAGTTTTGATGTCTTCACTATGATTCTACAATGTAGAAAATAGTAAAAATAAAGAAAAACCCTGGAATGAGTAGGTGTGTCCAAACTTTTGACTGCTACTGTATATTCTGACAATTATATAGATTTACCTCTAGAATAGGAAGACGTTCTTGGCATGCTGCCTGTTAAAGAACATGAAAAGCATATGCATAACCATTGTAGCAATTGAAAGGGAACAGTTTGGAGATAATGGGAAAATGATTAGATCAGAGGTACACAACAGTTCCCCTGAAATAAGTCTGAGTCTTCACATTACTGATGATTGTATGTGCGTTTTACATTTCCTGTATATTTTGCCGCATTTACTGATATTGAAATCAGAAAATACACTGGATACATTCAGTAACAGGATATGAATATTCACAGAAAATAGTGCAACATAAGACAAATAAATGACAAGGGTTTGAGTGAGAGGACTAACTGGTGTCTTCAAGTGGCAATTTCAAAGCACTTTTATGATTAGAAGAATCTGGGTCAGGTGGGCATGATATGAAAGCTTGTTCTATTGCCAACATGACTAGCTAAGTTATAAAATATGATCTTACAGTGTTAGGCTTTTCACAAGGCAATTCAGGGAGCAGATTGTAATTTTGGTGTGCATAGAAAGGAGTCATCAGTGCATTTAGGTGTGAATACCGTTACAAATGTTCTTCACAATAAACAAACATAGGCCTTTTCTGTTCAGAACAATCCAGGGTGTGACGCCAAATCATCTTGTAACTGTACATCAAACATAGTGATCATAAATGTTGACAATGTATATGACATGAGTGTTATGATATGGAAATGTGAAGTGCACATTTGTGTTTGGCTTGCTTGTATGACATCAAAGCAGTATTTATTATCATCCTCTACATGTCATCTTTCAAAATACACAGAGACATCAAAATGTACAGCATTTCCCTTACTCAGACAACATGTTTAGTTGCAAAAGTTGCCCAATTACAGGGAGGGATGGGGGCAACTTCTTGTCGTGTGTGGTGTTCAAGTCCAGAACGGCTATCAGTCAAAACCAATACAACGCTGTGAAACGCAGAGCCAGAGCTCTGATGCCATGTATTCCATGTTAATGTACAGCCACTACGTTCCAATTTAGGCACTTACAGTATTAGTGCCCAAATCTGCCATTTCCAACCCATATACGGGTACGAGTGTAAATGGCTACATAATCATTCAGACGAGCTATCGCTGTGTAGTTTGATGTCATAACCCCAGGGGGACGGGACTGATATACAAACTCCTCAGGCTCTGTTTGGCTCACCTGTAAAGTCACATTCTGATTAATAATCCCTCTATATTAACATGGGAGAGCCGGGGACTTAATTAAACCTCATGGCATGCTGCTCCATTTGTACAGACACTGCTTATCCTAAAGCTCCCTTTGTATTCTACGGGAAAATATATTACACTGTACTTATTTCTGGAGAAAACAGTGAGGTATTATTAGAATATTAATGAAATGTAGTGAACATTAACTAGAGAACCTTGATCAATGCTCAGCAGCCTATATGACCCAACCCACTGAGCACAGATGTCAATTCAACATTTATTCCATGTTGGTTCGACGTACTTTCATTAAAACGACGTGGAAACAACGTTGAATCAACCATGGGGAAGGTTATGGATTATCAAGAAGTTGATCTCTTGAATTGATCTAAGCCCCAGCAACTCCTAACAAGATGCTTATATTTTAACTGATGATTACATGAATACTTAGCTACCAATATTTGTTTTGATTGAATTGAATTTTGGTATGCACTTATGCCGTGTGTATGTATCCTGTTTTCTTTCTTGACTTAATCATACAAAATGGTCCCAACTCACAGCACACTTACTGTAATTAATAGTGGGATGATACTGGTTGGTTGGCCAAATTCTGTGTTGGCTCTAGTTCTGCCAATCCTGCCATATTCATCATCCGCTGGTCTAATTGATTGATTAAAACCTTGTAAATATAGTGGCTTACAAATAAATGGCTGACTTGCATGTTACAGATGGGAATGATGCAAGTTTTCTATTTCTCTACTGCAATATTGTATTGCGTCACATACTGTATGTCTAAATACATGCTGCTATTCTACAGCACAGAGCATGACAGTGTGGTATCACATGACCCTCTATTGTAACGTAACATCATTTATGATACTAAAAGGAGGGATACAAATTTACATACCAAATCCTACGTAATGCCCAGAGGCCAATTTGGCCTATCATGTCCTGTGGTTCTACAGAGAAGTAATAGCATTAACATGAGAATGTGTTGCGAGTCAAGGCAGGACAAGGTGGGCTGGACAGAGGTCAAAAACAGTTTGTGGCGAGTATTGATTTGGCCATGAACATGGCAACAAATAAGTTGTCATTTTAGGGGTATCATACTTTCCGGATACGGAGACAAACACTCAAATTACAATTCATGTCAATGCAGGTGACCATCCCAATCCTTTCCTCCAGCCGAAGAACAGAGACCTGGGTGTGAATGGCAACGTTCCCATCAATTCATTTCCCCTTTGGTATTTCAGTAAACCATTGAGAAAGATCACTGTTGTCATCCAGACCTCAATCCTGCCTGTGATTTATGGTGGTATGAAAATAGCCATTTCCACAAACATCATCCCAGACCAGTCACCATATCACCAGCCTGAGGTCCTGTCTCTCTACAGGTGTGGCTATGGAGCCATGAAAACCCGGTGATTCAATATGAGTGTTAGTCAACTACAACAGCCTTTATAACAGAATAGCATTCTGAATAAATACAAAAACAAGCTCCAAGAGAGATAAGCTAAGCACTCAGGAAAAATAACACAGGTTTTATCCACAGGGTGCCTCTGCCCAGCAGACTGTACCATGGACAGTGTAAACATGACCAATAAAACAAAGCAAACACAGAACAAAGGTCTCTGCTAGACCTGGCTACATCTCCATCAATCTGCACCTATTAGCACAGCCCCCAGTAATTCCACTCATATTACCTAGCCTGGCCAGGAGTTGAAACATTTTGTGTCAGAGTAATTCGAATGACCACAGGCGACCCTCTCTTGGCTAATGAAACAATGCAGAGTTAGTATCGGTAGCATTGGAAATACCCTCACTCACCTCTCCAAGCATTCATAGATCATAATGAAACACAGAGATCAATGGCATGAGAGGAAGCAAGGCAAAGGCAGTGACATAGTTGCAGAGCGAAAAGAATGGACTGTTTGACCAATGCGTGGCGCTTCTGGCACATAAGCCAATGTTAATAATTAGCTATTGAAGCTGTGACCTCAGGGAAAATCCCATTAACGTGTGACGACGGATGGGTCGCTACTAGATTCATTATCACAGTCATTAAAGTCTGATTACTCACATTTCTCAATCAGGGGGTGAGAGCTGGGCTGCTAGGGGACTATTATTACCACCAATGCAATAGCTTGAATAATTTCACTCTGAATTCCCCATTATATGTCCATATTTGTAATAAGGGACACCATTTGGAAGTGGAACTCTGTAAAGGCTTCATTGAACTGTTCTCTGGAAAGATAGGGCATACTTCAAAATCATACACTATATAGACTACAGAATAATGAAAAGTAAAGAGAAATCAGTCTTTTTTTATCCCAAACGTTGAAACCTAGCACCCTCTCTGCTTGTCCATAAGAGTTAGTGGACTGACACTTTACTTTGCAGCTTCGTCATTGTTCAGTTTAATACCTCTACTATATATCTGCTCTCTCACTTTGTTTCCCCCACTCCTCTGTGAAGTTCAGAAACTTTACCTCTCAACTCAAATCTCAGTGTGAAGCTCTTAGAAATGGCAGAAGGGGGGGAAGAAGCTGTTAAAGGTCCAATGCAGCCATTTTTATCTCAATATCAAATACTTTCTGGGTAACAATTAAGTACCTTACTGTGATTGTTTTCAATTCAAATGGTCAAAAAGAAACAAAAATAGCCTGTTAGCAAATATCAATTTCTCAAGCAAGAATTTTGCTAGGACGGCCTGTGAGTGGTCTTAATGGGAAGGGGAAAACTAGCTGTTATTGCCAGAGAGGTTTGGAACTCTCTTTCTTGTTGGTCTATTAACTCATTTATCGTCTGGTGGTGTCACCAGGCAGGCCAAAATTTCATCCCACCAAAACAGGCAAAAATTTCAGGCGGTCTTTTTAAACAGCTCTTACACTAAAAGGGCATGATCATAATTTTCCCAATTTCACAGGGAAATCACGTTTTTGACTGCACTATGCCTTTAATAATGTATGGTTGCCTCAGCTTTTCAAACACTGGAGTCGTCCCACTCCCCGGTTTCCCCCTGACATTTAATTTGTCTGAAAATCAGCCACCGTGCAGTCTGATTATCGCACACATCTGCCAATATGACTGCGTGTGAAAGCTCCACGGCACCAGAAGAGAGAGTTCGCAAGGATGTTCAAAACATCAGCCTTCACCCACCATTTCTGTTACACCTAGCCTAGGTTATAGACTTCAAATTGACTTCAGCAAAAATCATGCTTATTATTTTCTATGCCACAGCAGAACATTTGTCAAAACAATGTTGACATTAGAAAGAATTTGAAATATGACACCTTGCCAAATTCACACAGAAGGGATACAAAGGCAAACACACACAGAGACAAGAAGGTGACATTAATTTTGAGACTTCAATACTGCCATCTAGTGACGACTCAAGATCATGACAGGTAGGACGACTCCACGGTACACACACCTCAAGTTCTACCCCTGGTCCTTATAGGCTTGTTAAAGAGCAGGCAGGAAATACCAACATCGAACAGTGAGCCATCATATTCATGCATAAAAACAAAGAATGAAAGAAAAGCATTGCAAGTTTTAATTTTATTGTTATTGTTATCGATCAATAATGAAACCTCCTGGCATTGACAACTTGGATAGAAAGCTACTGAGGATGGTACCTAACTCTATAGCCACTCCTATCTGTCATATCTTTATTCTGAGACTAGAAGAAAGTCTTTGTCCTCTAGTCTGGAGGGAAGCCAAAGTAATTTCACTACCCAAGAGTGGTAAAATGGCCTTTACTCGTTCTAACAGCAGACCTATAAGCTTGCTGCCAGCTCTTAGCAAACTGTTGGATTTTTTAAAAACCAAATACAATGCTATTTCTCTGTAAAAAAAATTAACAACATACTTTCAGCATGTTTATAGAGAAGGGCACTCAACATGTACTGCACTGACACAAATAGCTGATGATTGGTTGAAATAAATATACAATAAGACGATTGTGGGAGCTGTACTGTTAGATTTCAGCGCAACCTTTGATACTATTGACCAAAACATACGTGTTATAGCTTTTAAAACTCTGCCATATCATGGATTCAGAGCTATCTATCTAATATAACTAAAATGGTTGTCTTTAATGGAAGCTTCTCTAATGCCAAACCATGTAAAGTGTGGTGTACTGCAGGGCAGCTCTCTAGGCCCTCTAATCTTTTCTAATTTTACCAAGCTGCCCACTCAAGAAAAAGCTTTACACTGTAACCAGTGCCTGCAACATGGTTCAGGTTAACATGGTTCAGTAAACCTATCATGATAGTTACAAACAGCACAGAAATGAAATCATCAACATGTATTGAGCACATCTTTACTAATGTTGCAGAAATGAACTTGAAAGCAGTATCCATATCCATCAGATGAAGTGATCACAATATAGTAGCCATATCTAGGAAAAGTTCCAAAGGCTGGGCCTAACATAGTGTATAAGAGGTCATACAAGAAGTTGTGTAGTGATTCCCTTTTATTTTAATGTAAAGAATTTTGGTTGGTCTGTGGTGTGTAATGAAGAGCAAACAGACACTGCACTTGACATTTTTATGAAATTGCTTATTCCAGTTACTAATAAGCATGCTGCTATTTAGAAATTGACTGTAAAAATGGTCAAATCCCTGTGGATTGATGAGGAATTGAAAACTGGTGTGGTTGAGAGGGATGAGGCAAAAGGAATGGCAAATAAGTCTGGCTGCACAGCTAATGTATTGCAAATTGAGAAATCATGTGACTAAACTGAATGAAAAGAAGAAACTACACTATGAAACAAAGATAAAAGACAAAGAATGATAGAAAAAAGCAAACTCTGCTCCATCATTCATTGAATCAGATGGCTCATTCAACACAAAACCAACTGATATTGCCAACTACTTGAATATTTTTTCATTGGCAAGATTAGCAAACTTAGGCATGACATGCCAGCAACAAATGCTGACACGACACATCACATCTAAGTATATCTGAATATATTAAGAAAGACAAGCACTGTCATTTTGAATTCCGTAAAGTATATCACTGGGGCCAAACTTCCTGCCATCCAGGACATCTATACCAGGCGGTGTCAGAAGAAGGCCCTAAAAATGTCCAAAGACTCCAGCCACCTGCTGTATTCTGTGCATGTGACAAATAAGATTTGATTTGATTTGAGATTGACTTCATCACTACTTGTATTTATGAGAGGTATTGACATGTTGAATGCACAAGCTGTCTGTTGGCGCACAGCTTGGACACACATACATACCCCACAAGACATGCCACAAGAGGTCTCTTCACAGTCCCCAAGTCCAGGGGGGGCACACAGTACAACATAGAGCCATGACTGGAACTCTATTCCAAATCAAGTAACTAAACAAGCAGTAAATTTGATTTAAAAAAAAAAACAGAT
The DNA here is from genome assembly GCF_023373465.1 of Oncorhynchus keta. Taxonomy (NCBI): domain Eukaryota; kingdom Metazoa; phylum Chordata; class Actinopteri; order Salmoniformes; family Salmonidae; genus Oncorhynchus; species Oncorhynchus keta. Next base: position 25,546,032 of record NC_068448.1, read on the forward strand.
TAAAAATACACGTTATGGAACAGCGGGACTGTGAAGCAACACAAATATAGGCACAGACAAATGCATACACACGATAACATACGCACTATACACACGGATTTTGTACTGTAGATATGTGGTAGTGGTGGAGTAGGGGCCTGAGGGCACACAGTGTGTTGTGAATTCTGTGAATGTATTGTATTGTTTTTAAAATGGTATAAAATGCCTTAATTTTGCTGGAACCCAGGAAGAGTAGCTGCTGTCTTAGCAGCATCTAATGGGGATCCATGATAAATACAAATGACCTGCTACTGGCATTAAACAAAACATGTGTGGCCATGTGTGCTGATGATTCAATCATATAAGCATCAGCAACCACAGCTAATGATGTCACTGAAACCCTTAACAAAGTTGGTCTGTTTTGGAATGGGTGGCCAGTAATAAACTGGTCCTGAACATCTCTAAAACTAAGAGCATTGTATTTGGTACAAATCATTCCCTAAGTTCTAGACCTCAACTAAATCTAGTAATAAATGGTGTGGCTGTTGAACATGTTGAGACTAAATTACTTGACGTTACCTTAGAATGTAAACTGTCATTGTCAAAACATATTGATTCAATGGTTGTAAAGACGGGGAGAGGTCTGGCAGTAATAAATAGATGCTCTGCTTTTTTGACACCACACTCCAAAAAGCAAGTCCTGCAGGCTCTAGTTTTTCTTATCTTGATTATTGTCCTGTCGTGTGGTCGAATGCTGCAAGGAAAGACCTAGTTAAGCTGCATCTGGCACAGAACAAAGCGACATGTCTTTCTCTTCATTGTAATCCGAGGGCTGATATCCAGTGCACTCGGAAAGTATTCAGACCCCTTGACTTTTTCCACATTTTGTTACGTTACTGTCTTATTCTAAAAAGGATGAAATGTTTTTTTCCCTCATTAATCTACACACAATCCCCCATAATTACAAAGCACATTTTTGCAAATGTTTGAAAGCGGTTACAGCCTCGAGTCTTCTTGGGTATGATGCTACAAGCTTGGCACACCTGTGTTCGTCAGGTTGGATGGGGAGCGTCGCTGCACAGCTATTGCCAGGTCTCTCCAGAGATGTTTGATTGGGTTCAAGTCTGAGCTCTGGCTGGGCCACTCAAGGATATTCAGAGACTTGTCCCGATGCGACTCCTGTGTTGTCTTGGTTGTGTTTAGGGTCGTTGAACTGTTGGAAGGTGAACCTTCGCCCCAGTCTGAGGTCCTGAGCACTCTGGAGCAACGATCGCTCTGTAATTAGCTCTGTTCATCTTTTCCTTAATCCTTACTAGTCTCCCAATCCCTGCCTCTGAAAAACATCTCCACAGCAATGATGCTGCCACCACCATGCTTCACCGTAGGGATGGTATTGACCAGGTGATGAGCGGTGCTTGGTTTTCTCAATCCAATTGAGAATCTGTGGTATGACTTAAAGAGTCTTCTGTACACCAGCGGAACCCATCCAACTTCAAGGACCTGGAGCGGTTTTGCCTTGAAGAATGGGCAAAAATCCCAGTGACTAGATGTGCCAATCTTATAGAGACATACATCAAGAGACTTGCAGCTGTAATTGCTGAAAAAGGTGGCTCTACCATGTAGAGTGAATAGTTATGCATGTTTAAGGTCTGTTTTTTTGTCTTCTTTCACAATAAAACATATATTTTGCATCTTCAAAGTGTTAGACATGTTGTGTGTAAATCAAATTATATAACCCCACCAAAAAATCTATTTTAATTCCAGATTGTAAGGTAACAAAATAGGAAAAATGCCAAGGGGTGAATACTTTTGCAAGCCACTGTATCTACAAGCCACCTGACTGCTGAACACTCTAACTAGACTTCCCACCAATTTACTATTGCTAATACTGCACAATATAAACACTTGCCCCCTGAATCCCCCCTTCCCTGATACTTGTTAAATATTGCACTATAAATCAAATCAAATCAAATTTTATTTGTCACATACACATGGTTAGCAGATGTTAATGCGAGTGTAGCGAAATGCTTTTGCTTCTAGTTCCGACAATGCAGTAATAACCAAGTAATCTAACTTACAATTCCAAAACTACTATCTTATACACACAAGTGTAGGGGGATAAAGAATATGTACATAAAGATATATGAATGAGTGATGGTACAGAGCAGCATAGGCAAGATACAGTAGATGGTATCGAGTACAGTATATACATATGAGATGAGTATGTAAACAAAGTGGCATAGTTAAAGTGGCTAGTGATACATGTATTACATTAAGATGCAGTAGATGATATAGAGTACAGTATATACGTATACATATGAGATGAATAATGTAGGGTATGAAACATTATATTAGGTAGCATTGTTTAAAGTGGCTAGTGATATATTTTACATAATTTCCCATCAATTCCCATTATTAATCTATTGAAAGGGCAAACATTTGACGATCAGATATTTCAGAAAATCAAAGGTCAAAATTAGATTAAAACAGCATAGTCTTAATTAGCTTTCAATCTGTCATCTTAATGATTTAATTAACAGAAAGTGATTATTGAATAGAATAAGGTATTTGACCTGGATCCAAACACCTGCCAACCGCCAAAACCTTGACACAGGTCAGTTCCTGGAAATACTTGTATACATTTAGGACATACATGTACGTACATGACTGCACACCCAAAAATAATAAAACGCTAAATACTATAAGAGGTGATGCAACCATCTCAGATGACAGAGAAAACAGTGTTCTTTTTTTCAGACCAAAACATATTACATTTTAAACACCAACTCATATGCTGTCCTTAGAGATATAATTTGTTTACATTTTCTTTTTTCCCCCCAGTGTTGGTGTAATATTCCTCGATGACCATGTTTCCATTGGTGTCATGGGCGGAGTTAAAAACTTCTTATGGCTTGAATCCCGTGCAGGGCGCCAAATTCAAAAGCACAGAAATCTCATAATTAAAATTCCTCAAAGACAGAAGTATTTCACACCATTTTTTGATTTGGGAGTGCATTCTGATGAAGATCATCAAAGGTAAGTGAATATTTATAATGTTATTTCTGACTTCTGTTGACTCCACAACATGGCGGATATCTGTATGGCTTGATTTGTTGTCTGAGCGCTGTACTCAGGTTATTGCATGGTGTGCTTTTTCGGTAAAGCTTTTTTGAAATCTGACACAGCGGTTGCATTAAGGAGAAGTGTATCTATAATTCCATGCATAATAGTAGTATCTTTTATCAATGTTTATTATGAGTATTTCTGTAAATTGATGTGGCTCTGCAAAATCACCGGATGTTTTGGAACTACTAAACATAACGCGCCAATGTAAACTCAGATTTTTGTATATAAATATGAACTTTATCGAACAAAACATACATGTATTGTGTAACATGAAGTCCTATGAGTGTCATCTGATGAAGATCATCAAAGGTTAATGATAGATTTGTTTGATAAAGTCCATCATTTGTCCAAATACCTCCTTTTTGTTCATGCGTTTAGCCCAGTAATCCAAATTCATGACACGCAGGCCAGACAAAAAGTCAAAAAGTTCTGTTACAGTCCGTAGAAACATGTCAAACGAAGTATAGAATCAATCTTTAGGATTTAGGAGAATTCCTTTGTCTGTAGAATTGCAATGGAACGCAGTGAACGTGAACGCAGTCTCACGTGAACGCGCGTGACCAGCTCGTGGCACTCTGCCAGACCACTGACTCATTCAGCTCCCATTCCCCCCTCCTTCACAGTAGAAGCATCAAACAAGGTTCTACAGACTGTTGACATCCAGTGGAAGCCTTAGGAAGTGCAATATGACCCCATAGACACTGTATATTCAATAGGCAAAGAGTTGAAAAACTACAAACCTCAGATGTCCCACTTCCTGGTTGTATTTTTTCTCAGGTTTTTGCCTGCCATATGAGTTCTGTTATACTCACATACATCATTCAAACAGTTTTAGAAACTTCAGAGTGTTTTCTATACAAATCTACTAATAATATGCACATATTAGCAACTGGGCCTGAGTAGCAGACAGTTTACTCTGGGCACCTTATTCATTCAATGAATCTACTCAGCCATTTATTTTACCTTTATTTAACCAGGCAAATCAGTTAAGAACAAATTCTTATTTTCAATGACAGCCTCGGAACAGTGGGTTAACTGCCTGTTCAGGGGCAGAACGACAGATTTGTACCTTGTAAGCTCGGGGGTTTGAACTTGCAACCTTCCGGTTACTAGTCCAACGCTCTAACCACTAGGCTACCCTACCGCCCCATAACAAGTTAAAGATTGTGACAACTCTTGATGGGACCCCCAAAACTGTCATAACTGAAAAAAGAACGAAACACACAAAGACAACTCAAGACAATGATATGTATATTGCCACTGGAAAGACCTCTAATGGTGAATGATATTCAAGTGGATAGTCAAATTTCAATTAACTGTACACATGACAGAGGCAACGACCCAGCATTGGCCATAATGCACAGCGCTGAAATTGGATCAGCTCCAGTTGGAACTGCAAGTCCATTCCATCTGGGTAACTCCATCTTTAAAGTTCCCTGACCAGTTCCCTTCAAAACACCTGACCATCTTCACAGACACTAAACAAAGAAAAGTGGGAGGGCATCACTCACAGTCATAGACTGGGTGTTTGTGGTGAGAATAGACTTAGGTATTTCAAACATAACTGAACAGTATCTGAGGATATTTTAGGTCTTCTATCAAAGTACATAATAGCCAGCCTGGCCTCAGAGCCATACGAAATATGATTTACATATTTCGGAGCACCTCCAAGACGTATAGACGGGTTGACTGATGTCCCAAAAATGATGTGCATGCGCAACAATGACAAGAAGCTGCCATGTGAGGAATCGTAGGTGGCTTGTTTCAGCTAGTTTTATCTTGTTGTTGATACCATGTCTTGTTTTGAGGTGTTTTGACTGATTTCATGTCAATGCTAATATGGCAAAAAAAAAAATGCAAGCTAGCAAACCAACAATTGTAAAGATGTATTTGAGAGACAACAATTGCTCATTGTGCAAATGTATTTATGTTTTAAATAAACATGTGGAAATGTATTTATGTTTTCAATAAACATGTGGAAATGAAATATAGTTACACGTCAAAAATCTAAGCCAATCTAAGTTTTGCACCATAGTTGTGTATGCGTCAGTTAGTCACTAAACAACCAACCCATCTATGATACCTACTAATGGTCGAGTTACTTGAAACGGAAACAAAAGTAGGGAAAGTGGTCAGGGAGGATGGGTGGGCATAATCCACAATGGTCAATCCAAAACTTGTATGTTACAGTCTTGTTGGGGACAACCATATCATTTTAACTAACTTTTCCCCTAACTCTTATTCTAAATTTAACCCAATTCAGCTAACCTGCTACGTAAATTCTTATTCTATGATAAACTCAGCAAAAAAAGAAACATCTTCTCACTGTCAACTGTCTTTATTTTCAGCAAACTTAACATGTGTAAATATTTGTATGAACATAACAAGATTCAACAACAGACATAAACTGAACAAGTTCCACAGACATGTGACTAACAGAAATGGAATAATGTGTCCCTGAACAAAGGGGGGGTCAAAATCAAAAGTAACAGTCAGCATCTGGTGTGGCCACCAGCTGCATTAAGCAATGCAGTGCATCTCCTCCTCATGGACTGCACCAGCCCTAGCCCTCACCCTCCGATCCAACAGGTCCCAGACGTGTTCAATGGGATTGGGATCCGAGCTCTTTGCTGGCCATGGCAGAACACTGACATTCCTGTCTTGCAGGAAATCACGCACAGAACGAGCAGTATGGCTGGTGGCATTGTCATGCTGGAGGGTCATGTCAGGATGAGCCTGCAGGGGGGGGTACCACATGAGGGAGGAGGATGTCTTCCCTGTAATGCACAGCGTTGAGATTGCCTGCAATAACAACAAGCTCAGTCCGATGATGCTGTGACACACTGCCCCAGACCATGACGGACCCTCCACCTCCAAATCGATCCCACTCCAGAGTACAGGCCTCGGTGTAACGCTCATTCCTTCGACGATAAATGCGAATCCGACCATCACCCCTGGTGAGACAAAACCGCGACTCGTCAGGGAAGAGCACCTTTTTCTAGTCCTGTCTGGTCCAGCGACAGTGCGTTTGTGCCCATAGGCGACATTGTTGCCGGTGATGGCTGGTGAGGACCTTAATAGCTATTTAATCGAGTTTCTGCCTTACAACAGGCCTACAAGCCTCTCTCAGCCTATTGCGGAGAGTCTGAGCACTGATGGAGGGATTGTGTGTTCCTGGTGTAACTTGGGCAGTTGTTGTTGCCATCCTGTACCTGTCCCACAGGTGTGATGTTCGGATGTACCAATCCTGTGCAGATGTTGTTACACGTGGTCTGCCACTGCGAGGACGATCAGCTGTCCGTACTGTCTCCCTGTAGCTCTGTCTTAGGCGTCTCATAGTACGAACTTTGCAATTTATTGCCCTGGCCACATCTGCAGTCCTCATGCCTCCTTGCAGCATGTCTAAGGCACATTCACGCAGATGAGCGGAGGGGGGTGCCCTTGGGGAACGTGGTAGCGTAAAGGTGCATGCCGCCATCTACTGTGCTGGAGTGTTGTCAATCACGGTTTGCAACATTTCTAAATCCTACCTAACTCAGTACTTCTGAGAAAATAAAAAGAGCCTTACTAACTTCAAATATATCCTCCCCACACCCAAATCACTTAAAAAATATTTTAACCCCGTCCAACCTCAATGAACCTACACTTCAATCTTTCCCTCTCTTCAACATACTTACAACAATATAACATTCTCCACCGTTTCATCGACCAGACACAAACCATTCGCATATTGCGAACCAGATGTAATAACGAGTTCAATGTACAATGTCCTAAGCACAATCGAGCAAACACCACCTCTTCCTTCCTAATCTGACCTTTGAATCTTGGTCCACCGACCTTTCTTAGGAGGCTATTTTAATGCCGGCCCTTGGGCTCAGAGTCCCATCTCTTCTGCCACACATCTAGCAAAATGTATCTGATCTTACATTTGGCCTAACTTCTACCCAGAGGAACATTAATAGCTATTTTATCGAGTTTCAAAGCTCTTTTGGCTAACTGGTCTTAAATGTCATTCCCTTCCACACCCGAATGTGCTGGGACCCAGCAGGATCTCACTACTACACCCAGTCTCTCAATTCTCCATAATAACATTAATATCTCCAATAGTAGGTCACTCCTATTTTTATTTCACCTTTATTTAACCAGGTAGGCTAGTTGTAACTGCATTTGCGACCTTGCCAAGATAAAGCATAGCAATTCTACACATACAACAACACAGAGTTACACATGGAATAAACAAAACATACAGTCAATAGTACAGTAGAAAAACTAAAACAAAAAGTCTATATACAGTGAGTGCAAATGAGGTAAGATAAGGGAGTTAATGCAATAAATTGGCCATGATGGCGAAGTAATTACAATATAGCAATTAAACACTGGAATGGTAGATGTGCAGAAGATGAATGTGCAAATAGAGATATGGGGTGCAAAGGAGCAAGATAAGTAAATAAATACAGTATGAGGTAGATAGATGGGCTGTTTATAGATGGGCTGTTTACAGATGGGCTATGTACAGGTGCAGTGATCTGTGAGCTGCTCTGACAGCTAGTGCTTAAAGCTAGTGAGGGAGATATGAGTCTCCAGCTTCAGTGATTTTTGCAGTTTGTTCCAGTCATTGGCAGCAGAGAACTGGAAGGAAAGACGACCAAAGGAGGAATTGGCTTTGGGGGTGACCAGTGAGATAAACCTGCTGGAGCACGTGCTACAAGTGGGTGCTGCTATGGTGACCAGTGAGCTGAGATAAGGCGGGGCTTTACCTAGCAGAGACTTGTAGATAACCTGTAGCCAGTGGGTTTGGCGACGAGTATGAAGCGAGGGCCAACCAATGAGAGCGTACAGGTCGCAGTGGTGGGTAGTGTATGAGGCTTTGGTGACAAAACGGATGGCACTGTGATAGACTGCATCCAATTAGTTAGAGTGTTGGAGGCTATTTTATAGATGACATCGCCGAAGTGGAGGATCGGTAGGACGGTCAGTTTTACGAGGGTATGTTTGGCAGCATGAGTGAAGGATGCTTTGTTGCGATATAGGAAGCCGATTCTAGATTTACTTTTAGATTTATAATTAGATTTACCAGATGATAAACTATTCAATACAGACACAGAATCTGAGCCCACTATAATTCTAACAGGTTGTACGTCCTCGACTCACTGGAGGGCAACTAATATCGCCAACAGTCCCACTGAGTATACTGACAGTTCATCTTTCATCTGTTAGTCTTCTACATATCTGCACATCAGATAGGGGAAAGGTCACACACAGATGGGGGGGGGTCTGCACTGCCCCGTCAATGCGGACCCCAGGTGTTTCCCTGAGCCCTGGGGGACATGGGGCAATCCCGGCGCAGATGGCCTGGCTGGCCACACCCCCAGCAGACCATGGGACCAGGGCGTGTGTTTTGTGCCACCTATAGCGACACAGCGAGAACAAGTTATTAACTATATTATTCATAGCAATCTATTTACCACCACAGACCGATGCTGGCACTAAGACCGCACTCAACCAACTCTATAAGGGCATAAGCAAACAAGAAAATGCTCACTCAGAAGCGGCCGGGGACGTTAATGCAGGGAAACTTAAATCAGTTTACCAAATTTTTACCAACATGTCACATGTGCAACCAGAGGGAAAAAAAACTCTAGACCACCTTTGCTCCATACACAGAGATGCATACAAAGCTCTCCCCCGCCCTCCATTTGGCAAATCTGACCAGAATTCTATCCTCCTGCTTACAAGCAGGAAATACCAGTGACTCGTTCAATACAGAAGTGGTCAGATGATGCGGATGCTACGCTACAGGACTATTTTGCTAGCACAGGAATATGTTCGGGGGATTCATCCAATGGCATTGAGGAGTATACCACCTCAGTCATCGGCTTCATCAATCAGTCCATCAACAACGTCATCCCCAGTGACGGTACGTTCAAATCCCAACCAGAAGTCATGGATTACCGGCAACATCCGCATCGAGCTAAAGGCTAGAGCTGCTGCTTTCATGGAGCAGGACACTAATCCGGACGCCTATAAAAAAATCCCACTATGCCGTCAGACGAACCATCAAAGAAGCAAAGCATCAATACAGGATTAAGATTGAATCCAACTACACCAGCTCTGCCTCTCGTCAGATGTGGCAGGGCTTGAAAACTATTACGGACTACAAGTCTAGGACAAAAAGGCTCCTTAACAGGTTCTACCCCCAAAACATAAGACGGCTGAACAATTAATCAAATGGCCACCAGACTATTACACTGCCCTGTTGTATTTTTTTGTGATTGAATACGCAATATAGTACACAGATCATAATTAGATTGTAATCCAGAGGTTAGAAAAATGATCTAAATCATTATTGAGGCAGTGGAGGGATTCTAATTGTGGATTTGAAAGAGAACATGAATCATCAGCATACAATGGACACCTTTGTTTTTAAGCCCTGGATTTCTAGCCCCTTGATATTATTGTTAGATCTGATTTTAATAGCTAATATTTCAAATAGATATGCCGATACTATACAACCTTGTTTAACTCCTCTTAATACTTTCATTATTTACTCTTTTTCACCAATTGTACAAATTGTTATATTCCAGGCATTTATATATACGTACATTCCAGTCATAGCTTTAAAAAGGCTTTTGATAAAGTAACTATAATATTAACAAAAGATAGGCTACATAAGTTCTCATAACAAAATAACCTTGCTTTAAAGAGAATAGTGAGACAGACAATGGTGAGGTAGCCTGCAATGCAGTAGGGAAAGGAGACACAGAGAGCAAGGCTAGTAGTACAGTGCTTCCCAAACTTGGGGTAGGGGACCCATGTGGGGTCCCCTGAAATTTAAATAGGGTCCCCTGAGAGAATCTTTAATCTTATCAAATACATTAATAACTTGTTTCTCTTCAAATGGGTAAACTAAGGGCCTTTTACACTGTTAGAACGCACTTTGTGTTGGAACAGCACGTGGGACCTAAAATAAAAAATATAAAAGACAATTCAATATTATTATCATGTATATAAGGCAGGCTGCAATGCAGGAGGAAGAGACACACAGAGAGAGGTTACAGTTGTTCCCAAACTTGGTGCTGTATGTGATGAGCATTTTGTTGGCTTGGCGCAAACATTACACCTTAGAAGTCAGGCCGCTCAACAATGGAGAATCCACCAATACATGACATATACACTGACTACACTGACTGCACAAACCATTCGGAACACTGGCTCTTTCCATGATATAGAGAGACCAGGTGAAAGCTATGATCCCTTTTTGATGTCACTTGTTAAATCCACTTCAATCAGTGTGGATGAAGACGATGAGACAGGTTAAAGAATGATGTTTAAGCCTTGAGACACGGATTGTGTATGTGTGCCATTCAGAGGGTGAATGGGTAAGACAAAATATTTAAGTGCGGGATATGGTAGTAGGTGCCAGGCGCACCAGTTTGAGTGTGTCAGGAACAGGAATGGTGCTGCATTTTTCACACTCAACAGTTTCCCGTGTGTGTCAAGAATGGTCCACCACCCAAAGGACATCCAGGTAATTTGACACAACTGTGGGAAGCATTGGACTCAACATTGGAGTCAACATGGGCCAGCATCCCTTTGGAACACTTTTGACACCTTGTAGAGCCCATGCCCGACAGATTTAGGCTGTTCTGAGGGCAAAAGGGAGTGCAACTCAAATTAGGAAGCTGTTCCTAATGTTTTGTACACTCAGTGAAGTAAAAGAACACATTAAAACTCAGTGACATTTCAATTATGTATATTTTGAACCAGGGATTGAGATTAAATTCTGAAAGGCACTTGCCGATCAAGCAAATCAGGATTATTTTTTTGCTTGCTTGATTTTAATGATAATTTACCCAAAAATGTAAATTAGTTATGTACACAGAAGTGCCATATACAATGAGGTCCAGAATTATTGGCAACCTTGATAAAGATGAGCAGAAAAGACTGTATAAAATAATACAAATACTGAGCTACAAAGCATTTTGTTTAACAAGTAATATTGTTCTCTCTCAAAGAGGGGTAAAAAATGATTGCCACCTATTTTCAATACCTTTCAATAACTTACCTTGAGAGAATAACTGCACTGAGCCTTTTTCTAAAAATGTATACATTTAGAGAACACATTTGGAAGGATTTTACACCATTCCTCAATGCAGAATCTTTCCAGATCCTTGATATCCTTTGTCTGTGCTTATGGACTGCCCTCTTCAATTCAAACCACAGGTCAATGGGGTTCAAGTCCAGAGACTAAGATGACCATGGCAAAATGTTGACTTTGGGTCAAAAAAACATGTTTTTGTGGATTTTGATGTGTGCTTGGGGTTATCGTATTGTTGGAAAATCCACTTGCGGCCAAGTTTCAGACTCCTGGCAGTGGCAACCAGAATTTTGGATAAAATGTCCTGGTACAGGGTAAAGTTCATGATGTTTGTTGACCTTAAGGGCCCCATGAACAGTGGAAGCAAATTAAGCTTCCACTGGTCCTGGATCTTCCACCAAAACAATAACCAAAGCTGAAAAGTATCCACCGCAATTGTTGAAACTCCTATTACTAGCCTGTTTAATCTCTCTTTCGTATCATCTGAGATCCCTAAAGATTGGAAAGCTGCCGCGGTCATCCCCCTCTTCAAAGGGGGAGACACTCTAGACCCAAACTGTTACAGACCTATATCTATCCTACCCTGTCTTTCTAAAGTCTTCAAATGCCAAGTTAACAAACTGTTTTGAATCCCACCGTACCTTCTCCGCTACGCAATCTGGTTTCCGAGCTGCTCATGGGTGCACCTCAGCAACGCTCAAGGTCCGAAACAATACCATAACCGCCATCGACAAAAGACAGTATTGTGCAGCTGTCTTCATCGACCTGGCCAATCAGAAAGACAGTATTGTGCAGCTGTCTTCATCGACCTGGCCAATCAGAAAGATCAGTATTGGAATTCTTTGTATTTTGTTTGTAAAAATATACGCAGGTTCAACTTGCCCGACAGTCATAAATTGTCTGTCTTTCACTTATTAAACAACGGGATGGAACTAGAAATGTCTGTTTTACACTAATGGAACTCTTTGCAGTTTGTTTTCACCTTATTTTTATCATCATCAACTACCCCATATAGCAATGTTTTTATTCTTCAAAAAACAAATTTGATACAAAAGACATATTTGATAAACCACTCGGATTGGTACAAGTCATTATTTTCACCACTGAATTTGTGGAAAAAAAAAAGCTCATTTTGTAATGTTGTTACAAAACAAAGTGCTGAACAATGTGAAATTGACTGCAGAGTTAAATTCCCTTAAGCACTTTTAACACAGTGGCTGAATTCTCAAGTAAAGTAAGTAGCCTGACAGCCCCAAATAGTAGTAATCCACAATTTACTGTTAGGAAATTAAAATCTAACACTTTCATTCAAAAACCTCAATTATAGACACAGAATAACACCTGAATTGCATCCATCCAACACTTTTATGTTGTTGTTGTAAGGCACTGCATAAGACCTGCAGAAAAGGAGCTGTGATAAGGTTCATGATAATGACAAACTGTGATATAATGTATGACTGACAATCAACCAAATGTAAAGCCTGGTAAAACAATATATTCAAACTGTAGACCAATATGGACAGGTTTTAAAAATAGATAATATTTTCTTATTGGTAATTATATTACCAAACAGATCTAATCAATGTTAAAGGAAATGTTTGCCCATTTTGAATGTAAGTGTTTTTGTGCATCTCAAGATTGAAAAGACAATAGCTTAGATAGACATGAAAACATGAAAGGACCCCAGGAATCGATAGAACATCGCTCAGAGATGCACAAAAACGATATAACATTCATAACGGGTGAATCTTTCCTTTAAGGTACTGGTTCTCAATCCTGGTCCTGGGGACCAGGATTTGATGATTTGAATCAGGTGTGTAGTGCTAGGGCAAAAACAAAAATGTGCACCCCTTTGGGTTCCCAGGACCAGGAATGAGAACCACTGCTTTAAGGCATGACATCCCAAACTTCATCTATAAAAGGTCTCTTAACCTACATAGGCTATATCCTGCCATTACCATTGGCCAACATACTGTAAGACTTATTAAAATGCATCTGAAACCCAACTCTTAGTGGAAAAGTCTGACTCTTCCTTACACCTGAGACTATGGCAAAAATGCCTACCTAACAAATTCAGTATTAGCTTCCAAGCTGATAAGTCCATATCCCACAAGTACACCTTCTCAAGCCACTGAGGGGAAGAAGAAAAAAAACATTCTTGATACAAAAACATTATCTGTATAGAAATAAATTAAATAGCCATCTAAAGCTAACCTCTTGCTAGACGACTTAAGTGCCATTACTGTCTGTGCTGTACAATTCTGTATTTTAGCCACATGGGAATACTTTTCTGAGGGGAAAAGGGTGTGTATTAGGTGTTTCCATAGAGATACAACCTCATTCTTGTTCTGTGGGTGTTTCTCTCCACCCCAACTCTAGTGGGGTGAAGTCTCCAAAGTCAGAGTCAAACAGTTCAGTGATGCCCTCATGCTCCTCTAGGCCAAAGTGGTAGCTGTGGGTTTGTGGTGGGGACAGGTTGATGAACCCATCCAGTGGGTTACCAAGGCCCTCCCCACTGAGGAAGTCAGAGGATGACAAGGGTGAAAGGTCAAATTCTGGCAGCACTCCCAAGTTAGTGAACGGGTAACATTCCAGGACTGCTCCTGTAAAAAAAAAAAAAAAAAAAAAAAAATGGAAATGCAGTTTTAGTGACCACGGCCAATAGCCATTGAGGAATGTTAAAGAGCGACTGAATGCACCGATTCTGTATGGGTTTCTCTGTTGCTCATTAAGAAAAACAAGATTTCCGTCTTTGGGGGTGTGGTTCGATGTGGCAGTTACTGATGTTTGTCCCCCATGAGACACAATAGGAACAAAGCCAGTATCACTTCCTCAAAATAGTCCGAATGAATCAACAGTAAATTTGGAAAGTATTCAGACGCCTTGACTTTTTCCACATTTTGTTACAGCCCTATTCTAAAGTTGATTCAATAGTCGTTGTCGTCATCATCGTCGTCCCCTCAAATCTACAGAAAATACCCCATAATGACAAAACAAAATGTATTCAAAATAAAACTGAAGTAGTCAGACACTTTACTCAGTTCTTTGTTGAAGCACCTTTGGCAGCGATTACAGCCTCGAGTCTTCTTGGGTAGGACGCTACACGCTTGGCCCACCTGTATTTGGGGAGTTTCTCCCATTCTTCTCTGCAGATCCTCTCAAGCTCTGTCAGGTTGGATGGGGAGCGTCGCTGCACACTTATTTTCAGGTCTCTCCAAAGATGTTAGATCGGGTTCAAGTACAGGCTCTGGCTAGACCATTCAAGGACATTCAGAGACTTGCCCCGAAGCCACTCCTGCGTCATCTTGGCTGTGTGCTTAGGGTCGTGGTCCTGTTGGAAGGTGAACCTTTGCCCCAGTCTAAGGTCCTGAGCACTCTGGAATAGGTCGTCATCAAGGATCTCTCTGTACTTTGCTCCGTTCATCTTTCCCTCGGTCCCAACTAGTCTCCCAGCACCTGCCGCTGAAAACCATCACCACAGCATGATGCTGCCACCATCATGCTTCACCGTAGGGATCGTGCCAGGTTTCCTCCAGACGTGACGCTTGGCATTCAGGCCAAATAGTTTAATCTTGGTTTCATCAGACCAGAGAGTCTTGTTTCTCATGGTCAGAGTCCTTTAGGTGCCTTTTGGCAAACTCCAAGCGGGCCGTCATGTGCTTTTTACTGAGGAGTGGCTTCCGTCTGGCCACTCTACCAGAAAGGCCTGATTGGTGGAGTGCTACAGAGATGGTTGTGCTACACAAAGGTTGTCCCATCTCCACAGAGGAATTCTGGAGCTCAGAGTGACCATTGGGTTCTTGGTCACATCCCTGATCAAGGCCCTTTTCCCCCGATTGCTCAGTTTGGCTGGGCGGACAGCTCTTGGAAGAGTCATTTAATAATGATGGAGGCCACTGTTCTTGGAAAACTTCAATGCTGCAGACGTTTTTTTGGTACCCTTCCCCAGAATTGTGAGTCGACACAATCCTGTCTCTGAGCTCTACGAACAATTCCTTTGACCTCATGGCTTGGTTTTTGCTCTGACATGTACTGTTAACTGTGGGATCATAGACCGGTGTGTGCCTTTCCAAGTCATGTCCAATCAATTGAATTTACCACAGGTGAACTCCAATCAAGTTATAGAAACATCTCATGGACGATCAAAAAATCAGGATGCAACTGAGCTCAATTTCAAGTCTCATAGCAAAGGGTCTGAATGCTTATGTAAATAAGGTATTTCAGTTTAGCATTTTTTATAAAAATGTCTAAAAACCTGTTTTTGCTTTGTCATTTTGGGGCATTGATGAGGGAAAAAATAATAATATTCAATTTTAGGAATGGTAACGGGAAATAGGCTATACGGTCCCGGTAACGGGAATAAGGCTGTACGGTCCCGATAACGGGAATAAGGCTGTACGGTCCCGATAACGGGAATAAGGCTGTAAGGTCCCGGTAACGGGAATAAGGCTGTAAGGTCCCGGTAACGGGAATAAGGCTGTACGGTCCCGGTAACGGGAATAAGGCTGTAAGGTCCCGGTAACGGGAATAAGGCTGTAAGGTCCCGGTAACGGGAATAAGGCTGTAAGGTCCCGGTAACGGGAATAAGGCTGTAAGATCCCGGTAACGGGAATAAGGCTGTAAGATCCCGGTAACGGGAATAAGGCTGTAAGATCCCGGTAACGGGAATAAGGCTGTAAGGTCCCGGTAACGGGAATAAGGCTGTAAGGTCCTGGTAACGGGAATAAGGCTGTAAGGTCCTGGTAACGGGAATAAGGCTGTAAGGTCCCGGTAACGGGAATAAGGCTGTAAGGTCCTGGTAACGGGAATAAGGCTGTAAGGTCCTGGTAACGGGAATAAGGCTGTAAGGTCCTGGTAACGGGAATAAGGCTGTAAGGTCCTGGTAACGGGAATAAGGCTGTAAGGTCCTGGTAACGGGAATAAGGCTGTAAGGTCCTGGTAACGGGAATAAGGCTGTAAGGTCCTGGTAACGGGAATAAGGCTGTAATGTAACAAAATGCACTGTAAGACAACTCAAGAAATCTGTAATTAACTGACATTATTGCATAGGTTTTGGTCGGGCAATTTAAATCTACTTAAGGTGTTTGGTGCAGTATTTCTCAAGTAAAAAAATGCGAAGTGTTGTCTTATGTAAACAAAGTACAATACGCTATGCTGCTGGGTAGTCTGTCTCACCTTGTGTTTCTGACCAATATTGATTCCCATAAGCTGTTTTCTATCAGATAGGTTGTTTATTGCCTTGAGTTGTGCTTTAATGGATTTCTTGAAAGAAATCCCTGGCATTCTTGAACCTATCAGGGTGACAGTGTGACACTAGTGAGAGCAGCTTACCCGCTTCACGAAACAATGGCAGTGGAGAGGAGTTCTGTTGGGACGCAGCTGTTGACGATGTCATTTCCTGTGTGGAACTGCACTGTGGTTGTTCTGCAGGCTGGGGCATTATCTGGTATGTGGCTTTAGAAGGGCTGATGCCTGTCACTGGGCTGCAGACACCAGAAATGTCCTCTGGACACAGGAAGACATCAATGGGACCCTGGGTGCTCTTCAAGGAGACCTGATAGCCCTGCCAGTAGACAACAAAGGAATCATTTATTGAAACAGAGAGGATACAATTCAATAGTTGTGGTTGGTATGTAAACCACATTAGCTGGAATACAGTATTTGGTCCAGAAGAGAGTCTTGAGCAAGAGTCCATTGGTCTATTATCCTCCCACATACCTCACTGGGCTCTGACACTTGCATCTGGGTCTCTGGAGGGGCTCTGATGACCATCACCAGCTGGTCAGGAGAGTCAAAAGACTTCCGTAGATCCTGGCACATCAAATAACCCAGCGTGCAATTATGTTAAAGAAAAAACACTGACCTATAATGCATATTCAAATACATACAGTAGATAGAAAAAGCACAGAAACACAAACAGAAAGACAGACAAGACACAAAAGGATATTTCTTGTTCTGGGTATCCTCAGTGAGGAGTCTGAGCTGGAGGTTACACTTGGTAATAAGCTCATCCAGTTTCTCCTCAGCCTGTGTCAAATCAGAGACCTCTTTCTGTAGGTCCTGGTAACGGGAAACAGACGCTCCATCAATGCGGTTCCCCCTGTGACAAACAGAATGTTAGGATAATGTTTTTTGTGTTTTTTTTTTAGCTAATACACATATCCTGTGGAATCACTGATGATGGTGTATTGTATGTATTGAATAATATCTGTAGAGGCACGCACAATAAGGATTATAAGCCAGAAAGGCCAGAACACACTTTTGATATTGTCATACTGTACAGTACGAGAATCCAGACTTACAGCCATTGTATGTTGTTCTTTGATTTCTTGGAGATGAGCTGGATACCCTCCAAGACATTGGTGATGTCATAGATGCGTCTCTTCTGCACTTCCAGGACCTGTGAGGCCCAGTTGAGGTCCACCACCCCGTCAGGAGACTGGGCTAGCAGGTCTAAGAAGCGCTTGGTGGTCAGGTTCAAAGATGTGTCATAGCGAGACTTCTCTGTCGAAGGCTTTGGAACTGAGAGCGGGACACAATAATGAAAATACTTTTATTTATTGTCTTTGGCCAAAATTATAATAGTTTCAACTGAATTCAAATGAATAGTTATATTTGAATTATGAACCGGGGGTCTGTACCTCTGGGTGGTGCTGGTGTGGACGTTGGGGCCCTCCCAAGAGAAGGTGGGCGAGAGGTGCTGACATACTGGTGATCACTGTCCAAGTCCAGCTTCCTCTTCACCTGAAACAAGTTATGGGGGGGGGTCAAAGGTAAAAAGTTAGTGTGGATGCTACAGATCATTCTTTCTCACACAGGCACACTTTCTGTAGTCATTGTACAGGGATAACTTTACATCATATTCCCACCCCAGCCAACACCTATTTGAAAATGGTCAACTAGCTACCTACCGGAGGTCGTCCCAGAGTTGGCCGTCGCTGGTCCTGGACCACATCCGCAGGGCCTTGGGGGGTAGCGAACAGGAGGATCTCTCCAGTGTTGCTGGGTACAGCTGAGTTTAAGCCCACATTGCTGGGGGTAGAAATTATGACTATCTGGTGGTTCTCTGATAGGTCAATACTCCCAGCATTCAAAAGAGACTCAAAGTCTGCCAAAAGATCCTCCGACGTCTGACCTGATACGAGTGCCTCTGACATGGCACACACAGCTCTAGTCCCCTAAATTGTCTTTTGTGGCTAAATTCAAGTCCAAAGGCTTGATATGCTACTTTCAGCACCTTCTGACACAAGTCATCTCTAATTTGGGAGAATAATAGTGCAAACGTATTAGAAGAGTTGGTTTACAAATACTGAGGTTAAGCATGTCTAATATTAACATTAGCTTACTGACAGTCAAGCTTCAACAACTAAAACTCACAAAATCAAAAATGCATGGTAATGCTTCCTCACAATTAGCCAGCTATAAAATAACCTTAGAGACAGTTGTTGCGCTTTCTGACAGCTGCAGACTGTAGTTACAGTCCGTAGCTATACAAGATAAATCGTTATATTGAATAATTTATCTATAGTTTACAAAAGTGAAATAAACATGCATCAATGTTAGCTAGCGTGCTAACTCGCTGCTAGCTTTTCTATGCAATCTATTGTTTTCATCTTTACAATGAGAGTGCGGTGAGGCCTGGCCACATCTATCAACTACTTTCCCTTTGTTAATTGCTAATTCACTACCTGACGTTGGTTGACATCAAAATAACGTTCGTTTGGTACAGTTTGTGAACACAACTCATCATTTGCTTACTGTGTTGCTAGCAAGCAGAGTTCCTTGAATACTGCAACGACCTAGAAAAACTTAGCTACTCTAGTTAGCTACCTAGCTGGTATTGTTAGCCAAGAAAAGTGGTTGTGTTCGCTTCAGGGTTAGGATGGGACAGAAGACACAAGCCAATTCAGTTTCAGACTCAATGTACCAGCAACATATTAGCTACAAACAAATCAGGAACCTAAATAGTTTGTATTCTTCCTAACGCAATATTGCACGAACCTGAACTTTTAGTTCAGCTACCTTGGACGAATAACTGGATTTATTACGCATCCTTTCAAATGACAATTAGGGCACCTTAGAATGCTAGCAAGCTTGCTGCAGTAACGTTACCAGCCAACTCAGTTCTTCACCATTTCGTTTGGTCAGCATACCGAGGAACAAATCCGACAAAAAACGAAATAATGGCAAATAATTCCCCCACAAAAAAATCTACATATCCTATAAACAAATTATATGGATCATCTTGTTGATCACCTTGACTGAAGTCCTTCCATAAAAGTTATAATCTGAGCGCCAAACCGATTGTGTTATTGTTGTTATTGTTCCAGCTGATCAGAACAAGTGTTGAGGTTTACGCGCCAAATATTTTTGCCGCGAAACATGCACGTGCATGAAAATCACGATTTCAATTGGTTGGGCGACTGCGTCCCTCGAACGTCAGAATTTCCGAGACTTGTCATTGGCTCCCATGAAATGCCACTCTCTGTGATGCCACGCTTTTCATTGTTATGAATGGGAAAACATGTTTTTGGCTAATAGATAAACTGTGAGAAAGCGTACCTTTGAATATGTCATAAGTGATTTGATTAGCTTATTCTTTGGTAACTATTTTGTGAAGCAAATCGAAAGGGGTGATGAATGAGTTAACGTCTGACTTGGGATCAGCCTTTCCTACCCGAATCCAAAACCAAAAATATGACAAAAACTGTTGAAACTGGCCCTGGACCAGCTGTTGGGCAGAGAGAATCCGCCTACATAACGTTATTGGCTACGCAGTCATATTCATCGAAAGCCTACACACAGAAGAACTACAAGATGGCGCAGGCTATATTTGAAGTCCTGGAAGGTATCGACACGTTGATCATATATCACGCTTTTAATTTAACAACATATGAATGTGTTGTAAGACAACTTTTTCTAGAAAAAGTGAGGTTATTTTGGGTTATCTGGGAGGTGTAATTATGGTAATGTAATATGGTAAAGCACAATTTGTATTATAATAATCGATGCCAGAGAGCTAGCTAGTTATCATTTGGTTGAGTAAATTTGGATAATTTTGCATTTGTTCTTGAAATTTGCTTATGGTAATGTATAGCTATTTCTTTTGTTTGGGGATTTTTTTTGAGAAGAGGGAGTATGTCGCATTGAAACAACAGCCACTTGCGCTAGCTTCAACCCAATGAGAGGCTGCTTGTTGTCAAATTAGCAGTAGCGCACCAATCCTATTTTATTTTGTTCCTGTCGTGCTATGGTATATCATCACCATGATCTGCACCGTTCTGACCTCCAGATCTATTATTCTCTTCTAGGGATGGACAACCAGACAGTCCTGGCTGTCCAGTCTCTGTTGGATGGCCAGGGAGGTGTCCCTGACCAAAACAACCAGAACATCTCAGGCTCATCTACCATTCAGGCAATGGGTGTGTACTTCCCTTTTATCCACTTAATTGTTGTCTCACTGCAATTTCTATTGTGTTGATCGGAGAACGAGGTACTACAGTAACTCAAAACAAGGATCCCGTCTGTATCTCCACTGATTGCAGTTTAAATATGGAAGGGTGGATACAGTGCCTTCAGAAAGTATTCATACTCTTGATTCCACATTTTGTTGTATTAAAGCTTGAATTCAAAGTATATGTTTTGTCTCACTCATCTACACACAATACCCCATAATGACAAAGTGAAAATGAAATACAGAAATCTAATTTTACATAAGTATTCAGAGTCAATACATGTTAGAATCATATTTGGCAGTGTTTACAGCGGAGTCTTTCTGGGTAGGCCTTTAAGAGCTTTGCACACCTGGATTGTACAACATTTGCACATTATTCTTTAAAAAATTCTTCAAGCTCTGCCAAGTTGGTTGCTAGACATCCATTTTCAATTCTTGCCATAGATTTTCAAGACGATTTTTAAGTCAAAACTGTAGGCTCCTCTGGAACATTTAGTGTCATCTCCAGTTTATAATTAGCCTTGTATTTTAGGTTATTGTCTACCAATGTCTGTTGGAAAGTAAATTGAACCAGCTATTCCTCTAGGATTTTGCCTGTGCTTAGCTCTTCTGTTTCTTTTTAGCATAAAAAAACTCCCTAGTTCTTTCCGATAACAAGCATACCTATTACATGATGCAGCTACCACCATGAAAATATGGAGATTGGTACTCGTGTTGGATTTGACCCAAACATAATGCTTTGTATTCAGGACAAAGTTAATTTCCAGTTTTACTTTAGTGCCCTATTTCAAACAGGATGTATGTTTTGGAATATTTTTTTATTCTGTATGTAACAGTATAGCTTCCGTCCCTCTCCTCACCCCTATCTGGGCTCAAACCAGGGACCCGCTGCACACATCAACAACAGCCACCCTCGAAGCATTGTTACCCATCGCTCCACAAAAGCCACGGCCCTTGCAGAGCAAGGGGATCAACTACTTCAAGGTCTCAGAGCGAGTGATGTCACCGATTGAAACGCTATTAGCGCGCACCACCGCTAACTAGCTAGCCATTTCGCATCGGTTACTTGTACACACACACTTCCATATTTTCACTCTGTCATTTAGGTTAGTATTGTGGAGTAACTACAATGTTGTTGATCCATCCTCAATTTTCTTCTATCACAGCCATTAAACTCTAACTGTTTTATAGTCACCATTGGCCTCTTGGTGAAATCCCTGAGCGGGTTCCTTTCTCTCCAGCAACTGAGTTAGGAAGGATGCCTGTATCTTTGTAGTGACTGGGTGTATTGATACACCATCCAAAATGTAATTAATAACTTTACCATGCTCAAAGAGATATTAAATGTCGGGTTTATATATATATATATATATGATTTTTTTTACACATCTACCAATAGGTGTGTTTCTTTGTGAGGCTTTGGCAAACCACTCTGGTCTTTGTGGTTGAAATTCACTGCTTGACTGGGGGACCTTACAGATAGTTATATGTGTGGGGTACAGAGATGAGGTAGTCGTTCAAAAATCATGTTAAACAATATTATTGCACACAGTGAGTCCGTGCAACTTGTTATATGACTTGTTAATCATATTTTTACTCCGGGACATAATTCCACTTTGACATTATGGGGTATATATAGTGTATAGGCTAGTGTCTTAAAATCTACATTTAATCCATTTTCAATTCAGGCTGTAATGCATCAAAATATGGAGAAAGTCAAGGAGTGTGGATACTTTCTGAAGGTACTGTATATTCCCAATTGTCCTCTACAGATGATGAAGATGTCTTTCTTTGTGGGAAGTGCAAGAAACAGTTCAACTCATTGCCTGCCTTTATGACCCACAAGCGAGAGCAGTGCCAGTCCAATGCCCCTTCCCTGTCTACAGTATCACTGGCATCTAGTAACGCCTACACCCCTGTGCCCTCCATTAGCTCTGTGCCACAGACCCCCAACAGACAGGTGGGTACAGCACTACTGGCTTATGACGTATGGTTTTGATTGATAACTAAGATGTTTTTTGTTGTTGATCACTTAGTCTTTTCCCACACCATGAGTCTGGCAAGATAAACTAGTTACCTATCTCCTGTACTTACTCCCAGCCCATACAGTATCATAGCATTTTTTTTTATTTTTTTTTATTTTTTTGCACCAGAACAATAATTCACTTGCAATGTAAATGCAATAATGCAGCCTTCCTTTTTTCTTTGTTTTGCTATCCACATCAGGTATCCACATACATCACAGTGCCTCCATCTCCTCTTACTCACACACTGGTCCAAGGCAATGTTTTAGTGAGCGATGATGTTCTGATGTCTGCCATCTCCGCCTTCACATCCATTGACCAACCCATGGCAGCAATGCAGCCACCTATTCAGGTAAGTTGTTTTCATTCAATTAAGTATAGGGTTGCACAATTCCAGTAACTTTCCCAAGATTCCCTGGTTTTCCAGAAATCCCGTTTTGGAGGATTCTGGATTTCCTTGCTTATTGCCTAACTTGGATGGGAAGCTTTCCGGAATTGTTAATGGAACTTTGCATCCCAAATTAAGCTATTCTTCTCAATAAGTATATTCCTTTATCCTTTATTCACTGCATATCATGTTTACCTTTCCTTCTCAGAGTAACCTGAGTATGCACACAGGTGCATCCTACCTTCAGCACCATCAGCAGTCCTCCCACTCTCTCCCACCTGGACAGTCTCAGCCTCTGTCCTCCCAGGTGCCACCCAGTATCAGCAACTCAGTGGTCCAGGTCTACAGCACAATGCCTCAAATGTCTGGGAGTGGTAGTGCAGAGATTCACACCTTGGGCTTGCAGCTGTTCCAATCTGTACAGGTGAGCTTTAACTAATGCAATCTGTGATTTGCAGAGAATGAGGAGGATGACAGACTTGTACTCTGCAGTCTTTGGGCAACTTCCTAAAGAGTTTGGCTCAGTAGTTCACTAACACTATACATTTTTTCTGCCTACAGGTCCCGAGTCAGTGTGTGGAGAGCCAGTCATTCAATACTCCTCCAATATACAGCCCTGGGAAGCAAGGCACCAAGACCAAAACCTGCAGCATCACTGCAAACCTAACTGGGCTTGAGGAGTTTGACAAAGTGATCATTCCTAAACGACCCAAAAATGTAAAGAAAGGCCAGGATGGAGCAGTGGGTATGATTTGAAAACAAATGTTAATATACAATAAATATTGGTCTGACCCTAACAAATATATGTTTACATTGTTTTCTCATCATTGGCTAAATAAAATAATGTTGTCCATTGTTAATATCCATTGGCTCTTCAGCAGAACAAATTAAAGGAAAGTCGCAGAAGCTGAAGTGCAATTTCTGTGACAAAGTCTTCTCCAAAAACTTTGATCTCCAGCAACATATCAGAAGGTGAGCTTAACAAACCAAATGTACCATTCAGCCCAAACAGAAAAACAATATCCATATGCGTTGACATCTTTGATGTCTCTACAGTCATACAGGGGAGAAGCCTTTCCAGTGCATCGTATGCGGCCGGGCCTTTGCCCAGAAGTCTAATGTGAAGAAGCACATGCAGACACACAAAGTGTGGCCCTCGGGCGTGGCCAGTACAGTGTCCAGACTGCCCATCACAGTTAAGGTGGTCCCACTGTGTGCAGAGGAGGTCATGGAGCAACAGCAGCATGAGGAGGAGGAGGAGCAGCCAGGTAATCATCTCACTGTGGAATCTTTTTCTCTATAGGCCATTCAGACCTTTTAATATTGTGGATGACATAGTGGTAATAATATCCTAAATCCTAAATCAATTAAGTATGTCATAATGAATGTATTATTAAGGGCCCAAGTATGTATTATAAATGTAGATTGTGTGTTCAGAAGCCCCAGGTAAGCCTGAGGAGAGAGACTGTGACTCCCAGACTGATGTAGACAGCCTGGGTGATGATGACGGCAAGCACAATGGCCAGCAGGCTCAGACCAAGCAGATAATCCTGATCGACAGCTCTTACCAGTGCCAGTTCTGTGCTGGCAAGTTCAGCACCTACTTCCAGCTCAAATCTCACATGACCCAGCACAAAGGAGAGCAGGTGAGTCCACATGGCCAGAGGGAAGGATCTACCCAGAACAATAATGAAGCACAAGCATTATTAAGCACAGGGGGCAATATTATTATTTGGAAAAACGTTTTTGTTCTCCTTTGAACAGGTATTCAAATACAAATGTTATTCTGTCAGATGTCTTCCTTGAGCTCTGTCCTCACCACTCATCCTTCTAATGTTCCTTCCTGCTGTGTTTCAGGTATATAAGTGTGTGGTGAAGACCTGTTCCCAGACGTTCCAGAAGCTGGATCTGTTCCTGGAGCACACCCGGATGCACCAGGAGCAGCTCACCTACCGCTGCCACCTGTGTAGCAAGGTGTTCCCCTCGCTGTTTGAGCTGGGGGTGCACCAGTACTCCCACTGCTTCTGTCCCCAGCAGAACCCACGCAAGGAGACCACTTTCTATAGGTTAGCGACACAAACTCCAGTCTCCTAATTAGGTCATATTAATGCTTACAAAGTTCAGTCAGTTGCTTTCTTTTCAGTGTGATCACAGCTTCTCTCTGTTTTTATATGGCCTTTAGTTTGACCCCATGGTTACGGGTTTCACCAGTGTTTCTGTCACATTCAGGTGCATGAAATGCCAAAGCCGGTACTCCACGCAAGAGGCCTTGGAGCAGCATTTGTTAACCGCCTCACATAACTTCCCCTGCCCACATTGCCAAAAGGTATGCTCTAGAAAAAGTGGATGTCACTCGCTGCTATGTTCGAATTAAGTCGCTCTAAATAATGCATTTATTTTTAACAGGTTTTTCCTTGTGAGAGGTATTTCCGGCGGCACCTGCCCACACATGGTATCGGAGGAAGGTTCAAATGTCAAATATGTACAAAGTTCTTCAAAACAGAGCACTACCTCAAACTGCACACTCGTATCCACTCAGGTGAGGCATGCAGACACATTACCCTATGGTGCAAATAACTTTCACTCGATTCTCTCTGCTGTGCTTATGGCAACACTCATTTCATTGCAGGAGAAAAGCCGTACCAATGTTCTGTTTGTGAGGCCATGTTCAACAGGAAGGACAAGGTGAAGAGGCACATGCTCATTCATGAGCCCTTTAAGAAATACAAATGTCCATTTAGGTAAGTGAGGTGTATATTTTTCTAACAGAACCTATGTGAGCCTATTTGGAAACCTGAGCCACAAAAGATTCCAATAAAAACCTGGAGATGCGTCAATGTAACAGAAAGTTGTGTATTCAAAGCATTGTTTTGTGCTTTCAGGACACATGTTGGCTGCATTAAAGAGTTTAACAGACCAGACAAGCTGAAGGCACACATACTGTCTCATTCTGGTGAGTATTTCCTGTCTATCCTGTCTATTGTAGTAAATGATTAATATACCAGTTTATAGTCACAACTGTAAACATAATTGACCTTGTTGCAGCTCTTAACGGCCATTTAAAGTGATGATTCAAAACCATTTAGAGCCATACTTTCGTTTCTGTTGTCTCAAGGTATCAAGCCCTATAAATGTGGGTACTGCCAGAAAGCTTTCAGCAGAAGAGCCCACATGCTTGAGCACCAACGCTCCCACACAAACAACTATCGTTTCCGATGTGCCACCTGCAAAAAGGGCTTCACCCGACAGAAGTATTACAGAGACCACAAGTGCCCCATGGCAGAGGCTGCAGTGGAGAAGGACAGGGCGGAGAAAAGAGTGACGAGGCAGGGACACGGAACAGAGGGGTCAAAGGGGAACGAGGAGTCAGATATGGAACAGAGCAGGGGAGAGGTGGATGAAAAGGAGGGTGACGATGAAGAGGAGAGGATCGAGGACCCTCAGGCAGTCAGTTGTCCCAGTTGAGGATCTGCCGGCGGGAGGAGAGGAACACTTTGGAGACTGCTGAGTGAGACTGGCTGGTTACAGCAGAGCACCCATGTTCATAGAGACAGTGGATTGAGGCCTGAGTTAGCTAAACAGACTGGTACCTAGGCTAACATTTCACACCTTGTCTCCTTGTCAAATGCCAAAGTTTTGCATGACAGGAGTAGAATGATAGCTAAACAGACTGGTGCCAAGACTAGGCCTGAGTTATTCAAGCAGAATCTTGAAAAGATTGTCCTGAGACTACCTTTGTATATGGAAGGGATTTGAATCTCACTATATCCCTCCAATTAAATTAAAGGGGGTTTATTTGTTTTATATTAAAACATTGAAGCTTGGCACTTTGTCTTTCATTGATGATTGTTATTCAGAACAGTGAGTTAATGTCTTCAGAAAGTATACACACCCCTTGACCTTTTTCTGTATTGTGTTACAGCTCGAGTTTAAAATGACTGGCCTACACACAATACCATGTTGTCAAAGTGGAATTTTTTAAATTAAAACATTTCAATGAAAAGCTAAATTGTCTTTAGTCAATAAGTATTCAACCCCTTCGTATGGCAAGCCTAAATAAGTTCAGGAGTAAAAATGTGCTTAAGTTCCATCGACTCACTCTGCAATAAGTGTTTAACATGAGGTTGTCATACAAAAATCTCTACCCCACACAGATAATTGTACGGTCGAGCAGTGAATTTCAAACACAGATTGAACCACAAAGACCAGGGAGGTTTGCCAATGCTTAGTAAAGAATGGCACCTATTGGTAGATGGGTCAAAAATGACATTCAATATCCCTTTGAGCACGGAGAACTTATTAATACACTTTGGATGGAGTATCAATCCACCCAGTCACTACAGTGATACAGGCGTCCTTCCTAACTCTGCCGGAGAAGATAAACTGCTCAGGGATTTCACCAAGAGGCCAATGATGACTTTAAAAAATGGAGTTTAATGGCTGTGATAAAACTGGGAATGGATCAACGTTGTTACTCCACAATACTAACCTAATTGACAGTGAAAAGGAAGCCCGTACAGAATACAAATATTACAAAACATGAATGCTTCCTGCAACAAGGCACTAAAGTAATACTGCATAAAAATTGTCTGAATAATTCATTGAATATAAAGTGGTATGTTTGGGGTAAATCAAATAACACATTACTGAGTATCACTCAGCTGCATGTTGTGTTTGCTTGTAATAGTTAAGGACTGGTGAGTTTCAGGATTAAAAAGACAGAATGGAGCTGAGCACTGGCAAAATCCTAGAGGAAAACCAGGTTCAGTCTGCTTTCCAAGACACTGGAAGATGAATTCACCTTTCAGCAGGATAACCTAACACACAAGGCCAAATCTACACTTGAGTTTCTTACCAAGAAGACTGAATGTTGAGTGGCTGAGTTACAATTGACTTAAATCTACTTGAAAATATATGGTAAGACCTGGAAATGTTTGTATAGCAATGATCAATAACCTATTTGAGAGGTTGAAGTATGTTGAAAATAATAATGGGCAAACGCTGCACAATCAAGTGTGAAAAGCTCTTAATGACTTACCCAGAAAGACCACTGTAATCACTGCTAAAGGTGCTTCTATAAAGTAATGACTCAGTGGTCTGAATACTTAGGTCATTTTGATTTTTCTGTATTTCATTTTTAATAAGAAATCTATAAAAACATGTTTTTACTTTGTCATGGGGTATTGTATGTAGATGCGTAAGAAAAACATTTGACCCATTTTGAATTCAGGCTGTAAAATATGTAAAGTCAAGGGGTATAAATACTTTCTGAAGGCACTGCATCTCATCCATGGGCAATGTCTTTTTTCACCTGCCTCATGTACAGTAAATCTATCGTGCAGATTCCCAACTTCCTTTGGAGGTACCAATTCTATTTTTGTATGTAACATTCTATGAATGAATCTTGAGGCATGCACTCTAATACACTGCATTTAGCTAAAATAAAACTTCAAAATGGATAGCCATGATTTGAAGCCTTTCACTCGTTTAACTAGATTGTTTAGATTTCTTCACTGACGTCACTACCACAGTAACACCACAAAAGGAAAAACACTAAACCCATAGAATTAATTTTATATTCTTTTTTTATACATTTTTTTTAAAACAAATTCATAATGTACATATAAATCAAAACATGGGAAAAACATCTTTCAAATGGTGTTTCACAACACACCCCTTATTACTAAACTATTTTTATTTTACAAATTAAAATTAATTTGTTATTAACACAATTTACAACATGGTTTCATATACAGGGAGAGCAGTTTAAGTTGCATTAAGGATACATCTGGAGACAAAAATAGGAGCCAACTTTTTATTTGCAATGCACCATAAATCATTATTTACACATTAACTACCCTAGGATTTCCATTCAAAATCAACCCAGAAAAACAAACTAAATGTATTCTCACCGACGTTCCCATGCCTTTGCCACAGCCAGAAAAACATCTCCCATTAATATAAAATGGATAAATCAGTTTGTTAAAAATCTCTTTTAAAAGCTACCTGTTTAGTCTTCACAGGCACAACCTCAGCACACAACTTGGTTAAATCGCAAATCAGCCAAGACATCAAGGCAATATTCTGGACACAAACATTTCACACTTCCTATTCCCCAGAATACTTAAAGAGATTACATTTTATCATGTCACAATGCCCTATAAAACTAGGGTCATAGTAGATCCACATCCACGTACCTTTATAAATATAGGGGCCAATATTATTGTCCCGTGCAATATTTTATTGATTCACAGATAAATGCTAAGGAACCTTGAACAGAAGAACTGTTCTATTTTAAAAGCATGTGCAGTGCACCTTCTGGATCTGGCCATTGTCTTATCAGACGTAACAATTTTATTTAAACATTTTCCTCAAAGTCAGTGTTGGGATAGTCAGAAATAGTGTTGGGACCGATGCTGCTGATAACCCTGTCCCATATATGATATGATGTTATTGAGGGTGAGTTTCCAGCGTTAATACATGATGGGGGGAGGGGCACACATTCTATGAGACAAGAGCAGTTTACTCTTGTGGCTCAATAACCACCTCTAATATGCTTCCAATATTTTAGAGCAAGGTCTCTCCCTTCAACAGCACGCACGCACAAACACGCTTACACAGATGCCAGTCTTCGAGAGGCTCCCTGGCTTAAACACTGACAAACGAAGACCACACTCCTGTGTCTATCGATCAGTTGCTAGATCACTCCTGCCCAAAGCCCTCAGTCTCTTCAATTGCAAACATCAATTTCTCCTTCAGTTGCTCATAGCTTTTGTAAGGAGGCAGATCCAATCGATTGAAGCTAGAAAAGGGGGAAAGAGAGGCAGGTTCGTTATCTGTCGAATGAAGCCTTTACTCTGTTTTAACCTAGACTCTTCCATACAGTACTCACCAGGTGTGACTTCTGGGCAGCCAGTTCTCCTTTCCCACCTTCTCAATGCAGAACTTCTGCGGGCCATTGCTCCCTACAAAACCAAATATGTAAGTCCCTAAACCATCTACTTACAGGTAAAAAGGGCATATTGTTATGTTTCATTATCTTTTACCTCTGCAGATTGTATTTTTCATCCACCCATGAGGGGAAGAAACGGCCTCAAACTTACCCAATAGGTCAGAAAAGCCTCCAACAGGAAGGCGACAGGTGCCTGTGACGAACTGGAGGAGTCTCATCCGCTTCTCGTTGTCCATCTCTTTGATGAGCTGGAAGGAAAGTACAGGAGGGTACAGTATGTCCAGGCATGTCCTTTAGTGCGTGATCTGAATGGAATGATACTGAGGAGATGTGGCATCTGACTGTAGCACAGGTGAGGAGTAACACTGACCTGCCAGAACCAGAGGACCTGCTTGCTGCTGCGTGCGTAGTGTCTGTAGATGGTGTTCCTCTGCCAGTCTGTCAGGTCGATCTCCTGCATCCCACACAGCATCACCTGCAGGAATTGGTTCAATGGAACAACTGATCAATACCAGAGTGAATATTGGGAAGCTGGTGTAAATAAGTAAGCCAAACTAAGACTCATACCTCCAGTTCTTTGGCATCAAAGTACTGCAGGTACTGCTGTGGGAGGACCTCGTTGAAACCCTCAAAGAAGGCCTGGGTCTGCTCCTCCACACCTCTGGACAACCTCCACTCTGCTACAAGCCTGGGGGAGAAACACAGACCATCAAGGTACCACACACCAGGACAGTAGTGAAAAGGGGTCAGAGTGTACCAAGAGGGGAGAAGGCGGCCATACGCTGAGACAGACCTAATATACTCCCCCTTGTTCTCCTCAGTGACCAGGACCTCGCCACCGTCCGGCTTGAGCTCATGAGTGGTGATTTCACCCAGAATCTCTTTGTCCACAGAGAAGTACATCTCCAGGCCACACTCCTCAATGTCATTCTCCCTAAAGTATACAAAAAGATGACAAAGACATGTGTCAGCGACTTAACACAGGAAACAACAACTTTCATTAAGAAAAATGGGACCAAAATATTGAACAAACATTAACATCCGTTACAACCAAAGTTAATATCAGTACAGCTTCCGCAGAAGACTCACTTAATCCAGATAAGAGAATTGTAGAATTCTGTGTCAATGGACTCAAGATCTTTCAGTGCCCATGGCTTGTTCAGCATGCGCTTGTAGAACGGCAGCGAGAAGCCTGTGTCAATGAACTTCCCATGGAAAAGAGCCTGGGTAAAGAGATCAGGAGGTTAACATCTAAAAATATAGAACTGCATCAGATCTTTGCACTTGCAAACATATCACATTGCAGTAGAAGTTGAACTTAATGACTCAAAATAGTTACCATAGCGATGAAGCGTCCAATGAATTTAAAGTATTTAAGGTGGTCAGGGTTGATGTATGAGGCAGGGTTGATCTGCAGGCAGTAGTTGTCCTTCCCAGCATATTCAAATAGGCAGTACATGGGGTTCAGCACCTCGTGAGACAGCAGGAAAAACCACTCCCTACAGAAGAAGAAATTGATAACTCATCACAATACTTCTCTGCAAGCATCCAACTAACACCATACTTTATAACGTGGTCAAATAACTGGTAGACAACCACTTATCTAGGATATTTTACAAGGCAATTCAAAAAAGCTGAAACCTTTACCAAAGGCAACTTCATCACTACGACGACATATTATTTATTGGAGTGCAATGACTGTACAAGAGCACAGAGCTTTACCTTGCCACCCCACCATAATCGAGGCCTTCTTCCCCAGGGAATATGATCCATAGTCTCCTGCGGAGGTCCTGTGCATTGAAGCTCATTATCTACAACGGAAAGAGTCAAATTAATATGGACAATATGTCAGTGTCAGCATGATCATTTGGGAGGATGTTTACTCACTTGTTGGAACGAGTCCTCAAACAGGGTTTTGCGGGTGACAGTGATCTTGATGTGCTGAGGCATTGACAATTGCTGGACAAGAAGAAGAGGAAATCATTAGTGATTTTGAAGCATGTGACTTTTTTCAGAATGGGCCAACAGAAATAACAGGTCATCATTTTCATTTAATTGGGTCACTGTATTGGAATTCATGTGGTTCTGTTGATCATAAAAACAGTGACAATGTTTAACCACTCAAACTCAGAAGGCATGACACCTACCTGGCACCAGAATCTGAAGTACTGGACTTTGGCTTTAAAGTCTCGAACGTAAGTAATCTGGGGCCCATTTTCACTGTTTTATAGTAAGCGGGAAGGAACAAAGGCACACATTGTCACACATGGCCAAAACACAAATCAGACCATGGTATTGTATAGTTTATGAGAACTACACAATACTGTCAAATCATAGACCCCAGACAGACCATGGTATGTGTTCACTACTCTCTTCAGAAATAACAAATGGCTAGACAATGACAATTGTTTCAGCCAAAATATGCTACATGTGAGCAGACAAACAGCTAGAGGGGAAATATCAATAACCTCAGTCCTGTGAAAAGGCACCAAACAGGTCATTCCTGTTAGTTGGGGAATAGAGCTAAGCAAACTCAGTGCTGCACAGAGAACAGTCATGTTGACAGTACACCATCATCCTTCAGGTGTGGCTCATTACAATACTAAAAGATAGACAGTACATTATCGGTTCAGCCCATTTTAGTCATCCTTATTTGACATTTTTAGAACATAAAGGGCTGTTACTAGTAGCAACACTTCCATCACCAGTCTGTTTTAGGTCAAAACTAGTCTCAAACAGAACCGTGTTTGCTACATACAGCCTAGTTTTATTCTAAAATATGGCCTCAAATGATTTAGTCAGAGTGTGAGCCCAATGCTTTTATATCAAGTGAATGGAATCTTGTGACGTACAGTGAGGATGTTCCAGTGCGAGGGTCGATGTATGTAGTGGCTCTCCTGTTGTGGTCCACAAAGTATGGGATGCCGTCGACAGTGAACCTCATCTCCCAGCCCTCTGGAAGAGGCTTTTCATTCAGCAGCCTGAGAGAGAGAGAGTGTCTGTCATCACTTGGACCAAGAGTCAAACACAGATCTGCACAATGTCTGAATTAACACTTCAGATCCAGCACATGGGCATGTGGAGAGCACTAGAACCAGGGGCTGAGCTAATCTTGCCAGGATAGCCCCCACGGAGGTTAAAAGTAACTGTTAGAATACATATTTGCACTAACAGTAGCACAGATGAACTTCTCACCCCTGAGTGCGAGGGTCCTCCCACTGTGTAGTCCGTGTGGTGTGTTGGACAAAGTACACTCTCTCGTTGCTGTCAGTTCTTTTCTCTGAGGACGTAAAGCAATTCATGAAAAATTCTAGAAAACATTTAATGAATCTGTGCGATGTGAGGTAGTGAGGTCTTACCCCATCCATGTGGCAGCGGGCCCAGGGGATCAAACTGCTTATTCTCAGTGGCTGGAACCTGGTCCTGGACCTTCAGTGTACCAGAGAAAATAAGGAATAATATTTGAACAAAGTTTTAAAAAATTCAACTGATCAAGATTGGTTAAATATCACCAACTGAAAGAGGGGAAACTGTTTACAGCACAATATGTAAAGAATTAAGAGAAGCAGACAATTTGATAAGGCTGACACACACTAATAGATTGTCTAGACACAACAGCAAGGCCCAATTAATTACATTTCATAGTTAGAGCAGCTATAGGAAGATAATATCATGTCTGGCTTGCCAGCTAGCTCATTTGGCTAAATAAAGCCAGGGGTAGCATCCCCTTTAGTTCCTAATAAACATCCTGTAAATTACCCAATCCATTTGATGGCATTATCATTTCACACAGTGCAAATAGCAGCTTTCCCCATTTATTTAAAACCTTCATCTCTTGAGTGTTTCACAACTGTTCAGTACTGTTATTGAAGGAACTGAGCACTTGATTTGAACAGTCAGAGTTCCCACTTACCCCATTCACCCCAAATATGAAGCGCTGGTTGAACTGCTGCATGGCACCCTGTAGCTGGTTGCGTTGGTGCTGCCACTGTTCATAGTTCCGTACCGTCTCCATGGTGGGCCGTTGCCAGGTGGTAGTTCTGGTGATGTGGTCTACAAAGTAGACCCTGCCCATGGGGTCCACTCGCCGCTCCCACCTACACACAGGGCAAAGAGGAACAGGAGAGACAGTATAAGAGCTTTGGCATTTAGTATCTTCTAGTAACAAAGACACCATTGTCTGTGTTAGTATGGAGGTAGGAAAAATGCATTTGAATACTGTATGTAGAATGTATATTGTAGTTGGAGTATCAGTTGAGTATGAAGATACAGGATATGTAAGGGGGGAGTTACCCAGAAGGTAGAGGCTCAGGCCGCTCCCACGTCGTCCTCTTTTCCACATGATCTACAAAATACAGCCTTCCGTTCTGATCCACCCTCTGCTCCCATCTTCACAGCAACACAAAGAAAATGTTTACACTTTTTAAAAAAACAGTCCACCAGCTAAAAAAGCTAGAATCCAAATCACATCAGGTAGTGTAGAGTTACAGTATAAAAATGATGAGACTAAGTAACCCTGGAGCAATAATAACAGGTAATTGCAGTTGGTAAGCAGTCGCAGCAGACATATTTCAAACAGCTCTCTTGCTCACATCTTCAGTTTAACAGAACATGTCAGATGAACTCCTGAGTTGTATTGACACCACTAACTGACTAACAGTGTTACTGCCAGACCGATCAACATGGATGGCTTGACCCTTACCCAGGAAGCAGTGGGCCTGCAGCGACAGTGGGGACTCTGGGGGGGCCTGGAGCAACACTGGCTGCTTGTCTGGCTGCTATTGCCTGGCTCTGGTCGTGTGTAGGGGGTGGGGCATTGGGGTCTGCGGCTGGTACTGCAGGTGCAGGCATACGGACTGGGGTTTCTGAGCTGGGGCCATCGCTTCCTTCAGTTGGTATGGAACTATTAGAGGATGCTGCCGAAAACCAGTGAATGAGAAAAAAGATTGGGCGAGTTTGAGAAAACGACACTAAATGGTTGTTTTCTGCCACATTATCTGACAAATGCATACAAAACTAAGCATAACGCAAAACACCATGCCATAAAATCCCCAGGAGCATTAGTGTTGGTTTAAGATGGGCTAAGAGTTTGACCCACTCACCCGGAGAGGAGGTTGGTCTGCGCGGGGTGGGTGGTGGGGGTCGCGAGGGCCTGGGGGGCCGTAGAGGATTCCCCTTGGAGCCCCCTGCTGACAGAGCAGGAGACCCTGTGCCGTTCACTGCGACCACACGCCCAGTTGGGGAAGCTCTGTGCTCCAAACCATCCACAGAAGGAGAGCCGTCTCTACTCCTCCTGCCACAAGGTCAACTATTAACTCTGTTCATAAGCAAGACCATCATTACCACAGTAACCAGGAATAATAGGCTTACCTCACATCATGATCCCCGTTGTGTTGCGATTCCCCATTTGGCATACCTGAGATCAGAAACACAAACAGAGTTGTGAACTGAACATACTGACGGGAAGCTGGAGCTTATTTTCTGGGCAGGTTGGGAAAACCATAACTCTCCCATAAATCAATACAGATAACAGTGCGGATAACATTGCACAGAGCAGACGCACTTCGGCTGTTGGCCTCGATAGCAGAGGCAAACATCTCTGGGTCGACTTGCATGCCGTCCAGACAGACAGACAGGTCCCCCACCACATCGGTCTGGTCTTTGTCTGCACTCAGCTGCAGGGTCTGCACCACCTCAGAGACTGAAGGGAAAAACACCATGGAACAAAATCATTGGTTATCAGAGATGGGGGAAAGAACCTAGTTACAAATCGGGATATTATTTTTCACAAAAAATCGTATTGTCAATAAGCTGAATATTATGTTTGCGCTAGTTGGCTGTATCTGCACCAAAACTATAGTATTTTTCCTTCATAGCTTGTTCTCCATCTTCTTTTTAAATAGGGAGCCAATTTGTTTTCAGCACTTTAATTTCCATGACTGATCAAAACTTATTTTCTCATGTCTCTCGCTTGTCTCTCTGCAGCAGACATATGGTGAGCAATATGTTTGGAATATCGAGTTGCAATAAAAATCACATTATCCAATCGCAATACATATCATATCAGCAACTAAGTATCATGATAATGTCGTATCGTGAGGTCCCTGGCAATTCCCAGCACTATTGGTTATGTAATAAAAAGCCTCCTTTCAGTTCCTTGTCTGTCAAAAGCCTTTATCAGCACTTTGAGTCATCCTGCCACTTTGCACCAGGATGATAACCTTGAGTTTGAGACACAAGAGGGACATTAACGAACTGCTTGGATAGTATACCGCATAGGCTATGACCAATGATTATCTCGGTTGTCACCTTATGAAATATATCTTCAACAAACTAGTGGAAACAAAGTCATGGAGAGATCATTCCCGTAAAAGGAATACAAGGAGAGGCAAATAAATATACAGCCATAAGAAACAGAGTAATTACCCTACTCTAAAACTAAGCTGTCATTGTTTACTGCTTTGTCAAAATAGGAGACTGGTGTGACATGTTCAATCTGGTTTGTCTTAAACTGTATTTAGAAAATTGGCAGGGGACTGAATTAACTCTTTATGAAGGGGAAGTAATCTCATCTGTGACATCACACCGTCAAAGCAGAGGGAGGTGCTTGTGGCTGTGTTATGTAAGAGAGAGAGCACAGACACAGTACAGGCCCTTATCATACAGCCAAGCAAGGTATGCATAACATGATACAAGGAAGGCACTCACTATTCATGTCGTTGGATTTGAGTGTGTCGCTGACCTCCAGAGTTGCCATGCCTAACAATACGTCCGACTTCAAGGTCTGGTGACTCCATACCCGGAAGATGAGCTTGCTGAAAGGAGTGACAATTCTATTGCCGAGATAAAAGAAAAACATACAACGAAGATCACGTTGGTTAATTCACTGGGAATATAGCATACATTTTAGGTGAGAGTTATCAGACACGAAATAGTCAAAGACAATTATTATCAAATATCTGAAGACAAAACAAACAGCGTTAGCATGGAGACAAATAGAAGCAAGTGTCCATGCCCACTATTAGAGCTGCCTATTTAAACCCTGAATATTTGCATGAAAAGACAGTTATGGAAGCGCATCAGCTTACTCAACCATAGTATAACTGCTCTGAATTCTCCACACCAAGACATACTGAAATTGGAGAGGGACTTTAAATTAAGAAGGGACTGCAGAGTAAGACTCCAGAGCTATATAAAGAAGGGATTGATTGTGTGGATGTGTTGGCACTTGGCACTACTAAATCATGAGTGGATCCTCAGTCAACACTATACACTTGCGAGAGCATTTGTACTCGTTAAATTAATAGGCGGCTGTTCCTTGTTCTCAACAATAACACGATGACAACTTACACAGTGAGCAGCTGCTTCCATTTGGGACTGTGGGTGTTGTTGCATTTTTCGGTCTTTTTGGACTGGCCGTCAACTGCAACTTCAACATATGGACTGGGGCCAAACCAGTTCTTCTTGTTCTCTTTCAGTTTTGCTGATAGCACTGAGGAGATGAAGAATGTTGTGAATTAGGGCAGAGCTGGAAGGAAAACTGTCTGTTGGAAGTTTGACAGCAGCTCAGTTAGTAGTCACGGTGCTTGCAATGCCTGGGTTGTGGGTTCGATTTCGCCACCCATACATAAAAATGTATGCACACATGACTAAATGACATATTTTACCATATTATAGGGCACTTCAGGTCAATTCTGTTTTATGAACATCGCCCACACCCTGAGAGAGCGTTTCCTATGGTTGGTATAGACTAAGCCCTTCAACACCCAAAATAAATGACAAGGATCAGGATTAAGAACCTACCCATAATTTGCAGTTGTGCCTTCATGGGGTAGACATTCCCAGGGCCTGGTTTAGCAATGCTGGAGGCCATGACATACCTGCAACAAAACACCACACTCAGTCAACCATTCAATGGACCAACGTACATTCCATGCAATGCAAGTTACAGCCTTTCTATCCTCTGTCTCACTGCATTGTGAGAGACGCTTTATGATTACAGTGAGCTTATCTAAATGTGATGTTATCTGATTGTAATGAAACAAAATATCATGGTCAGCATTCTGTTAGTTACACTATTACCACCCAGCAACTAACTCAGACCTCTTTTGAATGGTAATGAAATCATATTGCTATTAGTTAAAAGGTGTAATACGGTTATGCTTGTACCTACCATTCTCTGACGAGGCTAGACTTCTCTATAAGTACATGGAAGTCTGCACTGTTCTTGAAGTGAATGTGTTTTTGTAAAAATCTCAGTGGAAATTGTTGAAGCTAGTCTTTATGCATAGTATGGTTTGTTTAACTTGGCAATCATTGGTTTGTTTGAAATGTATTTTAAAGTGAAAAAGTCCCAGTGTCAGTCTGTTACTGTGGAATTGCCCATTTACAAATAACTGTTCTCTGGAAAATGCATCGCGTGTGATACCATCCCACAAGTCAGTTTCTAGGGAAAATCAAACTGGTGAAAGTAGCATCAGGAATCACAGCCAAGTCCTCATTCCTGGTTTGCGGTTACCTCATTGTGCATAATGTACACTAAAGTGCATTCAGACCCCTTGGCTTTTTTCATATTGCTACGTTACGGCCTTATTCTTAAAGTGAAAAAAATATTTGATTGCCTCTTCAATCTACACACAATACCCCATAATGACAAAGCAAAAACAGTTGTTTTTTAAAAATTGTTGAAGATTAACTAAAAATAAAAAACAGTAATACCTTATTTACATTTGCTATGAGACTCAAAATTGAGCTCAGGCGCATCATGTTTCCGTTAAACATCCTTGGAGTCCACCTGTGGTAAATTAAATTGATTGGACATGATTTGGAAAGGCACACCCGTCTCTATAAAATGGTCCCACAGTTGACAGGATTGTGTTGAGGCACAGGTTTGGGGAAGGGTACCAAAACATTTCTGCAGCATTGATGGTGACCAAGAACACAGTGGCCTCAATCATTCTGAAACGGAAGAGATTTGGAACCACCAAGACTCGTCCTAGACCTGGCTGCTCCGGCCAAACTGAGCAATCGGGGGAGAAGGGCCTTGGTCAGGGTGGTGACCAAGAACTGTCCCTCTGACAGAGCACTATAGTTCCTCTGTGGAGATGGGAGAACCTTCCATCTCTGCAGCACTCCACCAATCAGACCTTTAGGGTAGAGTGGCCGGACGGAAGCCACTCCACGGTAAAAGGCACATGACAGCCATCTTGAAGTTTTCAAAACAAACCAGGAGAAAACAAGTTTCTCTGGTCTGATGAAACCAAGATTGAACTACTTGGCCTGAATGCCAAGCGTCTGGAGGAAACCTGGCTCCATCCCTACGATGAAGCATGGAGGCAGCATCATGCTGTGGGGATGTTTTCAGTGGCAAGGATTGGGAAACTAGTCACGATTGAGGAAAAGATTAACACTCCAGAGCGCTCAGGACAGTAGACCGGGGCAAAGGTTCCCCTTCCAACAGGACATAGACCCTAAGCACACAGCCAAGACAAGGCAGGAGTGGCTCTGGGACAAGTCTCAATGTCCTTGAGTGCCTGAGCCAGAGCCGAGACTTGAACACGATCCAACATCTTTGGAGAGACCTGAAAATAGCTGTGTGGTGACGCCTCTCATCCAACCTGACAGAGCTTGAGAGGATCTGCAGAGAAGCATTGGAGAAACTCCCCAAATACAGGTGTGCTAATCTTGTAGCGTCATATCCAAAAGACTCGGGGTGTAATTGCTGCCAAAGGTGCTTTAACAAAGTACTGAGTAAAAGGGTCTGAATACTTATGTAAATGTTTTATTTCAAAATTTTGAAAAAGTCAAGGGGTCTGAATACTTTCCAAATGCACAGTACATGACCAAAAGTATGTGGACACCTGCTCGAACATATCATTCCAAAATGATGGGCGATTAGACCTGGCTCACAGTCTGCGTACAAATTCATCCCAACGGTGTTTGATGGGGTTGAGGTCAAAGCTCTGTGCAGGCTATTCCAAGTTCTTCCACACCGATCTCAACAAACCGTTTCTGTATGGAACTTGTGTTGTGTACAGGGGCATTGTCATGCTGAAACAGGAAAGGGACTTCCCCAAACTGTTGCCACAAAGTTGGAAGCACAGAATCGTCTAGAATGTCATTGTATGCTTTAGCGTTACGATTTCCCTTAATTGGAACTAAGGGGCCTAGGCCGAACCATGAAAAACAGCCCCAATACCATTATTCCTCCTCCCAAACTTTAGTTTGCACTATGCATTGGGGCAGGTAGGGTTCTCCTGACATCCGCCAAACCCAGATTTGTCCTTCGGACTGCCAGATGGTGAAGCGTGATTCATCACTCCAGAGAACACATTTCCACTGCTCCAGAGTCCAATGGCGGCAAGCTTTACACCACTCCAGCCGACACTTGGCATTGGGCATGGTGATCTTAGGCTTGTGTGCGGCTGCTCGGCCATGGAAGCCCAATTCATAAAGCTCCTGACAAAACAGTTATTATGCTAATGTAGCTTCCAGGGACAGTTTGGAACTTGGTAGTGAGTGTTGTAAACGAGGACAGATGATTTTTACACGCATCAGCACTCGCAGTTCCCATTCTGTGAGCTTCTGTGGCCTAACACTTTGCGGCTGAGCCGATGTTGCTCTTTGACTTTTTCACATCACAATAACAGCACTTACAGTTGACCAGGGCAGAAATTTGACAAAACCGATGAAAGGTGACAGTGCCACGTTGAAAGCCACTGAGCTCTTCAGTAAGGCCATTCTACTGTTGATGTTTGTCTATGGAGATTGCATGGCTGCGTGCTCAATTTTATACACCTGTCAGCAACAGGTGCAGCTGAAATAGCAGAATCCACTCATTTGAAGCAGTGTCTACATACACTATATTACACAAAAGTATGTTCCTTGCCTTTCTCCCCTATGCAAATGAGAGGAAAAAGCTCTTGACCAACTAACTTTGGTTGTACCCGGAGTCAATAATTTATTACTGCTGATCCTGGGCATACAGTGAGCGACTGCTTTGTGTGCCAGGTAACTCACTCGTCAGAAACTCATCAGCTACGACCAGGATCAGACTCACCTTAAGGCAATGATTACATCCCTTAGCTAAATATCAGATAATGCACAAATGAATAAAAAAAGTGGAAACACAGCCTAGGCTATTAGAGTTGATTACAGGTGGTTGTGAATTTTGGAATGCCTACACCACAGGATAGGCCTATTTGTAATGTTTCAATCTAGTCCTGCTTCAGGAGTAGGCTAGCGGATGGCAGTAGTCAAGTCAATAAACCGTGAATCCTAATCAAGTATCAAGTCCCTAGGTTTCAAGTACGAGTCAGTCCTTTATACTCGAGTCACAAGGCCCTTGTCAGTGTTAAAAGCTGCAGTTCAACCATTTTTGTATCTACATTATGTTACATTGTTACACAATGCAAGGCTAACTAGATAATACAGCTATGTATCATTTGCTGTTGTAGCTGGTATGTTGAATTATTCAAAAGAGAGATTTTCTAACAACAAAAGACTTCTAAACTCCCATGGCTAGTTGCAGGGGGAAAGTTGGAAATTAGAAAATGCTCCTTAATTAAATTAAAATCCTTTTCTCCATGAAATAATCCAACAAGGTATACACCGCCATCTAGTCTTGTTGGATTACTTCATGCAGCAAAAACATATTTAATTTAATAACTGAGCATAAATAAATTCCAACTTTCCCCCTAAAGCTAGCCTTGGGAGTTTAGATACCGGTGACGTCCAAATCGAGAATGAATTAAGTATTGCCAAGGTTAGATGAAAATATCCTGATTAAAGGCTAAATAGCAGCATAAGCAACTGTACACAACCTCAGGAAAGCTCTGCCGCTGAGGTTCTTGTTGACAAGGCTAGTAGGCTACTATCTTTCCACATAAACTACTGTTTGGGTTAGGTTATGTCTTTGGGTTTAGCTATTGACTACCAAGTTAATAGTTAACATAAGAACTGACAAAATCAACTATACTGTACACAAATATAATTGTTGGTCCCATGTTTCATGGGCTGAAATAAAATACATGCTTTAGAGAATTTGGCAGTACGTCCAACTAGCCTCACAACCGCAGACCACTTGTAACCACGCCAGCCCAGGACCTACCGATATGGCTTCTTCACTTGCGGGATCGACTGAGACCTGCCACACGCCAGCTGATGAAACTGAGAAATATTTCTGTCTGTAGTAAAAGCCCTTTTGTGGGGAAAAAAAC
Source organism: Oncorhynchus keta (assembly GCF_023373465.1). Taxonomy (NCBI): domain Eukaryota; kingdom Metazoa; phylum Chordata; class Actinopteri; order Salmoniformes; family Salmonidae; genus Oncorhynchus; species Oncorhynchus keta. The sequence continues at coordinate 25,588,271 of NC_068448.1, forward strand.
TCATTCTGATTGGCTGGGCTTAGATCCCCAGTGGGTGGGCCTATGCCCACCCAGGCCTCACCCCTGCCCAGTCATGTGAAATCCATAGATGAGGTCCTAATGGATGTATTTCAATTGAATGACTTCCTTATATGAACTGTAACTCAGTAAAATCTTTTAAATTGTTGAATTTATATTGTTGTTCAGTATAATATACACAAAGGCATGTTTACCTTGTTTTTAAAGTATTGGTTAGAGTGCAACATTCCAGGAAGAGCTTTGTTTCTTGAAGAATACAACTTATAAAATGCCAAACAACTTCCTTACCAATCATTACCCACAATGCATTGAGAAAGGTTAGCTACATTTACCCAGCCCCACCCCTCAGTTCAAACAAATTGGAAGGGTGGGGTTGTTGAAATGACAGTATGCTTTATGAACACATGTGACTGGATGACAGCAAGAGAACCCTAACGTCATTTTACGCAATAACAATATGTCTGGAGAACATAAACATAGCTAACTTTGATAGCATTTCGTTTGCCATCGCTAGGATTAGATGTTAACCATCAGTCGCATGACATTAGCAAAAGGCAAAGTGTAGGTATCTCCGGCATGTTTGACAATGAAGGCTAACGCGTTTAGCCTAGTTAGCTGAGTGGCTAAATTAGATGTAGTCTAACTCAAAACGAGTGAAATTACAACCTTGAAACTCCGCTCTGCTAGCGAAATGTTATTTACGTTCTGCTCCGGGATACAGAGCTTGGATGCAATATTTGTGTTGTTTACGTGTTACATATCAGCTGGCAACTTATGAATAGTTATACCATCTATGAATGGGTTACTCACAACTGCTCGTGACAACACAAGAGCACGAAATACAAAAAAAATTAATTAAATAAAAAGCTGGCAGGTTAGCCTGTGTCGTGGCTGGCTGACCCAGTGTTTAGGCTAAATGTTGTGGTTGAGGACTTTCCACCACGGATGTTATGCTTACCCGAATCCAAGGGCAAAAGAAGTTCAAGACGTGACAGGCAACTTTCCTTAATATCCCGGTCTGTTTTGGTTCTTTTGCGGCTTCACTTCAAGAAATACACTTCCACCATATTCGTAATCGTCTCACGTGACCGAAACAAGGTGGTGCGCACGCATACTATTTCCGTGGTGTTTATCTGCGGTTGGCATCCAACTTTATGGTATATTACCGCCACCTACTGTACTGGAATGTGGGCCAGAGACAGGGAGGAAGTAAATCCGTAGTTCCGGTTCTCTTAAAAATGTTGAGACACTCTTAATATGTTTTACTCCACATCCTTTCTCCTAAAGGTCTGTTTAGCTAGCACATTTACTTCCTCATTTCCTTTCACCCCCACATGGGCTGGGACCCAAGCAAAAACTTATGGACACCCATCTGTCTCACCCGTGCATGAATTTGGAGTACAGCATATATGAGCTGTGTTTGCATACTCATCAGCACAGTACATGAATCAGAGCATATATCCATTATGTTTGTCTTGACTTCCACCACTCACTGCAAGGCCAACAGTACAGCCATCAGTTTTGCAATGCATACAGCCAGGTGGTCTGTAATACGTTTCCTTACTGCAAAACCACATCCATGTACAGCAAAGGCTGACCCAGTGTGGCATGTCCATGGATCTTTTGATCCATCTGTATATATGAGCATAAAATCTGTAAATACAGTTCCTTCGGAAAGTATTCCGACCCCTTGACTTTTTCCACATTTATTCTAAAATGGATTCAAATCAATCTACACACAATACCCCATAATGATGAAGCAAAAAACTGGGTTTTGACATTTTTACAAATGTATAAAAAAATTATAACAGAAATACCTTATTTACATGTATTCAGACACTTTGCTTTGAGTCTTGAAATTGAGCTACGGTGCATCCTGTTTCCATTGGTCATCCTTGAGATGTTTTCCAACTTGATTGGAGTCCACCTGTGGTAAATACAATTGATTGGACATGATTTGGAAAGGCAAACACCCGTCTATATAAGGTCCCACAGTTTATGTCAGAGCAAAAACCAAGCCATGAGGTTGAAGGAATTGTCCGTAGAGCTCCGAGACAGGATTGTGTCGAGGCACAGATCTGGGGAAGGGTACCAAAAAATGTCTGCAACATTGAAGGTCCCCAAGAACACAGTGGCCTCCATTATTCTTAAATGGAAGCAGTTTGGAACCCCCAAGACTTTTCCTAGAGCTGGCTGCCCCAGCCAAACTGAGCAATCAGGGAGAAGGGCCTTGGTCAAGGAGGTGACCAAGAACTTGATGGTCACTCTGACAGAGCTCTAGAGTTCCTCTGTGGAGATGTTCCTCTGTGGAGATGGGAGAACCTTTCAGAAGGACAACCCTCTATGCAGCACTCCAACAAATTAGGCCTTCATTGTAGAGTGGCCAGACGGAAGCCATTCCTCAGTAAAAGTCACATGATAGACTGCTTGGTTTTTGCCAAAAAGGTAGCTAAAGACTCTCAGACCATGAGAAACAAGATTCTCTGGTCTGATGAAACCAAGATAGAACTCTTTGGTCTGAATGCCAAGCGTCACATCTGGAGGAAACCTGGCACTATCCCTATGGTGAATCATGGCAGTGGCAGCATCATGCGACTAGTCAGGATCGAGGCAAAGATGAACGGAGCAAAGCACAGAGAGATCCTTGATGAAAATCTGCTCCAGGTGACTCAGGACCTCAGACTGGGGTGAAGTTTCACCTTACAACAGGACAACGACCCTAAACACACAGCCAAGACAACGCAGGAGTAGCTTCTCTGAATGTCCTTGATTGACACAGCCATAGAACGAACTTAAACCCGATCGAACATCTCTGGAGACCTGAGACCTAGATGTGCAGAGATGCTCCTCATCCAACCTGACAGAGATTGAGAGGATCTGCAGAGAAGAATAGGACAAACTTCCCAAATCAAAATGTTCCGACTACAACATCACCTTACAGTGAAATGCTTACTTACAAGCCCTAACCAACAAAGCAATTCATTTTTTTTAAATAGCTAAAAAATAATAAGTAATACAAATTTTAAAAATTAAAGAGCAGCAGTAAAATAACAATAGAGACAGGGGGTACCGATACAAAGCCAATGTGCAGGGGCACTTGTTAGTTGAGGTAATTGAGATCATGTACATGTAAGTAGAGCTTTTAAAGTGACTATGAATAGATAAGAGTAGCAGTGGTGTAGGGGGGGGGTAATGCAAATAGTCTGGGTATACATTTGATTAGATGTTCAGGAGTCTTATGGATTGGGTAGAAGCTGTTTAGGAGCCTCTTGGACCTAGACATGGCACTCCGGTACCTCTTGCCATGCGGTAGCAGAGAGAACAGTCTATGACTAGGGTGGCTGGAGTCTTTGACAATTTTTAGCCTTCCTCTGATAACGCCTGGTGTGGAGGTCCAGCATGGCAGGAGGCTTGGCCCCAGTGACGTACTGGGCTCTAAGCACTACCCTCTGTAGTGCCATGCAGGTCAGAGGCCGAGCAGTTGCCATACCAGGCATTGATGCAACCAGTCAGAATGCTCTTGATGGTGCAGCTGTAGAACCTTGTGAGGTTCTGAGGACCCAAATCCTTTCAGTCTCCTGAGGGGGAATATATTTTTCGTGCCCTCTTCACGACTTTCTTGGTGTGCTTGGACAATGTTAGTTTGTTGGTGATGTGGACACCAAGGAACTTGGAGCTCTCAACGTGCTCCACTACAGTCCCGTCGATGAGAATGAAGGCGTGTGCAGTCCTCTTTTTCCAATAGTCCTTGATCATCTCCTTTGTCTTGATCACATTGAGGGAGAGGTTGTTGTCCTGGCACCACACGGCCAGGACTCTGACCTCCTCCCTATAGGCTGTCTCCTCGTTGAAAGTCATCAGGACTTACGTTGTGTCATTGGCAAACTTAAAGGTGATGTTGGAGTTGTGCCTGGCCGCACAGTCATGCGTGAACAGGGAGTACAAGAGGGGATTGAGCACGCACCCCCGAGGGGCCCCAATGTTGAGGATAATCGTGGCAGATGTGGTGTTACCTACCCTTACCACCTGGGGCAGCCAGTCAAAAAGGCCAGGATCCAGTTGCAGAGGGAGGTGTTTAGTCCCAGGGTCCTTAGCTTATTGATGACCTTTGAGGGCACTATGGTGCTGAATGCTGAGCTGTAGTCAATGAATAGCATTCTCAAATACAGTTGAAGTTGGATATTATTATATTATTATTATATATTAAGTTTACACACACCTTATCCAAATACATTCAAACTCAGTTTTCACAATTCCTGACATTTAATCCTAGTAAACTTTCCCTGTCTTAGGTCAGTTAGGATCACCACTTTATTTTAAGAATGTGAAATGTCAGAATAACAGTAGAGTGAACGCTTGCCGTTAAATAGTTTAACTTGGGTCAAACCCTTTTCGGGTAGCCTTCCACAAGCTTCCCACAATAAGTTGGGTGTATTTTGGCCGATTCCTCCTGACAGAGCTGGTGTAACTGAGTCAGATTTGTAGGCCTCCTTGCTCGCACACGCTTTTTCAGTTCTGTCCACAAATTTTCTATGGGATTGAGGTCAGGGCTTTGTGATGGTCACTCCAATACCTTGATTTTGTTGACCTTAATATATTTTTCTACAACTTTGGAAGTATGCTTGGGGTCATTGTCCATTTGGAAGACCCATATTTGACCAAGCTTTAACTTCCTGACTGATGTCTTGAGATGTTGCTTCAATATATCCACATAATTTCCCACCCTCATAAAGCCATCTATTTAGTGAAGTGCACCAGTCCCTCCTGCAGAAAAGCACCCCCACAACATGATGCTGTCACCCCCGTGTTTCACGGTTGGGATGGTGTTCTTCGGCTTGCAATCCTCCCCCCTTTTCCTCCTAACATAACAATGGTCATTATGGCCAAACAGTTCTGTTTTTGTTTCATCAGACCACAGGACATTTCTCCAAAAAGTACAATCTTTGTCCCCATGTGCAGTTGCAAACTGTAGTCTGGCTTTTTCATGGCGGTTTTGGAGCAGTGGCTTCTTCCTTGCTGAGCGGCCATTCAGCTTGTGTCGATATAGGACTCGTTTTATTGTGGACATAGATACCTTTGTACCTGTTTCCTCGAGCATCTTCAAAAGGTTCTTTGCTGTTTCTCTGGGATTGATTTGCACTTTTCGCACCAAAGTACGTTCATCTCTAGGAGACAGAATGCGTCTCCTTCCTGAGCGGAATGACAACTGCGTGGTCCCACAGTGTTTATACTTGTGTACTTTTGTTTGTACAGATGAACATGGTACCTTCAGGCATTTGGAAATTGCTCCTAAGGATGTACCAGACTTGTGAAGGTCTACAATTTTTTTTGTAGAGGTCTTGGCTGATTTCTTTTGATTTACCCATGATGTCAAGCAAATACTTTGAAGGTAGGCATTGAAATACATCCACAGGTACACCTCCAATTGACACAAATGATGTCAATTAGCCTATCATAAGCTTCTAAAGCCATGACATAATTTTCTGGAATTTTCCAAGCTGTTTAAAGGCACAGTCAACTTAGTGTATGTAAACTTCTGACCCACTGGAATTGTGATACAATGAATTATAAGTGAAATAATCTGTCTGTAAACAATTGTTGGAAAAATGACTTGTGTCATGCACAAAGTAGATGCCCTAAACGACATGCCAGAACTATAGTTTGTTAACAAGAAATTTGTGGAGTGGTTGAAAAACAAGTTTTAATGATATCAACCTAAGCATATGTAAACTTCCGACTTCAACTGTAGGTGTTCCTTTTGTCCAGGTGGGAAAGGGTGTTGTGAAGTGCAATAGAGATGGCATCATCTGTGGATCTGTTAGGGCGGTATGCAAATTGGAGTGGGTCTAGGGTTTCTGGAATAATGGTGTTGATGTGAGCCATGACCAGCCTTTCAAAGCACTTCATGGCTGCAGACGTGAGTGCTACGGGTCAGTAGTCATTTAGGCAGGCTACCTTAGTGTTCTTGGGCACAGGGACTATGGTCGTCTGCTTGAAACATGTTGGTATTGCAGATTCAGACAGACAGAGGTTAAACATTTCAGTGAAGACACTTGCCAGTTGGTCAGCTCATGCTCGGAGTACACGTCATAGTAATCCGTCTGGCCCTGCGGCCTTGTGAATTTTGACCTGTTTAAAGGTCTTACTCACATTGGCTGCGGAGAGCGTGATCACACAGTCGTCCGGAACAGCTGATTCTCTCATGCATGTTCCAGTGTTACTTGCCTCGAAGCGAGCATAGAAGTATCTGGTAGGCTTAGAGGTTAGAGTTCTGCTCCTTGAAAGAGGATTACATTTCGGTCAGATTTGCCAAATGGAGGGCGAGGGAGAGCTTTGTACGTGTCTCTGTGTGGAGTTAAGGTGGTCTCGAGTTTTTTTCCCCTCTGGTTGCACATTCTACATTCTGGTAGAAATGAGGTAAAACGGATTTAAGTGTCCCTGCATTAAAGTGACATGCCACTAGGAGCGCCATCTATGGACGAGCGTTTTCCTGTTTGCTTATGGCGGTATACAGCTCAATGAGTGCATTCTTTGTGCCAGGATTGGTCTGTGGTGGTATGTAGACAGCTACGAAAAATACAGATGAAAACTCTCTAGGTAGATAGTGTGGTCTTCAGATTATCATGAGATACTCTACCTCAGGCGAACAAAACCTTGAGACTTCCTTAGGTATCGTGCACCATCTGTTGTTTAGAAATATACATAGACCTACACCCCTTGTCTTGCCAGAGGCTGCTGTTCTATCCTGCCGATACAGTGTAAAATCCGCCAGCTCATGATGTTCATGTCGTCGTTCAGCCACAACTCGGGGAAACAAGATATTACCGTTTTTAATATTCCGTTGGAAGTTTAATCTTGCTAGTAGTTCATCGATTTTATTTTCCAATAATTGCATGTTTGCCAATAGAATTGGTACTCGAATTGGTACTCACTCGCCTTCGAATTCTCAGAAGGCAGCTCGACCTCTGCCCCCTTTTTCTCTGTCTTTTTTTTCACACAAATGACGGTGAATTGGGCCTGTTCCCGTGAAAGCAGTATATCCTTCACGTCGGACTCATCGGATTCGTTAAAGGAAAAAGCTTCTTGCAGTTCGTGGTGAATAATCGCTGTTCTGATGTCCAAAAGTTGTTTTCGGTCATAAGAGACGGTAGCAGCAACATTATGTACAAAATAAGTTACAAACAATGCAAAAAATGAACAAAATAAGTTGGTTAGGTGCTCATAAAACATTAGCCATCCTCTCTGGCGCCATTTCAGGTGAGCCAAGCTTGTAGCGTCATACTCCAAAAGACTCAATGCTGTAACCACTACCAAAGGTGTTTCAGAAAAGTAACGGCTAAAGGGTCTGAATAATGATGTAAAATGTTCAGTTTTTTATATGTAATAAATGTGCAAAATTTCTAAACCTGTTTTTGCTTTGTTATTATGGGGTATTGTGTGTAGATTGAGGGGGGGGGGACTATTTCATCAATTTTAGAGTAAGGCTGTAACTTAACATGATGTAGAAAAAGTCAAGGGGTCTGAATACTTTCCATATGTAATGTTCGTAAACCATAAGTAATATTAATATATTGCCATATTACTTTTACTAAATGGGCACAGATGTTATCCACATGTTGATCTGATTCTGGGGTAGTAGATAAAGGGCCTTGTTGCCAAAATCCGAAAGTATCCCTTGAAGACATCGGTTCGAATCTAATTAGTTTGTGCCATTACATTTTGAGAAAATGACCAAATAAGTATTTTTCACATCTCTCATTGACTTCTCAAACCTCAGCCTAGTCTGTTTGGTCTGTTTTGCAAGTCTTCCCTGAAGTTTCGTAATGTTGTTTCTTGGGGTTTAGAAACTGTGGTTTTAGCATGGACAGTGCCATTGTGGGCTTCCAACATGCTTCTGCCATTATAAAGTTGTCAAAGTAGTCACCTGGTTTGGGATTCCTATGGGTTATAGCCTCAACAGTGCTGTGGATATTTTATGGCGGTTGTCAACCAACTTTAAGGTGCATTACTACCACTTACTGGACTGGAGTGTGGGCCAATGACAGGAAAGGTCTGAATCCTACCCAAAATTCAAATACATAATGAAATAGTACATTCACTGAAGATATCCCCAGCAGTTCACTTCATCTTGGCATTTCAACCCCATTTCTCTTTAAATATATTAACAAATCGCTCCCTTTCCCTACTATATTGCTCGCACTAAAGTAGAAATTGTTCCACTGTCTCCATCTCCTTCTGACAATGATCCCACCTCCCAGTCGAATGTTTTCCCACCAATTTCAATGTACTATTGAGCCTTGTGTGTCCCAGTCAGTCTCAGCCCTTACTGCCCCCACCGTTTCCTGGATCTTATACAGATGTATTTCCCTCTCTTTTCCACAACTCTTGCCATTTGGCTTCTGCTTTACTGATTGACAGTTCGATCTCAACATTAGAATGTTTAGGAGCCTGCTTCGTGAGAACATCCACCTCCTCATTCCCCTCTACTCCCATGAGAACTGGTACCCAGAAGAACATCACACATACCCCCATCTGTCTCACCCTATACAAGCAATGCAAAACCTCATACAATACATCTTGTCTGCTCCGAAACACAAATTAATTGAAGTTCCTCAGTGCTGCACAGGTAACAGAGAAGAGGACTACCCTGTCTGGCTTCACCTCCTCCGCCCACTCTGCAGGCAAGAGTATGGACAGCAACTTCATTGTGTAAACAGATAAATTATCTGTTGCTCTTTTTATCACTGTGACCTTAAACTCAGGAACACCAAAAGCTGCACCTGTCCTCCCTGTTTTAGGGATCCATTTGTGAATATATTCAACAAAGCATAGTACTGTGTTCTTAAATGGTCACTTACAACTGAATCTACTCCTTCCTCAACATCTCTTACCCTCTCAAGCAACCCTACATCTATCACTGTCAGCGGGAGCAACCAAGGTGGGATAGCAGGAAGAACCACAGAGGAGCTAAACTTCTTCCTTAACCTCTCGCCATGCCATTGCCTATCCACCCAAAACTGGTATTCAGATTTCGTTCATGTTCCCAGCACTCCAAGAGTACCATTTTTGTAGGATGTGTAACCTTATGTCTTTGTAGATTTACCCAATGTGTCATGCTTAGTTGTTGTCTTCTTAACTTTAACAGCATCTCTCCCAACTCTACCTACATCGCTATGGCGCTACCGATGCTGTCACATATGCTTTAATGGCACAGATATAAAGATGAGTTCTATATCTATTTATATGTGTGATGGAGCATGCCCCCACTGCTGGAAAAGGATACAGATAAAACATTATAGCTAAAAATGTAACACACTAGCTAGGTTTCCGTCCAATTGGTGACAGATTTTCATGCGAATATCACCATAAAGAAAATATATGCATTTTCCCACCAGTGTTTCCCTCAAACGGACTTGTTGCAGATAACAGTCAGTGCATGATGACATAGTGCACATAAAATGTTATTTTTTTCTGCTTACATTTTCATGTTTCCATCTTATTTTCAACTCTACCGTAGCTTGTCACAAAAACTGCTGCTTTAAATAGCAAATGTGCCTGCTCTGGTTTTTGCACATGCACTCTCGCCAACAGCTCGCAGATACAGTGCTAATAGGTTCGACATGATGAGATTATTATGGATAAAAGCTAGAATATTTTTATTTGTCAAAAGGCCGTCGAGATCATCATGTCACCAGAATAACAACCTCGATATTTATTGTAAGGAGCATCAACATGACCATGCATTTTCACAACTCTGTGAAGTTCATCATCATTTATTTAATCTGTAGACTAATTAACGGCATGGTTTCCCGAGTCATGTACATATAAAGGATGTGTAACCTTATGTCCTACATTTCTCATGTTCTACGTTTCTTAATGTAGGCTTAATGACATGATTTACTTTTACTTGTTCATCATAATTTGTATAATTTTGTTGATCCGGTAACATTCATGCAAAAGACTGAACAAAATATATTCAGCAAAAAAATAAAATGAGAAAATGGGAGCCCTAAATAGACATCAGAGGGCAGCATTACTCAGTAGCTACTGAGTGTCTACGTGTAATGTCTTCTCTATGTCAGAGGGTGAAATCCTTATGTCTGTGCTCAGTACTCTTGAATATTAACTAGAATGTTAGATCATGAGAAATGGAGTAATTTACCAAAATTCGGGTTGTGCAGAGTTTCCTTCTTTTTTTTTGACCGTGCAAGGTATATGTTTATAAATGTAACTGTGACTTCATTCAATTGAAACATCAACCAAAAATCACACACTCTTCAGCCAATTATTTTCTATTATTTTCTATTTAATGTGAGTGAAGCAGCAGCTTGCTATAGTCTAAAAGCCTCAGACAGCTGGCCTGCCGTTAATGTCAACAGTCATGTGCAGTGGAAGGAGTAGTTGGTTGACTACATCACATAAGAGTGACTATAAAATATGTCTGAGCATGACTTCAACAATTGAAACACTGAATCAATCATGGAAATAACCAATTGAGCTCAATAATGAAATGTAAAGCTGCAATATGTAACTTTTTGGGCTATGACCGAATTCACATAGAAATATGTGTTATAGATCTGTCATTCTCATTGAAAGCAAGTCTAAGAAGTGGTATATCTGTTCTTTGTGCACTATGCTTCCAGGTCTGAAGTTTCGTATTTGCTTCTTTTACTTTCGGTTTTGTACACCAGCTTCAAAAAGCAGAAAATAAATATTTATGTTTATTGAAAATATATTTCACATAGGTTGAGATGGTACAATGAATATCTACATTGCTTGTTTGTCACATAAATTGAAATTAGTAGAACTTTTCGAATTTTAGCAACCAGGAAATGGTGGTGTGATTTTGTATATTGCACCTTTAATGTTGATAATAAAATCCCCAAGAGCCTCATGCTCGTGAGATGGACCGCCCTCAATATCTGCGGTTATCAATTCAATGCGTTGGTGCGGGCTGGACGCAGTGCCTGACACATTTATACTGGAACATGTGAAGGTGGGAAGATTTGGAAAGTAGTTAGAGCATCCAACAAATTCTGAAGGTATTTTTGCATATTTTCCAAGAGTATGTCCATGTTAGATTTAAATGTTTTTGCTTGTAACATAAATCGTTTTTTTTTTTTTTTACCAGTTACGGAATGTGACATCTATGTTACTGTGATTGTCTCACGATTTCAAATCATAGACAGGCTATGCGCGTAGCCTATCAGTAGCGTAATGTATGTATGCCTAGGGAAACTTCAAGAACTTAGTGTCCTTTTAAGTAAATTGATTTTTTTTGTTTTTAAACAAAATGTCAATGAGCAAAAACAATTAAAACACATTTGGTTATATTGGCACATTTGGGCATTAATGCACGGATAACTCCACCCAAACATGTTGAGTGAATAACAAGCCCAGACCAGTTAGTTGGTTGCCTTGTTTGGGAATTGGAGTGCATGAATTTAAAGTTGCAAAATCTAATTACGTGTACGTGTTTGTGCGCGTGCGTGTGGACTTTTAAGAACAAGTAATATACGTGAAATGAAATTAATTTCCTTGACAGTTGTGCCTTCATAACTACATGTGACTGTTTTATGTCACAAATTATGAATAGGGGATCACATCAAATTCTTGCAATAAGTAACTTGAGGTGTTTCCAGATCTGTTCCATGTATGCATATTGTTTTACTGGTATTAAAGGGAAAGTTCGCCCAAATGACAAAATTGTATTTGGGTTTCCTTCCATGACTGCCTTCCATGCTTTGATTTAGTTTCTCTGTCACGGTTTCCACATTCTAATGTTTTATCATTTGTGGCACAAATTCCATTCAAGTCATGGGACAAATATTATACATTTTCGTGCATCATATTTAAAACATCTACAAGTGACATTGTTGAGCTTCACAAATCAATTTGAGATACTTTAGGATGGTTTGAACATGATGTGTGAAAAAGTACCATGACTTGAATGGGGCTTGTGCCACAAATGCTAAAATGTTAGCATGTGGAAACAGACCAGGGAAATACTTTGAAGAACTACTTAAGTCGTTTTTTGGGTTATCTCTACTTTACTATTTATATTTTTGATTACTTCTACTTTTAGACCATTACATTCATAAAGAAAATAAGTACTTTTTACTCTTGTACATTTTCTCTGACACCCAAAAGTATTCTTCACATTTCGATTGCTTAGCAGGACAAGAAAATGGTCCAATTCACGTAGTAACCCCTAGTGCCTCTGATTTGGAAGACTCACTAAACACAAATGCTTCATTTGTAGATGACGTCTGAGTGTTGGAATGTGGCCCTGGCTATCTGAGAAATGTTAAACAAGAAATTGTGCTGTCTTGTTTGCTTAATATAATACATTTGAAATTATTTATAACATTTACTTAAGTATATTTTATTTTTAAAAATTGCATGTAAGCAATCCATTTTTCAAGATGTATAACTTTCAAAATGCATAAATACAGACAATATGATGCATTCATATCAGCTGTATTTATGTATTTTGACAGTTATATCTTAAACTTGATTGCTTATATTCAAAACCTTTTGGGGCTATATCAACAATGGACTAATGAAACAAATACCAACATATAGTGTGTGGGTGGATTTTCCCTTTTAATTATATTTAAAACCAAATACTTTTAGACTTAAGTATTATTTTACTCTGTGACTTTCACTTTTACTTGACTCATTTTCTATGAAGGAATCTTTACTTTTATTCAACTATGACAATTGGGTACTTTTTCCCCCACTGGAAACTAAACCAAAGCATGATTGTGGTCATGTCTTGTCTGTAGACTGCTTACAGGTTAAGGAAACCAATGTGTCATTTTTTTATCTGGGTGCAATATTGCTTTTAATGGTGCTGTTCAGAAGTCCCCGCCCCCCAACATGTCTTTGCCCCAGAACATGCTGGACCTGCCAGGCAGCTGTTGACTGGTATAAATAGGTTTTGTGTGCCTTGTACTTTAGTCCAAAACCCTTTTGCAATCATGCCAAGACACTGTACCTAACTAACCTCTGCTTTTTGGGGGTAGTGAAAGGAAATGGGGGCCAGGGTATCATGTTACCTATGTATTCTTTTTTTATTTTGAGAAACTGGATGGCATATAAACTGGTAGTTGGGGGGGGCATCCTCCCAGTCCTACTGGCATCACAGTGATAAGTTATGGGAGTTGGGACAGTGTGTTGAGGTGCTGTTCTGGACAGTCTGTGCTGTCTTTCTTTCTCTCTATCGCTCTTTCGCTCTTTGCCTCCAGGAAAAATTGTGGCATGGCTCCAAGCTTGGAAAACTATTTTTGGATCCAGCTATGGGAAAATAAGCAAGTCCATAATCACTCACAAATAGACAGCTTTTTGAAAATCCCTAGAAAACAAACAGTGATTTATGGAATCAGTCAGTAAAAGTAAAGAATCTTTTCCATGAAATACTCTACCATTTGTCAGATTAGACTTTGCACTGTGATCCATACAGTAGTTGAGGTAGGTTTACATATTGGGGCGGCAGGATAGCCTAGTGGTTAGAGCGTTGGACTAGTAACCGGAAGGTTGCAAGTTCAAACCCCCGACCTGACAAGGTACAAATCTGTCGTTCTGCCCACTGTTCCTAGGCTGTCATTGAAAATAAGAATTTGTTCTTAACTGACTTGCCTAGTAAAATACAGGTTAAATTAAGTTAAAATTATGTACAGTATGCACTGACCCTATCTTGCACTGACTATGCACAATCACATGACTATATACACTGAGTGTAGAAAACATTAAGAACACCTACTCTTTCCATGACAGACTGACCAGGGGTATTCAGGTAAAAGCTATAATCCCTTATTGATGTCACTTGTTAAATACATTTCAATCAGTGTAAATGAACTATGACAATTGGGTTAAATACAGATTTTTAAGCCTTGAGACAATTGAGACCTGGTATGTGTTCCTTTCAGAGGGTGAATGGGCAAGACAAAAAATGTGAGTTTCTTTAAACGGGGTACTGGTTTGTGTCAAGAACTGCCACACTGCTGGTCTTTCCACACTAAACAGATTCCCATGTATATTAAGAATGGTCCACCAAAGGACATGCAGCCAACTTGACACAACTGTGGGAAGCATTGGCGTCAACATGGGCCAGCATCGCTTTGGACACCTTGTAGCGTCCATGTCCTGATGAATTGAGGTTGTTCTTGGGGCAAAAGGGTGGGTGGAACTCAATATTAGGAAGGTGTTCTTAATGTTTTGTACACTAATTGTATACACACTCACTCCACACACACTACACTGCCACTCTCACACAACCAACACAAATTCACATACAGTACATACGCACACACATGCGTACAGACACAAGACAAACACACATACACACACACCAACTCTTATCTATCCTGACACCTAGTGACTTTACCCTGCCTTCATGTACATACAGAATCTACCTCAAATGCAGCATACAATGCTGTTAAGGTAAAGCTCACAAGTGAATATTGGTATAATATTGGGAAGATGATATAATTAGTTATCATTAGTATTATGTTCCACACTTTGCTGTTATCTCGGTATCTTAAGGTCGTATTGTCCTCAGTGCTATTGCAGTTATTGTTCTTTCTCGTTGTCCTTTTTTTCTTTTTCCATTAATTCCAAAAGAGGAGATGCACTTCTCATGGTCATGCACTTCTCATGGTCATGCACTTCTCATGGTCATGCACTTCTCATGGCTTACAGGGTTTTGGCTGCGCGCTTGAGGGGTGGTAGCATTGAAACAGGTTTCATGGGACAGTACCAACTCTTTACTTTGGCCAATCGGTGGTTGACGGTGTGCATTAAGACACTAAACGTGTGTTATGGGTACAGAGGTGGTATGATAGTATCAGGGACAACAGCCCCATCTGGGATCGGGGAGACTTTCACAGGGAGGATATTGGAAGACAGCTGGAGGTCCACTTGGAGTCAGTTGCAGCTACAGTATGTTTAGCAGTGCATACATTTTAGTACAGCTACATGGATAGAGGTCATGTATTGATTCTAGTAGTATTGGTAAGTATGATACATTCAGGGTGTCTAGCAGCTTGATCATCATGGTATGTTTTGTTAGTAAGTTTACAGGCATGTATAATTGAAACTTGTATCTCATTATGAGTATAGCTAGTTATAATTGTAGTGGTTTAGCAGATTATACAAAAAGACGATGGGTCTTTCCTGTAAACAATGGATATTACTTATCTTTTAGCCAGGTAAACTCACTTTACAATTACAGATGAGGTTGTGTGGGGAAAGGACTGGGAGAGAGCAATATAGTTCTGTCATGGGCAAAGAAACTCAAGTGGTGATGATATTAAATTATCAATTATCTTGATCTGAATGTGCAAACTGCCCGAACAAGGAATTCAACCTCATGGTTTGGTTTTTGCTCTGACATGCACTGTCAACTGTGGGACCTCATATAGACAATTTATTTTACAAAAAGGTGGACTCCAATCAAGTTGTAGAAACATCTCAATGATGATCAATGGAAATAGGATGCACTTGAGCTCAATTTCGAGTCTCATAGCAAAAGTTCTGAATTTATTTAACCTTTATTTAACTAGGCAAGTCAGTTAAGAACAAATTCTTATTTTCAATGATGGCCTAACAGTGGGTTAACTGCCTGTTCAGGCTTGGTTTAACTGCCTGTTCATGACAGATTTGTACCTTGTCAGCTCTGGGATATGAACTTGCAACCTTTCAGTTACTAGTCCAACACTCTAACTAGGCTACCCTGCCGCCCCAGAATACTTATGTAAATGTAATGTTTCTGTTTTTTATTTTTTATGACTGAGCAAACATTTCAAAAACCTGTTTTTGCTTTGCCATTATGAAATTGATGAGGGGAGAAAAAAAAACATTTTAATCCATTTTAGAAGAAGGCTGTAACGTAACAATGTGGAAAAAGTCAAGGGGTCTGAATACTTTCCAAATGCACCGTACCAATAGCTGCCTTATTGCCCTATGCCCTATGCAAAGCATTGGAAAGCCTCCCTGGTCTTTGATTGAATCTGTTTGAAATTCACTGTTCGACTGAGGGACCTTACAGATAATTGTATGTGTGGGGTACAGAGACTAGGTAGTCATTCAAAAATCATATTAAACAATATTATTGCACACAGAGTCAGTCCATACAACTTATGTCACTTGTTAAGCTAATTGTTACTCCTGAACTTATTTAGGTTTGCCATAACAAAGGGGTTTAATACTAATTGACTCAATACATTTCAGCTTTTCATTTATAATAAATAATAATAAAAAAAATATATATATATAAACATAATTCCACTTTGACATTATGGGGTATTGTGTGTAGGCAAGTGACATATCAATGTTTAATCAATTTTAAATTCAGGCTGTAACACAGCAAAATGTGGAAAAGGTCAAGGTGTGCGAGTACTTTCTGAAGGCAAAATAAAAATAGTAAATAATGGTTACTTCTCAATGTATTGAACTGTCAAGGAGTTCAACAAGGTTGCCCATTGTCTTCGTATCTTTGTTTTGGCCATCTAAATGTTAACTATGAAAGTTAGCAAAAATGAACAGGATCTTGCAACCAGGGAGAGTGCCATACCTCTCCATTTATGGAAATCACACTGATATAACTCTAGTCATATCACAGTTCACATAATGACTTATGGCACTGCGTACTCCAGACGAATAGTTTTTCAAATTATATGAGCAAAAAATAATTTTATTTGGAAGGGTAAGACAGACAAAATTAAATATGCCTATTTATATAATGAATACGAGTTTGAGTCTAAAATGATTACACATTAAAGCATTAAACCTCTCACTAAAAGCTAAAGTAATACAAAAGTTATACTCAAAAAAGCCATACAAAGCTGGTTGCAATTCCAGTTATCCCCCAGAAAAGACAGAATAAATATTATGGTTAAACACAAATATACTGATTTATTTATAAAAAAATTAATCTTTTTTATTTGATTTGTTCATGATATTAGGACTGGTGGAGTTATGTCACAAGTGCAGTGAACAAAAATATGGAAATGTTTGATCTATCAAAATTACAACCGACTGATTGCAGCGTTAACCAACTGATTGCAGCGTTAACCAACTGATTGCAGCGTTAACCAACTGATTGCAGCGATAACCAACTGATTGCAGCGTTAACCAACTGATTGCAGCGTTAACCAACTGATTGCAGCGTTAACCAACTGATTGCAGCGTTAACCAACTGATTGCAGCGTTAACCAACTGATTGCAACGTTAACCAACTGATTGCAGCGTTAACCAACTGATTGCAGCGATAACCAACTGATTGCAGCGTTAACATTTACATTTACATTTAAGTCATTTAGCAGACGCTCTTATCCAGAGCGACTTACAAATTGGTGCAAACACCTATGACAACCAGTGGAACAGCCACTTGCATCTAAATCTTGTTGGGGGAGAAGGGGGGTGAGAAGGATTACTTACCCTTACTTACCCTATCCTAGGTATTCCTTGAAGAGGTGGGGTTTCAGGTGTCTCCGGAAGGTGGTGATTGACTCCGCTGTCCTGGCGTCGTGAGGGAGTTTGTTCCACCATTGGGGGCCAGAGCAGCGAACAGTTTTGACTGGGCTGAGCGGGAACTGTACTTCCTCAGTGGTAGGGAGGCGAGCAGGCCAGAGGTGGATGAACGCAGTGCCCTTGTTTGGGTGTAGGGCCTGATCAGAGCCTGGAGGTACTGAGGTGCCGTTCCCCTCACAGCTCCGTAGGCGAGCACCATGGTCTTGTAGCGGATGCGAGCTTCAACTGGAAGCCAGTGGAGAGAGCGGAGGAGCGGGGTGACGTGAGAGAACTTGGGAAGGTTGAACACCAGACGGGCTGCGGCGTTCTGGATGAGTTGTAGGGGTTTAATGGCACAGGCAGGGAGCCCAGCCAACAGCGAGTTGCAGTAATCAAGACGGGAGATGACAAGTGCCTGGATTAGGACCTGCACCGCTTCCTGTGTGAGGCAGGGTCGTACTCTGCGGATGTTGTAGAGCATGAACCTACAGGAACGGGACACCGCCTTGATGTTAGTTGAGAACGTCAGGGTGTTGTCCAGGATCACGCCAAGGTTCTTAGCGCTCTGGGAGGAGGACACAATGGAGTTGTCAACCGTGATGGCGAGATCATGGAACGGGCAGTCCTTCCCCGGGAGGAAGAGGAGCTCCGTCTTGCTGAGGTTCAGCTTGAGGTGGTGATCCGTCATCCACACTGATATGTCTGCCAGACATGCAGAGATGCGATTCGCCACCTGGTCATCAGAAGGGGGAAAGGAGAAGATTAATTGTGTGTCGTCTGCATAGCAATGATAGGAGAGACCATGTGAGGTTATGACAGAGCCAAGTGACTTGGTGTATAGCGAGAATAAGAGAGGGCCTAGAACAGAGCCCTGGGGGACACCAGTGGTGAGAGCGCGTGGTGAGGAGACAGATTCTCGCCACGCCACCTGGTAGGAGCGACCTGTCAGGTAGGACGCAACCAAGCGTGGGCCGCGCCGGAGATGCCCAACTCGGAGAGGGTGGAGAGGAGGATCTGATGGTTCACAGTATCGAAGGCAGCCGATAGGTCTAGAAGGATGAGAGCAGAGGAGAGAGAGTTAGCTTTAGCAGTGCGGAGCGCCTCCGTGATACAGAGAAGAGCAGTCTCAGTTGAATGACTAGTCTTGAAACCTGACTGATTTGGATCAAGAAGGTCATTCTGAGAGAGATAGCGGTAGAGCTGGCCAAGGACGGCACGCTCAAGAGTTTTGGAGAGAAAAGAGAGAAGGGATACTGGTCTGTAGTTGTTGACATCGGAGGGATCGAGTGTAGGTTTTTTCAGAAGGGGTGCAACTCTCGCTCTCTTGAAGACGGGAGGGACGTAGCCAGCGGTCAGGGATGAGTTGATGAGCGAGGTGAGGTAAGGGAGAAGGTCTCCGGAAATGGTCTGGAGAAGAGAGGAGGGGATAGGGTCAAGCGGGCAGGTTGTTGGGCGGCCGGCCGTCACAAGACGCGAGATTTCATCTGGAGAGAGGGGAGAAAGAGGTCAGAGCATAGGGTAGGGCAGTGTGAGCAGAACCAGCGGTGTCATTTGACTTAGCAAACGAGGATCGGATGTCATCGACCTTCTTTTCAAAATGGTTGACGAAGTCATCTGCAGAGAGGGAGGAGGGGGGAGGATTCAGGAGGGAGGAGAAGGTGGCAAAGAGCTTCCTAGGGTTAGAGGCAGATGCTTGGAATTTAGAATGGTAGAAAGTGGCTTTAGCAGCAGAGACAGAGGAGGAAAATGTAGAGAGGAGGGAGTGAAAGGATGCCAGGTCCGCAGGGAGGCGAGTTTTCCTCCATTTCCGCTCGGCTGCCCGGGAGGCCTGTTCTGTGAGCTCGCAATGAGTCGTCGAGCCACGGAGCGGGAGGGGAGGACCGAGCCGGCCTGGAGGATAGGGGACATAGAGAGTCAAAGGATGCAGAAAGGGAGGAGAGGAGGGTTGAGGAGGCAGAATCAGAAGATAGGTTGGAGAAAGTTTGAGCAGAGGGAAGAGATGATAGGATGGAAGAGGAGAGAGTAGCGGGGGAGAGAGAGCGAAGGTTGGGACGGCGCGATACCATCCGAGTAGGGGCAGTGTGGGAAGTGTTGGATGAGAGCGAGAGGGAAAAGGATACAAGGTAGTGGTCGGAGACTTGGAGGGGAGTTGCAATGAGGTTAGTGGAAGAACAGCATCTAGTAAAGATGAGGTCAAGCGTATTGCCTGCCTTGTGAGTAGGGGGGGAAGGTGAGAGGGTGAGGTCAAAGGAGGAGAGGAGTGGAAAGAAGGAGGCAGAGAGGAATGAGTCAAAGGTAGACGTGGGGAGGTTAAAGTCGCCCAGAACTGTGAGAGGTGAGCCGTCCTCAGGAAAGGAGCTTATCAAGGCATCAAGCTCATTGATGAACTCTCCGAGGGAACCTGGAGGGCGATAAATGATAAGGATGTTAAGCTTGAAAGGGCTGGTAACTGTGACAGCATGGAATTCAAAGGAGGCAATAGACAAATGGGTAAGGGGAGAAAGAGAGAAAGACCACTTGGGAGAGATGAGGATCCCGGTGCCACCACCCCGCTGACCAGAAGCTCTCGGGGTGTGCGAGAACACGTGGGCGGACGAGGAGAGAGCAGTAGGAGTAGCAGTGTTATCTGTGGTGATCCATGTTTCCGTCAGTGCCAAGAAGTCAAGGGACTGGAGGGAGGCATAGGCTGAGATGAACTCTGCCTTGTTGGCCGCAGATCGGCAGTTCCAGAGGCTACCGGAGACCTGGAACTCCACGTGGGTCGTACGCGCTGGGACCACCAGATTAGGGTGGTCGCGGCCACGCGGTGTGGAGCGTTTGTATGGTCTGTTAACCAACTGATTGCAGCGTTAACCAACTGATTGCAGCGATAACCAACTGATTGCAGCGATAACCAACTGATTGCAGCGATAACCAACTGATTGCAGCGATAACCAACTGATTGCAGCGTTAACCAACTGATTGCAGCGTTAACCAACTGATTGCAGCGATAACCAACTGATTGCAGCGATAACCAACTGATTGCAGCGTTAACCAACTGATTGCAGTG
Organism: Oncorhynchus keta; assembly: GCF_023373465.1. Taxonomy (NCBI): domain Eukaryota; kingdom Metazoa; phylum Chordata; class Actinopteri; order Salmoniformes; family Salmonidae; genus Oncorhynchus; species Oncorhynchus keta. The sequence continues at coordinate 25,608,852 of NC_068448.1, forward strand.
ATAACCAACTGATTGCAGCGTTAACCAACTGATTGCAGCGTTAACCAACTGATTGCAGCGTTAACCAACTGATTGCAGCGTTAACCAACTGATTGCAGCGTTAACCAACTGATTGCAGCGTTAACCAACTGATTGCAACGTTAACCAACTGATTGCAGCGTTAACCAACTGATTGCAACGTTACTGCACAAATGAAGGAGGCAGGTGGAAGGGGGAGAAGGTTCTTGTGTGTCTGCCTTTTATTAATTAAAATACCAAAATTAGACATTTTAGGGGGGCATAAAATAAACGCATATACCAGTTTCATTTGAGGACAAATGTTGACAGCGGCAGCGCAATACAGGATGCAAAATAGCTGGGAAAAGATTTAGGATGTTCCATGGCACATGGTTTATGAACTGATACACAAAACAACGCTTTATTCAAAACTTTACGTTTTTCAATTAAAATTATTATTCAAAATTCTTGCCACCAATAGAATGTTGTGTATGGGGCGTAAAACCATCTCATCTCTGCAGATTTTACTGAGAAGAAACATCATTAGATCACTTATTCTGGTATTACCCCTGTGTGGCTTATTTCTGATCACAGGTTCGGGAGTGTCTGAAAAATCACATTTACCTAAAACTAGCCCTGCAAATAACACTGTTGGGAGATTTGGAAAGCCATTGTCAATCAACAATATAATAACTTTATGTATGCATCTTTAACTTACAATCTGTAGATACTATGTGATTAGAAAGGGTCAGAATGTATGTGAATTATCCCAGCACAGTTGGAAAAATATATGGCACATACGTATAAGGGGGTGGTTTACGGAGATACTGTAGGTGGGATGGGCTGAGAGCAGCTGAGGGGTGGGTTTTAAAGCCATTGATCTATAATATTTATGACTGCAAACACTATATATAATGTACAGTATACCGGATGTGTTTAAGTACCATCTATCCAGATGTACACTGAACAAAAATCTCTTAAAGTCGTCTTAGAAAATTTGGTAGAACGTCCAACTTGCCTCACAACCGCAGACCATGTGGAGTTCCTGGGCTGGCGTGGTTACACATCTGGCTTCTTCACCTGCGGGATCATCTGAGAACAGCCACCTGGACAGCTGATGAAACTGGGTTTGCACAACCGAAAAATGTCTGCACAGACTGTCTCAGGGAAGCTCATCTGCGTGCTCGTCATCCTCACCAGGGTCTAGACCTGACAGCAGTTTGGTGTAGTAACAGACTTCAGTGTGCAAATTCTCACCTTAGTTGGCCACTGGCACGCTGGAGAAGTGTGCTCTTCACGGATGAATCCCGATGAACTGTACCGGGCAGATGGCATCGTGTGGGCGAGAAGTTTGCTGATGTCAACATTGTGAACAGAGTGCTCTATGGTGGCGGTGGGATTATGGTATGGACAGGCATAAGCCTGAACACAATGAACACAATTGCATTTTATTGATGTCAATTTGAATGCACAGAGATGCCGTGATGAGATCCTGAGGCCCATTGTCGTGCCATTCATCTGCCGCCATCATCTCATGTTTCAGTGTGATAAGGCACGCCCCCATGGTCGCAAGGCTATGTATACAATTCCTTGGAAGCTGAAAATATTTTTTTACTCTGCATCATTGGTAAGGGCTCGTAAGCAAGCATTTTAATAGTAATGTCTATATCCGTTGTATTCGCTGTATATGACGAATACATTGTAATTGACAGAACTGTTTTAGTTATAATAAAACATTTTCAGGCAGTTAAATGTAAATAAATAAATAAATAATAATAATAGTATTACTGACACCAACAACCAATGTTGAAAGTTCAACATTTTCTTCCTTCTAAAACCCTCTGCCTTTGTGTAGGTGTAACAATGGCGTATTTTTAACCTGTGGCTGTTGGGAGAGGGGGACGGAAGTGCCAGGACAACTAAGGAAGAGAGGCCTCCTCATACTTTATCCTTCCTGGGATTTGGAGATCTCTCCGCAGCCCCTTTGAAATACAAATAAACAGGCCTCTCCCCAGTGAGTAACAGTCAGTGAGCTATGACTGCCTGACCTACAATTAGCAAAAGAGATGGGGAAGTTGTGTAGAGGTCGTCCCTAAGCTCAACAAATGGTTTACCATTATTGCATAGAACTCCGTTCCATCTCATATTGCTCAAATAAACAGCAAAGCTGGTTTTAAAAAACAGATGAAGCAACACCTCGCGGCACAACGCCTCTCCCCTATTTGACCTAGATAGTTTGTGTGTATGTATTGATATGGCTGTGTGCCATTAAAACTTTTTTTAATGCAGTTCTGTCCTTGAGCTGTTCTTGTCTATTAATGTTCTGTATTATGTCATGTTTTGTGTGGACCCAGGAAGAGTAGGTGCTGCTTTTGCAACAGCTAATGGGGATCCTAATAAAATACCAAAACTACCAACGTCATGTGGCAAGAAACAACTAATTGGCACCAGAGAGCCACCATTAGAATGTAACCCCTAAAGGACAGAAATAGATTAATTGCTCTCGGGGGTCATGGGGTCATCAAAAAGGAGCTGGGAAATCCAAATATTTTTCATAAAAACATGGAATGCATGATTAGCATCTTTCCTAGTCAAATGGGTTACAGATGTTTCTAACGCGTGGGTGGAAATTTAGAGCCCAGACGTCATTAAGGTCTGATGTCTCAGAGGAATTTATAAAACTGACTGGATGAAAGTTTTTTTTAAATGGTGAAATAAAACGGTAAACAGCTTAGGGTTAGGATGGATGGTGCTTTGTGGAGACAAAAAAACAGGAGAAAAGCTTTTCTGAGAGACCTTGGTTTTAGAATCACACCATAAGATGATATTGTATTGTCCGGTCAAAGACAGCTAGGTTAGACAAATCATAAAGAAGGGGTCTTCTTGCCATATGACGGGGGTAGTTGAGCCTTGGGATGATTCTGCACATCATAACACAAAAAGGTTTCAGGATCTGGGTTGAAAATGACATTTTCATGGCAATCCATTTCACAAACGCGTCAGCCACTTTAGAGTCCTATGGAAATCGTGGGAAACGTGTTGCTTCCCCTCCATCCACTTCGAGTTCCCTCGTAAAAGTCCAACACAATATAAACACTTCCTCTTGCTGCTGTCGGAAATACTCAAGTTGTTCAATGTACGGTGCGACCCACATTAAAAAAATACTATGGTATAAAAACTATATTTCCCGTAGTGTTTTTGTGTACTTTAGTCTGCAAAAACACTACACTGAAATACTGTATTATTTAATGTAGTATTTACAGTTAACTCAACTAAATACTGTAGTAAATATACTTGTTTATAATTAATGTGGTGTTTTTGCAGGCTGTAGTATTTACTGTTGTTTTTGCAGACTAGTATACTGTATTTTTTACTGTAGTGTTTTTGTGGACATTACTGCAGTGTTTACTATAGTGTTTTTGTTTTATTATATTTTTTCTCCTTCAGGAAACATACTGGAGAAAAGCACACATTTTCCATAACTTGTAGATAGGTCAAACTGGGGTCCGAACAGAGCAGAAGCGCTGAGTCTGCACCTGTAGGGAACACAATATATGACCAACACTTTGCGTTTAGGTTACTCACTAATGGGTGGCACAAATTGCAATACAAAGGGAGGGGAATGGGCAGGGTATATGCAAATTAAATACTGTAGTTTTTACTATAGTGAAAAAACATTACTTTTATTTGCTACAGTGTGTGTTTTTGCTGATAATACTGTAGTATTTACTATATTATTCTATAGTATACTACAACATTCTATAGTAAGTATGATCGAGGGATACTAGTTTTTACAAGCTTTTTGCTACATTATAAGCATTGCTACACCCCCAGAACATCTGCTAAATATGTGTATGCAACCATTACAGTTTGATTTGACTTGATTACTAGAGTGTGTTGTATTGTATACTACATTTTACTATAGAAAACTGTAGTATTTTTTTTCATGTGGGAAGACACACTGCAGCCACATCTGTATTTTTCCAGTGGTAGGACTCTTTGGTAGAAAATAATGTAAGGAAGAGTGAACAAGAGAAAGGCTTGTCTGAACCTACCCATACACTCCATGGTACATGGAGACATTTATGAAAGTGTAAATGGACATTTTCATTTATCTATGGAAGTCCACATGTGCTATATGTAACCCAAGAAGATAATCAAAACAAGTAAAAGTGCTTTGAAAGCTTTGAACACAGAATACATTCCTGTGAGTCAGACTTAAAAGACTTGGACTGGAATGAATGAATTATTTGAGTGCTTATGAAGAGCCTCCTGATTGGGAGTCAAGGGACAGTTTCTAGCAGTAATTACCATTTTTAAATAGTCATACCTGTAAATATGTCAGTGTGCAAACCTGTGAATAAATCAATGTAAATAGTGTAAATCAAAATTTTGCATCAACTATTAATATAAGTACCAATATGATCTTTAAATATGTTGATTACCTAGGATGCTGGACCAGGGATGTGAGTTTCTTAACGCAATCTCTGGTGTGTTTTGTTTTGAGTTGAAGTTCTGTTGAACCTAGATTAGGACTCAGAGTATGGGACCGCTAGTGTTGGCCACAGACACGTATCCAAACAGACTACTCTTCCCCTCCATGTCAGGGTAATGATAGGAGGCAGTGGCCTCTGGTAATGTCTTTCTCGTTCTTATACAAGTCAAGGGTGTTCACAATCACAGCATGGCCTCTATCTTTTGTTTTACGATTCTCTACATCAAAGCAACAAACACAGAACAGTACAATAACAATAGACAAATGGGTCTTTACCCAAAGCTGTTGTAGCTCATGAGTCATGGCTTTGTTTCTGGCAACAAATGAAACGGCTTGATTAAGGCTTTCTTTTGCAGTTTCTTTCTTGGTCTTGATATTTTTCACAGCCTAATTAGGCCTATTTGTCTGGTCTACAGGAATTCAAATGCTTTGATAGCAAACACTGCATGTGATGGAATCAATACTTGTTAATTGGGGTAATTAAATGTGGCAAAGCATGGTGCCAAATTAAATTGAAAATAAAACAAATCCCAGACTTGTTAGACACTAATATTCAATGACACAACATCAGCTTTGTTCACAGACAAACTACAGTGGTGTTAACACTTTTTTTTAAACTAGATTTACTCAACTAAACATTGTATTTCATACTTAAAACTGTAGTTGGCAGAAAATTCACTAACATTTACATTTTAGTCATTTAGCAGATGCTCTTATCCAGAGCAACTTAGTGAGTGAATCCATTTCCATCCTTTTTTCATACAGGTCCACTGTGGGAATCAAACCCAGAACCCTGGCGTTGCACACACCATGCTCTACCAACTGAGCTACATGGGATGTGTAAAAGGGTTCTTTGGCTATCCCCATAGGAGAACCCTTTTGGGTTACCTCTGTAGAAAGGGTTCTAGCTGGGACCCAAACGGGTTCCTCTTGGGAAAAAAACTGTTGTTGGCAAAACATCTACTGACCACTATGCTAGAGCTATAGTGCATCAAAAGGGCAGTTGGAGGGACTATTTTCAGGTTGTTCTCCATCATCTAGGGTTGTGTGATCATGATGTTTGCTGATGACCTTTATCCTTCATAAAAGGAGAAAGTGAAGGGTGTCACTCACTTGATAGACTGATCTAGGTCCCTCCATGGAAACACAACCCTGGATGATGGAGAACAACCTGAAAATAGGTCCCTCCATGGAAACACAACCCTAGATGATGGAGAACAACCTGAAAATATGTCCCTCCATGGAAACACAACCCTAGATGATGGAGAACAACCTGAAAATAGTCCCTCCATGGAAACACAACCCTAGATGATGGAGAACAACCTGAAAATATGTCCCTCCATGGAAACACAACCCTAGATGATGGAGAACAACCTGAAAATATGTCCCTCCATGGAAACACAACCCTAGATGATGGAGAACAACCTGAAAATAGTCCCTCCATGGAAACACAACCCTAGATGATGGAGAACAACCTGAAAATAGTCCCTCTATGGAAACACAACCCTAGATGATGGAGAACAACCTGAAAATATGTCCCTCCATGGAAACACAACCCTAGATGATGGAGAACAACCTGAAAATAGTCCCTCCATGGAAAATATGTCCCTCCATGGAAACACAACCCTAGATGATGGAGAACAACCTGAAAATAGTCCCTCCATGGAAAATATGTCCCTCCATGGAAACATTTTCTGTTGGACATTCTTCCCCGCAGGCCTAGCAGTCTCTCTCTCCCTCTCTCTCTCATCTGATAAATTGGTGTCCTCAGAATGTAATATTCTGCTCATTACTACTCAGTTTATGATAACAACCAGACTGTTATTACAGTTCTCATTACAGTTTGTTTTCCTTGGCATAGGAGGCAAATAGTAGTTTTACAGATGTAAAGGGATTGGGAACGTGGCTTGATTGTGAAAGGGTGTTGTATAGTCTTGGACAAGAACACTATTGAACATGTGTGACACGATGTCCCTGTGTCTCCCTTTGGGACTTTGGTCAGGTGACAAGCCGTTGAAGAGAGAGGACCCGACAGTGCATTCGGAAATTATTCAGACCCTTTGACTTTTTCCACATTTTATTACGTTACAGCCTTATTCTAAAATTGATTTAATAGTTTTTTTCCCCCCTCACCAATCTACACACAATACACCATTGTGAGTTTTTTTTGCAAATGTATTACAAATAAAAACTTTATCATAAGTATTTAGACCCTTTACTCAGTACTTTGTTGAAGTAACTTTTGGCAGCCGTTTACAGCCTCAAGTTGGTTGGGAGCGTTGCTGCAAAGCTATTTTCATGTCTCTCCAGAGGATGTTCGATCGGGTTCATGTCCGGGGACTGGCTGGGCCACTCAAGGACATTCAGAGACTTGTCCCAAAGCCACTCCTGCGTTGTCTTGGCTGTGTGCTTAGGTTCATTGTCCTGTTGGAAGGTGAACCTTGACCCCAGTCTGAGTTCCTAAGCGCTCGGGATCAGGATTTCGTTAAGGATCTCTCTCTGTACTTTGCTCTTTTCATTTTTCTGTCGATCCTGACTAGTCTCCTAGTACCTGCCGCTGAAAAACATCCCCACAGCATGATGCTGCCATCACCATGCTTCACTGTAGAGATGGTGCCAGGTTTCCTCCAGACGTGACGCTTGGCATTCAGGCCAAAGAGTTCAATCTTGGATTCATCAGACCAGATAATCTTGTTTCTCATGTTCTTTTGGTGCCCCTTGGCAAACTCCAAATGGGCTGTTGTGCCTTTTACTGAGGACTTGCTTCCATCCGGCCACTCTACCATAAAGGCCGGATTGGTGGAGTGCTACAGAGATGGTTGTCCTTCTGAAAGTTCTCCCATCTCCACAGAGGAACTCTGGAGTGACCATCAGGTTCTTGGTCACCTCCCTGACCAAGGCCCTTCCCCCCCGATTGCTTACTTTGGCCGGGCGGCCAGCTCTGGGAAGAGTCTTGGTGGTTCCAAACTTCTTCCATTTAAGAATGATGGAGGCCACTGTGTTCTTGGACTTTCAATACTGCAGAAAATGTTTAGTACCCTTCCCTAAATCTGTGCCTCGACACAAACCTGTCTCGGAGCTCTAGGACTAATCCTTTGACCTCATGGCTTGGTTTTTGCTCTGACATGCACTCTCAACTGTGGGACCTTATATGGTGTGCCTTTCCAAATCATGTCCAATCAATTTAATTTACCACAGGTGAACTCCAATCAATTTGTAGAAATATCTCGAGGATGATCAATGGAAACAGGACGCACCTGAGCTCAATTTTGAATCTCCTATCAAATAGTCTGAATAAGGTTGTTTTGCTTTGTCATTATGGGGTATTTTGTGTAGATTGATGAAAAACAATCAATTTTAGAATATGGCTGTAACGTAACAAAATGTGGAAAGTCGAGGAGTCTGAATAGTTTCTGAATGCACTGTATATACACTTAGAAAAAAAGGGTTATTTGGCTTTCCCTATAGAAAGGGTTCTACATGGAACCCAAAAGGGTTCTACGTACAATCAAAAATGGTTCTTCAAAGGGTTCTCCAATGGAGACAGCCAAAGAACCCTTTATGGTTTTAGATAGCACTTTCTTTTAAAGAGTGTATAGACTGTTATACTTCACGTTTTTTCCCGTTTCAAATTTCAACCATAATCAAATAAACATCCTGCTTGGTATTGTAAATATGCATGTTCCCTGACCTTGAGTGGAACGACTGCGGTGCTGTGACCTCCTATTGAGAGTGGCCATCCTGTTCTGAGACATTTGTACACACTGCGCTGCGTGTTCAGCGAGTGCAAAGACGGACAGTAGAATCATGAACAAACAAGTATTTTTGTTGTTTCCTCATAGTATGGCCAATTATTGTTGAGTGGTCCATTCAAAAAAGAGCTATTGCTGCAATTAATCCCCACTGTGAACCAAACCACATGAAGTATATCGCAAAGTTAGAAATACAGCCACTCACCTCTATATTATTTCCATGCTTGTGATTCCTCTCGCCATAGTTCACTGATGCTCACTGGCAACACCTCTCTTTGTCCCATATAGAACCATGTGGAGGATCCTAGCACTATGGCTTCCGGTGCTACTCCTGGGAGTTGAGGTGAGAGAGCTCGACTACTCTCTCTGTGTGTGTGTGTGATGTCTTTGTCATATTAGAAACTGAAAAGGGGCCCTTAAACATATCCAATAGGTGTGCCACTGTGAAGATGTGCTGGAATCAGAAGAGGTGCCTATCAACCCTGTGTCAACCACAGTGACCCGCAGCCAGATCCTCTCAGCTCAGTTTGAGTGCTACCTAAAGATTCTCCATGACCCACCACACAATGAAGATGGTGAGGCACTATACACATGCACCCCCACACACACATGCACCTGTGGAGGCTCTAATAAAAACCATACTAAATATATATTCACAAGTCACCAACTAGCTGATTAAAACACACTGTTTTGCAATGAAGATCTACAGTAGCCTCAACAGCACTCTGTAGGGTAGCACCATGGTGTAGCTGGAGGACAGCTAACTTCCATCCTCATCTGGGTACATTGACTTCAATACTTAACTATTCTCACTCACCCCCTTCCATAGACTTACACAGCAATTATGATTACTTCCGGATGATGGCCTCCAACCTATCAGAGCTCTCTGACATGTTGTCCATCCCATCAGATAATTCTTCCAGTACTGAAAGCAGAAGCTGCAACTAGCTAGCACTGCACGGCATAACGTGTGGTGAGTAGTTGACTCAAAGAGAGAGAAAGACAATAGTTGAACAGTTTTGAACAAATTCCTTTGTTTAAAAAATTAAGGAAAAGCAGCAGAGAGAGAGCTACGGTAGTTACATTTTTTTTGTTCTTCTTAGTTTACCTTTCACTTACTTCGCTCGCTAATGCAGCAAATTTAGCCTACTCAACAACCTGACTTAAACAGAGAGGAATTATATTAAAATGTTAGCTAGCTGGCCAAGGCTATCCAACACTGCAACGCAGTGGCAATTTTTTATCAATTTATTGCCACTGGGCCCCAACGGTGTAGCTGCTGAACTGCTTGCTGTACACTGTACTGCGTGATTGTACACATGGATTGGGTTGTAGGTTTACTAACGCGTTAGTTCCGCTGTTGACTATGATGTTAGCTAATATCGTGACAACGATGTAGGTTGTGTAGAGGTAGGGTTGGGGAGTAACTGATTGCATGTCATCAGTTATTAAAAAGAAACTAACTGTAAATCAGTTACTTTACCCACAAAAATATTGTAATAAGATTGCAGATACTTTTGAAAAACCTAGATTACTTTTAAATTCAGAAAGGATGTTAGCGAAAAAAGAAAAAGTACATTATGATACCTTTGTTCTCTCAATAACATTCAATTCAGCATTGAAAAAAGGCACACATTTAAGTTTGTTCCACCTGAGCGAGTCGAACCACAAGTGAGAGACCAATGTGATGAAACACTAAATGCGTTTGATGGATCCTTTTTACTTTCCCCTAAGATTCATTAAAAGAAAACAATCTAAAAGTAACTGAGTAATCACATTACTGAGTTTGGGTAATCCAAAAGTTATGTTACTGATTACAATTTTGGACTGGTATCTAGTAACTAACGGATTACATTTAGAAATTATTATAATTATTTTTAATCCCAGTCCCCTTCCCCGCAGGAGGTCTTTTGCCTTTTGGTAGGCCGTCATTGTAAATAAGAATTTGTTCTTAACTGACTTGCCTTGTTAAATAAATAAAGAATGCAACCCTTCCGATCCCTGTGTAGCAGTTATGGTATGAAAGTAATCGGTTAGCGTCCAGAACTTTCCTAATAATCCTATTTTATTTATGTAAAAAAATCCACTGGGACAGACATGCTTGACCCATGCCCTGGGTCGGCAGGGTAGCCTGGTGTTTAGAGCGTTGGACTAGAAGGTTGCATGTTCAAATCCCCGAGCTGACAAGATACAAATCTGTCGTTCTGCCTCTGAACAGGCAGTTAACCCACTGTTCCTAGGCCTTCATTGAAAATAAGAATTTGTTCATAACTGACTTGCCTAGTTAAATAAATGTAAAATAAAAATGCCTGATTCTGCAGCCCTTGACATGTTTTTAATCTTTTTTAATTATTTTAATTATTATTCCTAACGTGTGAAAATTGGCCCTTTTTGTTCTTCCGCTCCACAAAGGTGGTGATCCCTGCGATCTTAATAATTATTGCCAGACCTCAAAACGTTCACGTCTAGCGACAATATTAGAACTTTTGGTAAATTCTCAAATGCGGTCGTCCTTTTTAGAAAATGTATTCTGAATGCTCACCATTAGGCCAGGTCGCAGCACCATCTCCCTGCGTCTCGAGTCTTAAATGACATAAACACACCAGACAGGAAAGAGTACTGCGCGCTGCCCTTTTTATTGATCTGTCGAAAGTATCTGATATAGTTTATCACTCCTGCTATTCGAAGTTGGTCTGGACCAAGAGACCTGCGGCTGGTTAAAAAATGACCTGCACAACAGAAGTCGGTGTATATCTTATGGAGTTCAGTCTAATTTTCTTAGCATAACCAAAGGAGTGCCACAAGGCTCAGTACTAGGCCCTTACTGTTCCCTATTTACAATCATCATTTTGGTTTGTCCCCCAACAGCAACTGGGGCTTACATCTCTGTGGATGACAGTTACTTATTCCCGTCCCCTCAGTGTAGCAGGCCGTTCACAATTTTCAGCTTGGCTTTGATTAAATTCAATCTTAAATTAGTGCAAAAATTTGTTGATAAAACAAAGTTTATATTTTTCTCCAGGTCTCATAAAATGTATCCTAAAGACCTGCATATATATATATGTACATTAAGAGGAGTCCAAATTGAGCTAGGCCCCCATTATAATTATCTCGGTATTTGATTGACGATAAGCCAGCCTTTTAAAAAACACATTGATAAACTGACAAAGTTGCGAGTATAAAAATAAATCCTGTCTCACTTTTGAAAATAGGAGGAAGACACTCCTCCCTGTAATTGACTATTGCGACACAATTAAAACCTCTGGATTCAGTCTACCACTCAGCCTTGCGTTTTATCACTGGTGAGAATTCCGTACGCATCATGTCTCTTATATATTTCTGTTGGCTCGGAGTCTCTGACTAACAGAAGACCCCAACATTGGCTATTATTCGTATATAAAGCACTTCTCCAGGAACTCCCTTATTACCTCACCTCACTTCTAAATTGGACATCTAGTAACTGTAAAACTCGCTCTCAAGACTGGTTGGTACTAAAGGTTCCAGTGTCTCCTTTGAGTTAGGGAAGACAGCTTTCAGTTACTATGCGTCTCCGTCCTGGAATGACCTACAGGTCACTCTAAAACTAAATGATTTGGTCCAAAAAGGTGAATTCAGGGCTCTGATTAAAAATAAATCTGACCAATGAAAACAGTACTTGTTTTGATTGACTGTATATAAACTCAGCAAAAAAAGAAACATCCTCTCACTGTCAACTGTGTTTATTTTCAGCAAACTTAACGTGTAAATATTTGTTTTAACATAAGATTCAACAACTGAGACGTAAACTGAACAAGTTCCAGAGACATGTGACTAACAGAAATGGAATAATGTGTCCCTGAACAAAGGCGGGGTCAAAAGGTAACAGTCAATGCAGCTGGTGGCCACACCCAGATACTAAGTACTGCAGTGCATCTCCTCCTCAAGGACTGCACCAGATTTGCCAGTTCTTGCTGTGAGATGTTACCCCTCTCTTCCACCAAGGCACCTGCAAGTTCCCGCACATTTCTGGGGGGAATGGCCCTAGCCCTCACCCTCCGATCCAACAGGTCCCAGACGTGCTCAATGGGATTGAGATCCAGGCTCTTCGCTGGCCATGGCAGAACACTGACATTCCTGTCTTGCAGGAAATCATGCACAGAACGAGCAGTATGGCTGGTGGCATTGTCATGCTGGAGGGTCATGTCAGGATGAGCCTGCAGGAAGGGTACCACATGAGGGAGGAGGATGTCTTCTCTGTAACGCACAGCATTGAGATTGCCTATAATGACAAGCTCAGTCCGATGATGCTGTGACACACTGCCCCAGACCATGACGTACCCTCTACCTCCAAATTGATCCCGCTCCAGAGTACAGGCCTTGGTGTAGCGCTCATTTAATCGACGATAAATGCCATCACCCCTGGTGAGACAAAACCGCGACTCGTCAGTGAAGAGCACTTTTTGCCAGTCCTGTCTGGTCCAGCAAAGGTGGGTTTGGGCCCATAGGCGACGTTGTTGCCAGGGATGTCTGGTCAGGACCTGCCAGGACCTACAACAGGCCTACAAGTCCTCAGTCCAGCCTCTCGCGGACAGTCTGTGCACTGATGGAGGGATTGTGCGTTCCTGGTGTAACTCGGGCAGTTGTTGTTGCCTTCCTGTACCTGTCCCGCAGGTGTGATGTTCAGATGTACCGATCCTGTGCAGGTGTTGTTGCACGTGGTCTGCCACTGCGAGGACGATCAGCTTTCCGTCCTGTCTCCCTGTAGCGCTGTCTTAGGCGTCCCACAGTACGGACATTGCAATTTATTGCCCTGGCCACATCTGTAGTCCTCATGCCCCCTTGCAGCATACCTAAGGCACGTTCACGCAGATGAGCACTGACCCTGGGCATCTTTCTTTTGGTGTTTTTCAGAGTCAGTAGAAGGGCCTCTTTTTAGTGTCCTAAGTTTTCATAACTGTGACCTTAATTGCCTACAGTCTGTAAGCTGTTAGTGTCTTAATGACCGTTCCACAGGTGCATGTTCATTCATTGTTTATGGTTCATTGAACAAGCACCGTGTGTAAACCCTTTACAATGAAGATCTGAAGTTATTTGTTTTTTTTATAAATTATCTTTGAAAGACAGGGCCCTGAAAAAGGGGCATTTCTTTTTTTGCTGAGTTTATTTGTTTCTACTGCCCTTTTGAATGGAACTTAGTTTATTTTACATGTTTTAACTGTAATTTTGTAGTGAACATGCTTGAATTGTTGCTCACTGTTGTTCTCAGGGCACCATTGGAAATGAGACCCTGGTCTCAATGGGTTCTCTTGGTTAAATACAGTCTAATAATCTAAATAAATGGCACTGACCGCCACTGACATGCAGCCACAGACACACTCATCATAATAAGAGTGGAGGAGTAGTGCAGGTCAGGAGAGAAATAGGGAGAAGGGAAGTGACTACCCTCAGGTCTGAAAGGAGGGAAGTGTTCTTTGTCTCCAAGCTGCCCCCGTTACTGGAGCTCAGTAAATAACAGCCTTTGAAATGCTATTTTGCGCTCTATTTCCCTACATGCAACAACCTGGACACAGACTTCCTTGTATTGTTTACTAGGAATGTATTTAAAGTGATATGTGTGTTTGCATATGTAGCTGTTTCTCTCAGCTGTTTTAATGTACAGTATTGATACAATGTTCAATGTTTTATATCAATAATATTTTGAAGGGACATTTTAGGTGTTGGGTTCCATCTGTTTTTCGTTTCTCTGTTGGCTTTTGCGTCACATTCACAGAAAATAATAGACTGTTGTTTTCAGTTTGTCTTAGAAAACGACCCAACACAGTATTTTAAAATGAGTGTGAAAGATTTATACCTAGGTTATTAGAACTGTTCTTTGATCACTAATACCAGATGTCACTCAACCTGTATATGTTCATGATATAATACACAGTTCAGAGTTCACTAATGCAATGAACCTAAACTTTTTGAAACATGAAATAGTTGCATTACTATAATACACTGCAAACAGCTGCTCCTCCCTCTTTGCCCCCTGCAGGCACATTCTGTAACCGCACATGGGACGGATGGCTATGTTGGAGTGACTCTGCCCCTGGCACGGCCATGCAGCTCTGCCCTGATTACTTCCAGGACTTTGACCCCTCAGGTGAGCCAGCCAGTCAGCCACACATCTCATTCAATCACAATTCAACTGACTTGATCTTTACTGATGATGCCCTACCTGAAATGTTTTGTGACATCCATATTCTCCCTGTGTCCATTCAAACAGAGAAAGCGACCAAAGTGTGCAACTTGGATGGACAGTGGTTTCGTCACCCTGAGAGCAACCGAATTTGGTCCAATTACACCCAGTGTCAGATGTACACCAAGGATAAACTGATGGTATACTTCTAAGCCAAGTAGTTTATAAATTCTGACAGTGGCTAAACCATTTTTATTAGAGTCCATTTAGTGATTGTTGTTGTCAACATCTCTATTGTGTCCACTTAGTTAAAGAAGTGAATTAATGCTTCCTCTTGTATCCTCATTCCCTTCTTGCCCAGTTTGCTTTCAGCTTGTACTACTTGGCCATTGTGGGACATGGATTGTCTGTGGTATCCCTCATCATCTCACTCTGCATCTTCTCCTACTTCAAGTAAGTCATTCATGGTTTCCTCCATGGACCCATTGAGGCAGATATTCAGAGCACAACAGTAGACTGTCACATTAGTGTACTTTTTCACTTTACATCCTTGAATCAAAGTGATTCTGTTGGTGTTGCATACCGAGCTCTCTATTCTAAAACAGAAGTATTTGGTTGTGACTACACACTGAGCTCTCTATTCTAAAACAGAAGTATTTGGTTGTGACTACACACTGAGCTCTCTATTCTAAAACAGAAGTATTTGGTTCTGACTACACACTGAGCTCTCTATTCTAAAACAGAGGTATTTGGTTCTTCCTACATTGCCAACTTGAATTCACAACATTTGACTACTAGTGCTACACCATGAAGTGGAAAAGTGAAAAATAAGAAAGTTATCCTATGACCTACACTTTTATTTTTTTATTTTTTTTTACTAAGTAATTACCACACCCCTTGTTTCTTGAGTTGTGTCCCTCTGTTCTAATCCTCCCATTAGGAGTCTGAGCTGCCAGAGGATCTCCCTCCATAAGAACATGTTCCTGTCCTTTATCTTCAACTCCATCTGCACCGTCATCTGGATCTCTGCTGTAGCCAAAAACCAGCAGCTGGGGGCCAGCTACCCTGTAAGTAATGTACACCTCTGCCATCAGGGGGATTACTCTGAACATGAATGGCTACTGGTTGAACTCATGAAGTTGGTGAAGATGCAATTTTGAGGTGCTACACTCCACAATGTATGGCAATGAGTGACAACTTCAGAAAGTTGTCCCTGTGCTGTTCTCAGATTGGATGCAAGATCCTGACAGTCCTGAACCAGTATATATTTGGCTCCAACTACTTCTGGATGCTGTGTGAGGGGATCTACTTGCACACTCTCATCGTCGTTTCTGTGTTTGTGGGAGAGCAGCAGCTGGGCTGGTATTATGTCCTTGGTTGGGGTGAGTGACTGACTGCATCTTTGTCACACTGCTGTATGTTCTGCTCCGCTATCTGAAATTCATTGTTGTTTCAGCATCCTGTTCCCCTAGCACAATGTTGAACATTTATTCTATGGTTTCATATCTCTATATTATGCATTGTGTCATCTAAGAAGGCCTTATGGAAGCTCATGACACTCTTGGGCTGCAGTCCAAACACTTTCATTTTACCTCCTCAGCCCTTGCGCTTGCCACTTTCCCTTGGGAGAATCCCCGTCAAAACCAGAGACAGTTTGATTGCCGACATAAGTGGAGGTTAAATTCAAACGTTGCCCCCTCGGCCCTCGATTTAGCTTGAGGGAGCGAGTGAAGAACTTTAATCACTTGTGGGTTTGACATGTGACTACCAACTGTAGCCACGTGTCAAACTCCGGTGCCTACAAAGTGTCAAATTTAATCAACAAAATGATTAAGCTTGGTTGATAAAAATATACACTGCTCAAAAAAATAAAGGGAACACTTAAAAAACACAATGTAACTCCAAGTCAATCACACTTCTGTGAAATCAAACTGTCCACTTAGGAAGCAGCACTGATTGACAATAAATTTCAGATGCTGTTGTGCAAATGGAATAGACAACAGGTGGAAATTATAGGCAATTAGCAAGACACCCCCAATAAAGGAGTGGTTCTGCAGGTGGTGACCACAGACCACTTCTCATTTCCTATGCTTCCTGGCTGATGTTTTGGTCACTTTTGAATGCTGGTGGTGCTTTCACTCTAGTGGTAGCATGAGACGGAGTCTACAACCCATACAAGTGGCTCAGGTAGTGCAGCTCATCCAGGATGGCACATCAATGTGAGCTGTGGCAAGAAGGTTTGCTCTGTCTGTCAGCGTAGTGTCCAGAGCATGGAGGCGCTACCTAGAGACAGGCCAGTACATCAGGAGACGTAGAGGAGGCCGTAGGAGGGCAACAACGCAGCAGCAGGACCGCTACCTCCGCCTTTGTGCAAGGAGGAGCACTGCCAGAGCCCTGAAAAATGACCTCCAGCAGGCCACAAATGTGCATGTGTCTGCTCAAACGGTCAGAAACAGACTCCATGAGGGTGGTATGAGGGCCCGACGTCCACAGGTGGGGGTTGTGCTTACAGCCCAACACTGTGCAGGACGTTTGGCATTTGCCAGAGAACACCAAGATTGGCAAATCTCCACTGGCACCCTGTGCTCTTCACAGATGAAAGCAGGTTCACACTGAGCACATGTGACAGACGTGACAGTCTTGAGACGCCGTGGAGAACGTTCTGCTGCCTGCAACATCCTCCAGCATGACCGGTTTGGAGGTGGGTCAGTCATGGTGTGGGGTGGCATTTCTTTGGGGGGCCGCACAGCCCTCCATGTGCTTGCCAGAGGTATCCTGACTGCCATTAGGTACCGAGATGAGATCCTCAGACCCCTTGTGAGACCATATGCTGGTGCGGTTGACCCTGGGTTCCTCCTAATACAAGACAATGCTAGACCTCATGTGGCTGGAGTGTGTCAGCAGTTCCTGCAAGAGGAAGGCATTGATGCTATGGACTGGCCCGCCCGTTCCCCAGACCTGAATCCAATTGAGCACATCTGGGACATCATGTCACGCTCCATCCACCAACGCCACGTTGCACCACAGACTGTCCAGGAGTTGGTGGATGCTTTAGTCCAGGTCTGGGAGGAGATCCCTCAGGAGACCATCCGCCACCTCATCAGGAGCATGCCCAGGCGTTGTACGGAGGTCATACAGGCACGTGGAGGCCACACACACTACTGAGCCTCATTTTGACTTGTTTTAAGGACATTACATCAAAGTTGGATCAGCCTGTAGTGTGGTTTTCCACTTTAATTTTGGAGTGTGACTCCAAATCCAGACCTCTATGGGTTGATAAATTTGATTTCCATTGATAATTTTTGTGTGATTTTGTTGTCAGCACATTCAACTATGTAAAGAAAAAAGTATTTAATAAGACTATTTCATTCATTCAGATCTAGGAAGTGTTATTTTAGTGTTCCCTTTATTTTTTGGGAGCAGTGTATATACAGATGATATTGTGACCTGTAGCGACCCGTAGCACTCACTTCGGTAGCCTTGAAGTGCTTTGAAAGGCTGGTCATGGCTCACATCGACACCATTATCCCAGAAACCCTAGACCCACTCCAATTTGCATACCGCCCCAACAGATACACAGATGACGCAATCTCTATTGCACTGCCCTTTGCCACCTGGACAAAAGGATGTGATAATGCTATTCATAGTACACTCAAAGCTCATCACTAAGCTAAGGACCCTGGGACTAAACATCTCCCTCTGCAACTGGATCCTGGGCTTCCTGACGGGCCGGCCCCAGGTGGTTAGGGTAGGCAACAACAAATCTGACACGCTGATCCTCAACATGGGGGCCCCTCAGGGGTGCATACTCAGTCCCCTCCTGTACTCTCTGTTCACCCATGACTCCATGGCCAAGCACGACTCCAACACCATCATTAAGTTTGCCGACGACACAACAGTGGTAGTCCTGATCGCCAACAACAACGAGACAGCCTATAGGGAGGAGGTCAGAGACCTGGCAGTGTGGTGCCAGGACAACAACCTCTCCCTCAATGTGATCAAGACAAAGGAGATGATCATGGACGACATCGACAGGGCTGTAGTGGAGCAGGTTGAGAGCTTCAAGTTACTTGGTGTCCACATCACCAACAAACTATCATGGTCCAAACACTCCAAGACAGTCGTGTAGAGGGTACGACAATGCCAGGTGACTGAAAATATTTGGCATGGGTCCTCCTATCCTCAAATTCTACAGCTGCACCATTGATAACATCCGGACTCGTTGCGTCACTGCCTGGTATGGCAACTGCTGTATACCTGTTGTATTCGGGTACGTGACAAATACAATTTTATTTGATTTTAGCATTGGCAAATGGGAATAACGCTCAAATTGGCTTAGGCTCCTCACCATGAGACTATAAAATGTAGCTAGCTTCATAAACATTTTTTGGGAATTGTGAAAATGATTTGGAATAAATTACCAAACTATAAACCTAGCTAGCCAGCTATGGGTAACTGTAGCTAGCTACCTGACGGGAGTGCTAGCTAGTTACGTTAGCTTGCTAGCTACATTAATAGCTTTAGGTTGGTTGTTTTTCAGCTCAACTTCAAGATTTTCACCAAAGACATTGCCTCTCTCTCCCTCGCTTGGGCAAGGGACATTTAAGGTACACTCTGATGTGACGATGTAAAACGTCATTCAAGGGCTGAGGGTTTAGGGCTGAGGGCTGTCTACTTTGCGTTTGAACTGCAGCCATGGACTCCTCTGTCTCTCTCCCAGGCTTCCCCATCATTCCTGCCATTACCCATGCTGTGGCCCGCGGGGTCTTCTATGATGACAGGTAATGTGTCAACTCCTCCCTCTGAATAATATGCTACTGTGCACAATAGTAGCAGAGGTTGACAGTGCAATGCACGCTGCATTAGTACGCTGCATCCTGTCAGTTACAATACTTATGTCCCAGTAAAGCTCAGGATCTTATTTGACTGTCTCAGTTGACTTTAGCCTCGTCTCTCCTTGTCTCCCAGATGCTGGATCAGTTCCGACACACACCTGCTCTACATCATCCATGGTCCTTTCCAAGCTGCCCTGCTGGTGAGTCTGCACTACCAAAACAAAAATATCTAACAAAAATAGAAACCAAAGTGGACAGTGTGCTCAAACTCGATCCCTCCTCCTCTGCTTCCCTCTGGCTGTTTCCAGGTGAACCTGTTCTTCCTACTCAACATAGTGCGTGTGCTGATCACCAAGCTGCAGGTGACCCATAGTGCGCAGTCCAATGCCTATATGAAGGCTGTGCGAGCCACTCTAATCCTGATACCTCTGCTGGGAGCCCAGTTCATCCTGGTTCCTTGGAGGCCAGAGGGACATAAGGCCAGGGCCATCTATGAGTTCACCATGAACATCTTCACACATTTCCAGGTATGGGTGTTTTTTTATTAAAAGCAAATCTGATAACCTTTCAACACCCAATATCCACAAGTGATATAAGGCCATTAAAGAATGTTTAATCTGGAGAAATATTCACTGAATAATTATTCCTGTATAGGGACTCCTGGTCGCAATTATATTCTGCTTTTGCAATGCAGAGGTAAGTGCCAGTATTTCTTAAATAGCTGATGATTACCCTCAGTCTATCATTTCATTTAGAAGTAGAATCATTGTCATTCAGGAATTCTATATATAATTGTTTGCCAGTATTTACTGATAAGGTTCAAGCTTGCATTTATGTTGCTCTTAAACCACTCTGTCTTTGGTTCCACAGGTGCAGGCATGTCTCAGAAGGAAATGGGCCCAGACCAAGCTGGTGTGGAAATGGACAGATTCCTACTCCCACTACAACACCAACTCCTCTGTGACCGAGACGAGTCGCGCTACAGTCAGCCTGGAGCTCACTCCTTCTGAGGAGGACACCATCATTAAGCCAGGTGGCAGTGTGCACTACCGAGTCAATGGACAGAGCAACGGCAAGCGCTGCACCAATAGGGAGATGGACACGCCAAGGATCCTGGAAACCACTGACATCTGAGAACATTGTATTGTCCATTCCAATAGGTGTCATCACATTATGCTGGTCACAAACAGGCTCACTTAGCTCACAGCGTGGCCACAGACAATTGGTCAGAGCAGAAAAAGAGGATCTCACACACACACACACACACACACACACACACACACACACACACACACACACACACACACACACTGTAAGAATATACGCACAAATGTGTACAAGATACACATGCAAGCACAAACACGCAACACAGACAAAGACACACACATTTGATAATGAATGATCCGTTTACAGGGTCCAGTTGAAACCTTGCAGACAAGTATTCACCCCAAATGTATATACATTTCACTGTAGCTTCTCACTGTTGCTCATGTTGGCCTTATGGAACAAATCCAGTGATACAAGGACCCAATGAAGATGGCTGTCTCTGGTAATGTTTGATCTTGGCCTTCAATGCGAATTAGTGTCTGATATAATCATTTTCTGTAGGCCTATTGTACCATTTGTACAGTATATAAGCACTCTTATATTTGATGAGTTAAACTCTGACACTCCTTTTATATTGTTAAAATTAGGATCTGTCTTTTTGATGTCACTTTAATGATGTGGAACTTATGATTTAATTTTGTTGCATAAGTTTGCCTTTTTAGAACCATGAAATTACTTGGCATAGTTCTGACTGCTGAATGTTGAGTTCTCAGAGGCAAGGAAGATGACTGACAGTGAATAAGGCACACAACAAAATGAGGAGTAGTGTGTCTGTGTGCTTTGACACTCTAATGGGAGAACCTATGATTCAGTGATGTGGGGTTGCCCTATGTCTGACAACACCCAAAAGTCACTTTTTATCCAGTCTTATTTTCTTACGGTTTTACAAGTCTTGTTTATTGAGTAGCTTTTCACCATATACAAATCTAAGGATATATGTATTATAGCACTGAGCTGCAGTTGAACTATTTATACATGCATACATATGTGTGTAGTGGGGAGAATTTGAAATGCTGCCGTTTATGAAAAACATTCCACTTTGACTTCAGAATAAATGCCTAACTGAATACACTACTTTATAAACCTATTTAATTGTGTAACAATGGTATTAAAATAAACTTTTATAATTGAGTTTTTTGCTTGTTATTTTCTATTTAAGTATAACTTTTTTTGTAATGTAGATGTGACTCACTCAGAATGTGATCTCTTCAAAGGCAGAGGTATTAAAATAAAGACCACCAGGAGTGAAAAGCTTTTGTTAAACTCACTCACTCTTCTCACTCACTCTACTCACTCTTCACACTCACTCTGCTCACTCACTCGGCTCACCAACTCTACTCACTCTACTCACTCACACTACTCACTCTCACTCTACTCTAGTCACTCACTCACTCACTCACTCACTCACTCACTCACTCACTCACTCACTCACTCACTCACTCACTCACTCACACTACTCACTCACTCACTACTCACTCACTCACTACTCACTCACTCTACTCACTCTCTACTCACTCTATTCACACTCTACTCACTCTATTCACACTCTACTCACTCACTCACTCACTCTACTCACTACTAACTACTCACTCTACTCTACTCACTCACTCACTCTACTCTCTCACTCTACTCTCTCACTCTACTCTACTCACTCACTCACTACTCACTCTACTTACTCACTCTCACTCACTCTCACTCTCACTCACTCTATTCTACTCACTCACTCACACTACTCACTACTTACTCACTCACTCTACATACTCTCACTACTCACTCACTCACTCACTCTACTCACTCACTCTACTCACTCACTCACTCTACTCACTTTCAATCACTCCACTCACTCACTCACTCTACTCACTACTAACTCTACTCACTACTAACTCTACTCACTCACTCTACTCACTCACTCTACTCACTCTCACTCACTCCCACTCTACTTAATCTTACAAATCGGAAGAGGGAATTTATTGCAAACCATTAAAATCAAAAAAGGGGGGTGGTATTTTTTCCAGACTCTTTTCATCGTATGTGCCGGTGGACAGGGCCTGTTTCAATCCTGTCTTGCTGGAAATTAAAGTTACCTTTCATGGGCTGATGGTGTTACTGCTCGGTGGCCTAGTTTAACTAGATTGAATTGTTTTATTATTGTGAGAAGCCTTAAGTGTATACGTGATCACATGAACCTAATAAATAATGTTGGCCTAAATTAAATGTAGGCCTAATGGCGAATCCCTATGCTACGCCATTGGCACAGGTTCATGAGGCGTCCACATATATATGCCTAATTCGCTTTCCCAACAGGTCTTTAGTTGGGTGATGTTACTATTTATTGCAGATAGAAGTCAATGAAAGTGCAACTTTGCATGATAAATAGGCCCACCGTAGGTTCCAACATGAAGATGGTGCTCTACACAAGCATTTTTCTGTAAGAAGTGTATGCTCTCCTCTCACCTCAGAACGACAGAACGGTGTGCAACATTGAATTCAACATAAATGGTACTGTAGCGACCAATTGAAAAACATTGTAATTACGGTGGCTAAGGTTGAAAACATTTGAAGTTTACCAGTAAACTACCAGAATTGTGGTCTCTTTCAAGAATTTTATGTAATCTATCACAAGACATTGAGTGTCCTTTTTGGGTACTTCAAATGATCACAGGTTTCTCTTCATGTTTGGTCTACTGTGTGGCCTTATCATATGCAAAAGCATTAAATAGTACCTGCAAAACACCAATCTCAACGTCAACAGTGAAGAGGCGACTCCAGGATGCTGCCCTTCTAAGGAGAGTTCCTCTGTTCAGTGTCTGTATTCTATTGCCCATCTTAATCTTTTCTTTTTATTGGCCAGTCTGAGATATGGCTTTTTCTTTGCCCCTCTGCGTAGAAGGCCAGCCTCTTCACTGTTGAAGTTGAGGCTGGTGTTTTGAGGGTACTATTTAATGAAGTTGTCAGTTGAGGACTTGTGAGGCGTCTCTTTCTCAAACTAGACACTAATGTACTTGACCTCTTGCTTAGTTGTGCCCACCCCTCCTCTTTCTATTCTGGTTAGAGCCAGTTTGCGCTGTTCTGTGAAGGGAGTAGTACACAGCATTGTACGAGACCTTCAGTTTCTTGGCAATTTCTCACAAGGAATAATCATTTCTCAGAACAAGAATAGACTAACAAGTTTCAGAAGAAAGTTATTTGTTTCTGGCCATTTTGAGCCTGTAATCGAACCCACAAATGCTGATGCTCTAGATACTCAACTAGTCTAAATAAGGCCAGTTTTATTGCTTATTTAATCATCACTACAGTTTTCAGCTGTGCTAACAATTGCAAAATTGTTTTAATGATTAGCCTCTTAAAGAAAATGATAAACTTGGATTAGCTAACACAATGTGCCATTGGAACACAGGAGTGATGGTTGCTGATAATGGGCCTCTGTACACCTATGTAGATATCCCTTTTTTTTAATCAGCCGTTTCCAGCTACAATAGCCATTTACATCATGAACGTCTACACTGTATTTCTGATCAATTTGATGTTATTTTAATGGACCACATTTTTTTTGCTTTTCTTTCAAAAACAAGGACATTTCTATGTGACCCCAACTTTTGAAGGGCAGTGTATGTGTATATATATATATTATTATTTTTACACCAAAGCCTATATACTACCCACCACTGCGAACTGTATGCACTCGTTGGCTGGCCCTCGCTTCATATTCGTCGCCAAACCCACTGGCTCCAGGTCATCTATAAGTCTCTGCTAGGTAAAGCCCCGCCTTATCTCAACTCACTGGTCACCATAGCAGCACCCACCTGTAGAACGCGCTCCAGCAGGTATATTTCACTGGTCACCCCCAAAGCCAATTCCTCCTTTGGCCGCCTTTCCTTCTAGTTCTCTGCTGCCAATGACTGGAACGAACTGCGAAAATCACTGAAGCTGGAGACTCATATCTCCTTCACTAAATTTAAGCACCAGCTGTCAGAGCAGCTCACAGATCACTGCACCTGTACATAGCCCATCTGTATATAGCCCATCCAACTACCTCATCCCCATACTGTTATTTATTTATTTTGCTCCTTTGCACCCCAGTATCTCTACTTGCACACTCATCTTCTGCACATATATCACTCCAGTGTTTTATTGCTAAATTGTAATAATTTTGCCACTATGACCTATTTATTGCCTTACCTCCCTTATTTGCACACACTGTATATAGACTTTTTCTATTGTATTATTGACTGTATGTTTGTTTATTCCACGTGTGTTGTTGTTTGTGTCGCACTGCTTTGCTTTATCTTGGTCAGGTCGCAGTTGTAAATGAGAACTTGTTCTCAACTAGCCTACCTGGTTAAATAAAGTGAAATAAAAGAAAATATATAATAGTTTTATTTATTTTATTATGTCAACAAATGTATTTGTTGTCAATATTTTGGAGTCAAACTGGTGGCAGTAGTGAAGAAAGTAAATAGTTGGAAAAGTTAATTGAATGTTAATGCTATTGTTGATTAGTGTAACAATCGTCGTTGGTGGAATTAGACCAAAATGCAGCGTGGGGTAGGTTAATCATATTCTTTAATGATAACCAGAAAAACAAGAAAGAGAGAACCAACAAAACGTACAGCCTTGTAGGGCTCAACAGCAACAATACAAGGACAAGATCCCACAACATAGGTGTTAAAAGGCTACCTAAGTATGATTCCCAATCAGAGACAACAATAGACAGCTGCCTCTGATCGCCAAACACAAAGAAATACAACACATAGAATGCCCACCCAAATCACACCCTGACCAAAACAAATAGAGACATAAAAAGGCTCTCTAAGGTCAGGGTGTGACAATTAGACAGTTTCAAATTAATTAGGCTATTTTCTCTTGAACCATATGGTATCTGCTAGAAACTCAGGGACAATATTGACACATAAATTAATACTATATATGAATACATACAGCTTGGGTGAAGGCCTTGTCTGCATAAGCATTGGACAAAACACAGAACCGTCGACATTGGAAACAAAATGTTGCATCTGCAGCAATCGAGCATTGCAGCATTCTTCCTATGACCAATTGTTATTAAATTAATGTTTTTGGACAGAAAATCTGCAGCTAGAGTAGGATTCTAAGCTAACTTGGGCTGGATTCTCTGTTCCAAGAGAATCAGGAACAGTTGGAGGTGGAGGGGGCTGTGGAGCTATTATCGTGGCCGCGCTTGTGGAAGGGTGGGTAGGCTCTGCATGCGGAGCTACCTGGAGCTCAGCAGCCTCATTCTTTTACTGTTAATAATATCCTGTTGTGACTAGGGGGCAGTATTTTCATTTTTGAAAAAAAAAACATTCCCGTAGTAAACGGGATATTTTGTCAGGACAAGATACGAGAATATGCATATAATTGACAGCTTAGGATAGTTTGCAAAACTGTAAAAATATTGTCTGTGAGTATAACAGAACTGTTATGTTGCAGGCGAAAGCCTGAGAAAAATCCAATCCGGAAGTGCCCCATGTTTTGAAAGCTCTACGTTCCAATGAGTCCCTATTGAGCAGTGAATGGGCTATCAACCAGATTACTCTTTCTCCGTATTCCCCAAGGTGTCTACAGCATTGTGACATAGTTTTACGCATTTATGTTGAAGAATACCCGTAAGCAGCTACATTGCGCAAGTGGTCACCTGATGCTGCCAGAGAGATTCTCGCGTAAAATACAGAGGTAGCCATTACTCCAATCGGTCCTACTGAAAAACTAATTGTCCCGATGGATATATTATCGAAAAGATATTTGAAAAACACCTTGAGGATTGATTATAAACAACGTTTGCCATATTTCTGTCGATATTATGGAGCTAATTTGCAATATTTTTTGCAGTTTTCGTGACTGCAATTTCCGGGCAATTTCTCAGCCAAACGTGAAGAACAAACGGAGCTATTTCGCATACAAAAATAATATTTTTGGAAAAAAGGAACATTTGTTATCTAACTGGGGATCTCGTGAGTGAAAACATCCGAAGCTCATCAAAGGTAAACAATTTAATTTGATTGCTTTTCTGATTTCCGTGACCAAGTTACCTGCTGCTAGCTGGCCAAAATGCTATGCTAGGCTATCGATAAACTTACACAAATGCTTGTCTAGCTTTGGCTGTAAAGCATATTGTAACGGTTTTCTAGGTGTGAAGGAGAGTCGGACCAAAATGCAGCGTGTAGATTGCGATCCATGTTTAATGAACAACGTAAACACGAATTAACACAAACACTACAAAACAAAGAACGTAAATAACGAAACGAAAACCGAAACAGCCTATACTTGTGTCAACTAACACAGCGACAGGAACAAAGACACTAAGGACAATCACCCACGACAAACTCAAAGAATATGGCTGCCTAAATATGGTTCCCAATCAGAGACAACGATAAACACCTGCCTCTGATTGAGAACCACTCCAGACAGCCATAGACTTTGCTAGATACCCCACTAAGCTACAATCCCAATACCAACACCAAAACCCCAAGACAAAACACACCACAATACAAAAACCTCAT
Source organism: Oncorhynchus keta (assembly GCF_023373465.1). NCBI lineage: Eukaryota > Metazoa > Chordata > Actinopteri > Salmoniformes > Salmonidae > Oncorhynchus > Oncorhynchus keta. Next base: position 25,635,713 of record NC_068448.1, read on the forward strand.
GCCACACCCTGGTCTGACCCAATACATGAAGATAAACACAAAATACTTTGACCAGGGCGTGACAGAACCCCCCCCCCCTAAGGTGCGGACTCCTGAACGCACCTCAAAACAATAGGGAGGGTCCGGGTGGGCATCTGTCCATGGTGGCGGCTCCGGCGCGGGACGTGGACCCCACTCAGTCAATGTCTTAGTCCCCTCTCCTTGCGTCCCTGGATAGTCCACCCTCGCCGCCGACCATGGCCTAGTAGTCCTCACCCAGAAACCCACTGGACTGAGGAGCAGATCGGGACTGAAGGGAAGCTCGGGAGTGAGAGAAAGCTCAGGAGTGAGAGGAAGCTCAGGAGTGCGAGGAAGCTCAGGAGTGAGAGGAAGCTCAGGCAGGTAGATAGATCTACCAGATCCTGGCTGGCTGGTGGTCTCAGCAGATCCTGGCTGACTGGCGGATCCTGGCTGACTGGCGGATCCTGGCCGACTGGCAGATCTGGAAGAGTCTGGTTGACTGGCAGATCTGGAAGAGTCTGGTTGACTGGCAGATCTGGAAGAGTCTAGTTGACAGGCAGATCTGGAAGAGTCTGGTTGACAGGCAAGATCTGGAAGAGTCTGGTTGACTGGCAAGATCTGGAAGAGTCTGGTTGACTGGCAGATCTGGAAGAGTCTAGTTGACAGGCAGATCTGGAAGAGTCTGGTTGACTGGCAGATCTGGAAGAGTCTGGTTGACTGGCAGATCTGGAAGAGTCTGGCTGACTGGCGGATCCTGGCAGACTGAAAGATCTGGCGGATCCTGGCAGACTGAAAGATCTGGCTGCTCCATGCTGACTGGCAGCTCTGGCTGCTCCACGCTGACTGGCGGCTCTGGCTGCTCCACGCTGACTGGCGGCTCTGGCTGCTCCATGTAGGCTGACAGCTCTGGCGGCTTCTTACAGACTGGCAGCTCCGTGCAGACTGGCAGCTTCTTGCAGACTGGCAGCTCCCTACAGACTGGCAGCTCCTTGCAGACTGACAGCTCCTTGCAGACTGGCAGCTCCGTGCAGACTGGCAGCTCCTTGCAGACTGGCAGCTCCTTGCAGACTGGCAGCTCCTTGCAGACTGGCAGCTCCTTGCAGACTGGCAGCTCCTTGCAGACTGGCAGCTCCTTGCAGACTGGCAGCTCTGGTTGCTTCATGCAGACTGACATCTCTGGCTGCTCCTTGCAGACTGACAGCTCCGTGCAGACTGGCAGCTCCTTGCAGACTGGCAGCTCCGTGCAGACTGGCAGCTCCTTGCAGACTGGCAGCTCTGGCTGCTTCATGCAGACTGACATCTCTGGCTGCTCCATGCAGACTGACAGCTCTGGCTGCTCCATGCAGACTGACAGCTCTGGCTGCTCCATGCAGACTGACAGCTCTGGCTGCTCCATGCAGACTGACAGCTCTGGCTGCTCCATGCAGACTGACAGCTCTGGCTGCTCCATGCAGACTGACAGCTCTTGCTGCTCCATGCAGACCGACAGCTCTGGCTGCGCTGAACAGGCGGGAGACTCCAGCAGCACTGCAGAGGAGGAAGGCTCTGGCTGCGCTGAACAGGCGGGAGACTCCGGCAGCGCAGGAGAGGAGAAAGGCTCCGGCAGCGCTGGAGAGGTGAGGCGCACTGTAGGCCTGATGCGTGGTGCTGGCACTGGTGGTACTGAACCAAGGATACGCACAGGAAGCCTGGTGCGGGGAGCTGTTACCGGAGGGCTGGGGTGTGGAGGTGGTACTGGATAGACCGGACCGTGCAGGCGCACTGGAGCTCTTGAGCACCGAGCCCGTCCAACCTTACCTGGTTGAATGCTCTCGGTCGCCCTGCCAGTGCAGCGAGGTGGAATAGCCCGCACTGGGCTATGCAGGCGAACCGGAGACACCGAGCGCAAGGCTGGTGCCTCTAAGCCAGCCCAAGGAGACGCACTGGGGACCAGATGCGTAGAGCCGGCTTCATGGCATTTGGCTCGAAGCTCAATCTAGCCCGGCCGATACGCTGAGCTGGAATATACTGCACCGGGCTATGCACCCGCACTGGAGACACCGTGCGCACCACAGCATAACACGTTGCCTGCCCGGTCTCTCTAGCCCCCCGGTAAGTACAGGGAGTTTGCGCAGGTCTCCTACCTGGCATAGCCATACTCCCTGGGAGCCCCCCCAATACATTTTTGGCGCTGACTCTCAGGCTTCCATCCGCGTCGCCGTGCTTGCTTCGCCAACTCCATTCTCTGATAACCTTCCGCGCACTGCTCCATCGAATCCCAGGCGGGCTCCGGCACTCTCCCTGGATCGACCGCCCACCTGTCTATCTCCTCCCAAGAAGTATAGTCCATACTGTCCTCCTCTTTGGGCTGCTCCTGTTGCCTCTTCTCCTGCTGCACCTTTGGGCGGCTACACTCCCCTGGTTTAGCCCAGGGTCCTCTCCCGTCAAGGATTTCCTCCCATGTCCAGAAATCCTTATTGCGCATCTCCTCTTTGGGCTGCTCCTGCCTGTTGACACGCTGCTTGGTCCGTTTGTGGTGGGTGATTCTGTAACGGTGTTCTAGGTGTGAAGGAGAGTCGGACCAAAATGCAGCGTGTAGATTGCGATCCATGTTTAATGAACAACGTAAACACGAATTAACACAAACACTACAAAACAAAGAACGTAAATAACGAAACGAAAACCGAAACAGCCTATACTTGTGTCAACTAACACAGCGTCAGGAACAAAGACACTAAGGACAATCACCCACGACAAACTCAAAGAATATGGCTGCCTAAATATGGTTCCCAATCAGAGACAACAATAAACACCTGCCTCTGATTGAGAACCACTCCAGACAGCCATAGACTTTGCTAGATACCCCACTAAGCTACAATCCCAATACCAACACCAAAACCCCAAGACAAAACACACCACAATACAAAAACCCCATGCCACACCCTGGCCTGACCCAATACATGAAGATAAACACAAAATAATTCGACCAGGGCGTGACACATATTTTGAAAATCTGAGATGACAGTGTGATTAACAAAAGGCTAAGCTGTGTCTCAATATATTTCATTTGTGATTTTGATGAATAGGAATATTTTCTAGGGATATTTATGTCCGTTGCGTTATGCTAATTAGTGTCAGGCGATGATTACGCTCCCGCATGCGGGATGGGGAGTCACTAGGTTTTTAATGTAACTAGCCTAAATATAGATTGTGTTGTTTACTAGGGCCTACTTGGTATCGCTGTTTTGTTCTGTTTGCAATCATTTGTTCTTATTCACGGTTGTGTCCGTTTTCTAAGCCAAACTGCTATTCAGTATTTTTGTTTGCATGCATGAATAACTAGGCTACTACTTTCGGCATTTAGTTTGCATTCTTTTGGTAAGACAGCTATGTGTACGACTGCATTCACATAGGATAATTCATCTATTACAAACAGTGTATCTATCTTGTAGCCTATATGCATTACCAAAACCGCCTTGCTTTAGTGTGTAGGGCACGGTCCATAGTGCTGATACAGCGGAGATAGGCAACAGAAATACTGAAATACCCTAGCCACTGGTTTTCTGTCTAAAAAATGTCAAGTAATAACAACTGGTCATAGGAAGAGAGTGGCTGGAATACTTGGTTGCTGCAGATGCAAAAAAACAAAATTTCCCATATTGAAAGTTCTGTGTTGGGTCCAATGTTAAAGCAGACAAGACCCAAGCTGGGCATTCTAACTGGAAGCATGCGATTGATATAAATATGATTAAATAGAGCCTTTATTGCATGGAACTCCGTTCCATCTCATATTGCTCAAGTGAACAGCAAACCTGAAAAAGCAACACCTCACGGCACTACAGCTCTCCCCTATTTGACCAAGATAGTTTGTGTGTATGTATTGATATGTAGGCTACGTGTGCCTTTTGAATTTATTTATGTCCTTGAGCTGTTCTTGTCTATTAATGTTCTATATTATGTCATGTTTCTTGTTTTATGTGGACCCCAGGAAGAGTAGCTGCTGCTTTTGCAACAGCTAATGGAAATCCTAATAAAACACCAAAAGCCTGTTATTATTTAATGAAGTGCACTTTAATATAGAAAATTCAATGCATCTGATTTTTTAAATATAAATAAAGACTTGCTGAAGTGCCAAAATTCATCATTTTGACATGTCCCTCTGTGCTCCCTCTCTGACTTTGAGGAAGATTTGAAACCACTTAATCCCAGCGTTTCACCATCACTGTAAAGCCCTAGTTATTTTGTTGCTTTGACAAAGTCATTTCTGAAGATGATTTATTTGATGCGATTCATCTAATCACATGAAATGTCTGTCCCTCATGGTAAAAGGTCAACCCTATTAAGTGAAAGGAAAGGGGGACAACCTAATCAGTTGTACAACTGACTGCCTTCAAGTGAACAGTGAACTGAAATCTCATTTTAACATGGTTAAACTATTCATTTCAAAAGAAACATTGAACATATACTGTAACAGTGGAATCAGAGTGTAAAAGCAGGTTAGCTGTTTCTACTCTATTTGGACATTTTCTGGTGTTTTATGGTGGAAAACTGAATGGGTCGAGCATAACTCGCCATCCCTGTTACGCATAGATAGACAGGTTAAACATGTTTTAACAATAACATATTTGGGTGAAGCTTGCATTCAATTGTCCCTTCCTGTTACACAAAGCAAACTTCCATCCCCCTGTCACGACAGGATTTATGACTGATTTAAAATGAAATGGTCAACCCTGTTACTTTATTTAGCACTTAGTAGGCACTTACTATAATTTATTTTTCCATTTAACCTCTTGAGATGTGTTTTACTAAGCTAAAATTAGGTGAACATATACAGTACCAGTCAAGTTTGGACACACTTACTCATCAAGCATTTCTTTTTTCTTTTTAATATTTTCTACATTAGTAGTGAAGACATCAAACTATGAAATAACACATTTGGAATCATGTAGTAACCAAAAAAACTGTTAAACAAATCAAAATATATTTGAGATTCTAAGTAGCCACCCTTTGCCTTGACAGCTTTGCACACACTGGCATTCTCTCAACCAGCTTCACCTGGAATGATTTTCCAACAGTCTTGAAGGAGTTGCTACATATGCTGAGCACTTGTTGGCTGCTTTTCCTTCATTCTGCAGTCAAATAACTTTTACACGGCCTCCCGGGTGGCGCAGTGGTCTAGGGCACTGTAGCCGTGCCACCGGAGACTCTGGGTTCGCGCCCAGGCTCTGTCGCAGCCGGTAGCGACCGGGAGGTCCGTGGGGTGACGCACAATTGGCCAAGCGTCATCTGGGTTAGGGCGGGTTTGGCCGGAAGGGATATCCTTGTTTCATCGCGCACCAGCGACTCCTGTGGCAGACCGGGAGCAGTGCATGCTAACCAAGGTGGCCAGGTGCACGGTGTTTCCTCCGACACATTGGTGCGGCTGGCTTCCGGGTTGGATGCGCACTGTGTTAAGAAGCAGTGCAGCTTGGTAGGGTTGTGTTTCGGGGACGCATGGCTTTCGACCTTCGTCTCTCTCGAGCCTATACGGGAGTTGTAGCGATGAGACAAGATACCACGAAATTAGGGAGAAAAGGGGATAAAAAATAAAATAGCTTTTACACAGCCTGGAGGTGTGTTTGGTCATTGTCCTGTTGAAAAACAAATGATAGTGGGATTAAGCACAAACCAGATGGGATGGTGTATAGCTGCAGAATGCTGTGGTAGCCATGCTGCCTTGATAGCCATGAATGCTGTGGTAGCCATGCTGCCTTCAGTGTGCCTTGAATTCTACATAAATGAATTCTAAACAATGTCACCAGCAAAACACCCCCACACCATTACACCTCCTCCTCCATGTTTCACGGTGGGAACCACACATGCAGAGATCATCCATTCACCTACTATGTGTCTCACAAAGACAGAGGTTGGAAGAAAAAATCTCAAATTTGGACTCATAAGAACAAAAGGACAGATTTCCACCGGTTTAATGTCCATTACTCGTGTTTCTTGGCCCAAGAAAGTCATCTTCTTTAGTAGTGGTTTCTTTGCAGCAATTTGACCACGAAGGCCTGATCCAAGCAATCTCCTCTGAACAGTTGATGTTGAGTTGTGTCTGTTGCTTGAACTCTGTGAAGCATTTATTTGGGCTGCAATCTGAGGTGCAGTTAACTCTTATTAACTTGTCCTCTGCAGCAGAGGTATCTCTGGGTATTCCTTTCCTGTGGTGGTCCTCATGAGAGACAGTTTCATCATAGCACTTGATGGTTTTTGCAACTGCACTTCAAGAAACTTTCAAAGTTCTTGAAATGTTCTGTATTGACTGACTTTCATGTCTTAAAGTAATGATGGACTGTCATTTATCTTTGCTTATTTGAGCTGGTCTTGCCCTAATATGGACTTGGTCTTTAAACAAATAGGGCTATCTTCTGTATACCACCCCTACCTGTCACAGCTGTTGAAGGAGGAGGACCAAGGTGCAGTTTGGTGAGTGTACATATTCTTTATTTAAGATGACGCCGACAAAAACAATAAACACTACAAACAAACCGTGAAGCGAAAGGCTATGTGCCCTAAACCAGGTCAACTTCCCACAAAGACAGGTTGTACGGCGTTCGTCTGTTGAAGAAGAGTCGGACCAAAATTCAGCGTGGTGGTTACTCATGTTCTTTAATGAAGAATAGACGATATATGAAATAACTATAGATACACAAAACAACAAACGGAACGAGAAAACCTGTACAGCCTGTCTGGTGTCAACTAACACAGAGACAGGAACAATCACCCACGAAAACACTCACAGAATATGGCTGCCTAAATATGGTTCCCAATCAGAGACAACGAGAATCACCTGACTCTGATTGAGAACCGCCTCAGGCAGCCATAGACTACGTCGACGCCCCACAAAACCCCAAGACAAAAAACACACCACAATAACCCATGTCACACCCTGGCCTGACCAAATATATAAAGAAAACACAAAATACTAAGACCAAGGCGTGACACAGGTGGGAAAAAGGGCTACCTAAGTATGGTTCTCAATCAGAGACAACAATAGACAGCTGTCCCTGATTGAGAACCCTACCAGGCCAAAACATAGAAATACAAATAATAGAATATAGAATACCCACCCCAACTCACACCCTGACCAAACCAAAATAGAGACATAAACAGGATCTCTAAGGTCAGGGCGTGACACTACCTTGTCACAACACAACAGATTAGCTCAAATGCATTATGGAAATAAATTCCACAAATTAACTTTTAACAAGGCACACCTGTTAATTGAAATGATTTCCAGGTGACTAGCTCATGAAGCTGGATGAGAGAATGCCAAGAGTGTGCAAAGCTGTCATCAAGGTAAACGGTGGCTACTTTGAAGAATCTGAAATATAAAATATATTTTGATTTGTTTAACACTTTGTTAGTTACTACATGATTCCATATGTGTTATATATATTTCATAGTTTTGATGTCTTCAGTATTATTTTACAATGTAGAAAATAATAAAAATAAAGAATGTGTAGGTGTGTCCAAACTTTTGACTGGTACTGTATATTTATTTTACTAAGTTTCACTAACCAAAAAGCTTTTGAAGAACAGTGCACACCATTCTGGGGAAATGTGTCATTCGGTACACACCGTCACGCAATGTAGTGTAGTGACCTTAATCAAACACCTAGCAACCTCATCAAGAGGTTCTGTCCTCTTGGGGTTGGCTTCACAGTCGCTGGACATGGAAATGTGTTCAGTATAAATAAATATACACAATATGTAGAAACCAGCTCCTCCTTCACCAGGGACCGACTAGCCAGCAGATCTGACCCACTGCTTAAAGCTTTACTAGTGTCGGACAGGCTTCCTGTGTAGATTATTAGACAATTTATGCTTAATCCAGAAATGTGGTCGTAGACTCCTATGGAGGGTGTGACGCAATTCCTGAGCCTCCGGAGGCATGCAGAGGCCAAATTGAGCCCCGTACCGCATCGCTGTGGGCCTCCGAAAAGTTGTAACATTGAGGAGGGCTCAGTATAGGTTGGTTGACAGTAGATGGGGGCGGGAGGTCACTTCCTTGGCAACTTCCTTCACAACAGTTCTGCTAACATCTCTGTGCTGTTCCTCGAAGCGCAATAAGTATGAATGTCCTGACTTCTGCAGAGGTCGTATCACTGTAAATGCTGCACGTCTAATGCAGACAATGGATAGACCATGCAGCGCCTTTAAGACATGTGGAGCCAGCGCAAGATATGTCTCGGGAAACATACCTCAATCCAGGGATGAGAAATGCATTGTACTCTGAATTGTCTCATTATCCAAACTGATGCACTGAGAAGATTGAACAAATGTGCTGTTATTGAATCTTCTTGGTGTAACAATTGGAATAATGGGACAATTCAAAAGTACAATGCATTTCTCATCCCTAGATTGAGGTACTTTTCCCGAGACATATTCCACGCCAGCTCCGGGGTGTCTTAATCTACACAGGAAGCTTGTCCAACCCTAATGCAGCTGTAAGCAAGCAGGTTTGATCTGTTGACTAGGGACTGATCTAGAGCAGATGCTTCGACCCACCACCGGTAATATCAGAACTCTGGGTGACATTATAAGGTCCTACCGAGATTTGAACTCGGATCACTGGATTCAGAGTCCAAAGTTCTATCCATTACACACTAGGAATGGATGACAACATGGCAGCTGAATTTAAGTTTATAAAAGATGGTCACAGCAACATTCTATTTCCTGTATTCAGAACAAACCTACTCTACTGTTTGACATTTTGATTCAAAGCAATGATGTGTAGTAGCTCAACAGCGTTTAGCCATCAGAACCCGCAGCTGCACTCGGGTCGGACAGTCCTTTAATCTTCTTGGTGTAACAGTTGGGATAATGGGACAATTTGGAGTTCCATGCCTTTCTCATCTCTGGATTGAGGTACGTTTTCCAAGACATATCTCTCGCCGGCTCTGAGGTCTCTTAATCTACACAGGAATGCTGTTCGACCCTAGTGCTAAATTTGCACTGCAAATGTGAATAGATGCACAATAGAGTTGCTATACAAATTAAAATGAGTCTGAACTCAAATATTGTTAGCCTGTTTCTATAGAAAATATTAATATCATGACGACGCCAGTGCAGACATGTCTATAATAAATGAATAATGGTTTCTGCAGGCCAGGCATAACCAGTGCATTGACATAAATGCTGGAAACCCAAAGCTCCATGTTTGAAGTGAGGCGTGAAAGTGATTGAATCCATTATTCATCATCCTAGTCCCTCTCTATGGCAATGTAGCAGGCTAGACCTTTAGGCCATTGCAAAACATAGACACCAATAACTTTTCAGAATAGGCCTGCCAGTGATGGTAAGTGCTGTCCCTTTACAACACACCTAACCTGTTAAGGATGTCGAGAATCCTGCCAGTGATGGTAAGTGCTGTCCCTTTACAACACACCTAAGTGCCATTGCTGCTATATCTGGCAAGTGTTGCCATTGATAATATAAATATTATATCAGCTTTGAAGTGAATGTCAGCAATGGAAGACTAGTCAAACAAATTCAGAGAACACGCCATTTCACAGTTTGTTGAGCCCCAACATGTTTATGAGTGCACACACTCTCTGGCCATCGGAGAGACAATGGAAAACAAGGCACTTCACTCAATGTTTTTGTCATGACCATAATAGGTATCACAACCTGCAAACCTGCCCTTACACCGCCATCACCATGGGATCACTCTCTGCAGGGTTGGATAAAAGCGGATGTTTCCGTTTTTCAGGGATACAGTACTTTCAAACTAACTTCCGTTTCCCCTAAATTTCTTTTTATGCATGCTATGCTAGGTTACCATGGGACGACCAGTAAGGACAACATTTGATGAGTCCCATTTGGGTAGCTTTAGATTAGCTGGGTTGACCAGACAGATAGGCTCTTGCTGCAATTGGATCACTATTATGTCTGGTCAACCAGGCTTGGGCAGCTTTTATGGGACCCCAACTGAAAATATTGCCTGGATGCTCATCAGTCAGCATTAAGAAATTAGATACACAGAACCCTTTCAAAATCTATGATGCCCTGGATCAGCGTTTCCCAAACTCTGTCCTCAGGACCTCAAGGGGTGCACATTTTGTTTTTTGTCCTAACACTACCCAGCTGAATCAAATGATCAAAGCTTGATGATAAGTTGATTCATTGAATCAGCTGTGTGGTGCTAGAGCAAAAACTAAAACGTGCTCCCCTTGGGATTGCGAGGACCGAGTTTGGGAAACCCTGCCCTAGATAATCCGGTTGGTGTTATAGTAAGTGTCTTGTTTAGAAATATCTCAATCATAGCAGCTGGTTTCGCTATGACTATAAATATAAGTCTGAGTCTAGGTTACTACCACCAGAGAGCGCTAGAGCCTACAGATTTACTCAGCGTCCATCCAGCATGTTCTTGTTTTGATATGATGATCTTCTTCTCTGTCTTGTGTCATACTAGAAAACACTAACAGTTTTGTCAGTTTAGAGGGTTATAATACCATAATCTTATGTCACTCCATCCACATAAATTAGAAGAGGATCATTTAGTCTTATGGAAAAATTAGACCGAGACTAGAAGATGAGCATACATTACCTTGATCGCCGAAGGCTTACCATGTACACCGTCATGACAATCCTCCTATACTAGTGTGCGTTTGGTGTGCGTGTCCATACCACCCAAATGCATTTGACCTCTTCATAATTCACCATTAAGGTCAACCACATGGGCTGCATTTACGCAGGCAGCCCAATTCCGATCTTTTTTTCCCACAAATTATTATTTTGACCAATGAGATCAGCGCTGAAAAACATCTGATGTGAAAAGATCTGATGTGAATGGTCAAAAGTCAAATGTGAATGGTCAAAAGTCAAATAAGTGGAAAAATATCAGAATTGGGCTGCCTATGTAAACGCAGCCATGGCAGTAGCAACATGTGGCCAGAAATCAATTACTGCATGTCCCTGTCAATTTGAATCTTTACAGGGGACATCTACAGTCTTCAACGTGAAGTTCTTTACTATCTCCTGTGCATCAGAGGCAGGGGCGCAAATGTGTTTTTAGAAGTGGGGGGGGCATAACTATTTCTTATAAAAAATATAAAAAATCCTGTAGGATAAACTCTCCAAACAGCCTACCCGACCACTCGGCGGCGTCTGCATGGTCCTAAAGCACACCGTTATCTCGTTTTGTATCACATTCCAATATATTTTTTATTTTATTTTATAAAAATGTTTTACCCCTTTTCCTTCACAATTTCATGGTATCCAATTGGTAGTTACAGTCTTGTCCCATCGCTGCAACTCCTGTACGTGTCCTCCGAAAAACAACCGTGTCAAGCCGCACTACTTATTGACACACTGCTTGCTTAACCAGGAAGCCAGCCGCACAAATTTGTCGGAGGAAACACCATCCAACTGGCGACCGTGTCAGCTTGCATGCGCCTGGCCCGCCACAGGTGTTGCAACAGCACGATGGGACAAGAACATCCAGGCATGCCAGACCCTCCCCTAACCCAGACGACGCTGGGCCAATTGTGCACCGCCTCATGTGTCTCCCGGTCGCGGCCGACTGGGACACAACCCAGGATCAAACCCAGATTTGTAGTGACGCCTCTAGCACTGCGATTTTTTATTTTATTTTATTTATTTATTTTTATTTCACCTTTATTTAACCAGGTAGGCTAGTTGAGAACAAGTTCTCATTTGCAACTGTGACCTGGCCAAGATAAAGCATAGCAGTGTGAACATACAACACAGAGTTACACATGGAGTAAACAATTAACAAGTCAATAACACAGTAGGGGAAAAAAAGGGGAGTCTTTATACATTGTGTGCAAAAGGCATGAGGTAGGCGAATAATTACAATTTTGCAGATTAACACTGGAGTGATAAATGATCAGATGGTCATGTACAGGTAGAGATATTGGTGTGCAAAAGAGCAGAAAAGTAAATCAAATAAAAACAGTATGGGGATGAGGTAGGTAAAAATGGGTGGGCTATTTGCCGATAGACTATGTACAGCTGCAGCAATCGGTTAGCTGCTCAGATAGCAGATGTTTGAAGTTGGTGAGGGAGATAAAAGTCTCCAACTTCAGCGATTTTTGCAACTCGTTCCAGTCACAGGCAGCAGAGAACTGGAACGAAAGGCGGCCAAATGAGGTGTTGGCTTTAGGGATGATCAGTAAGATACACCTGCTGGAGCGTGTGCTACGGATGGGTGTTGCCATCGTGACCAGTGAACTGAGATAAGGCGGAGCTTTGCCTAGCATGGACTTGTAGATGACCTGGAGCCAGTGGGTCTGGCGACGAATATGTAGCGAGGGCCAGCCGACTAGAGCATACAAGTCGCAGTGGTGGGTGGTATAAGGTGCTTTAGTGACAAAACGGATGGCACTGTGATAAACTGCATCCAGTTTGCTGAGTAGAGTGTTGGAAGCAATTTTGTAGATGACATCGCCGAAGTCGAGGATCGGTAGGATAGTCAGTTTTACTAGGGTAAGTTTGGCGGCGTGAGTGAAGGAGGCTTTGTTGCGGAATAGAAAGCCGACTCTTGATTTGATTTTCGATTCGAGATGTTGGATGCAGTGCCTTAGAGTGCCTTAGACCACTGCGCTACTTGGGAGATCCTCACATTTCAATGATAAAACTGGGGGGGACAAAAATGCAATTTCAGAATGTGAGGGGGACCGAATGTATCTGAGACAATCCTTAATCTGATTTGAGCTAAGAACCTGATGAGTGTTAATCAACATGTTTGCCTAATTGGCACCTCCTACTAGACCCTTTGCTAATCTGCATTTCCAACTCGTCCCCGGGATGCTGGACATGTTAAGTGTGTATTGGTACAGTCTCCTCTCATCCATTTGATTAACCAGAACAGAGCTGTCTTGACCTGCCTCCACAGCCGACATCTTGGAATCCCATGGCTCTTACAAAGCCCTCAGACTCACAATAAGACATTCAGACAAGGGCAAACCAATTCCACAATGGACCATAAGCAGACAACATAGGCTGCGTTTAGACAGGAAGACCAATTCTGATATTTTCTCCACTAATTGGTATTTTGACCAATCACATCAGGTCTTTTCACATCAGCTCTTTTTTAGAGCTGATCTGGTTGATCAAAAGACCAAATATTTCCTGTCTAAACGCAGCTACAGAAACACATTACATTTGCAGGATGAATGACTTTCAGTCAGAAACCTTCAGGTCTATTCCCAATGTATACATGTATTTGTAATGAAGACTTCTATATGTATTGAATGTACTTAGACATACACTTACTATAGAGTAATCACATGTCAGTGAACTGCCAGCGAGTGAAAATGTCCTTAGAAAAAGCCATTCTCTCTCCAGAGAATCTCAAATTGGGATGGAGCTACATAGAGGGTTCATATTCAAATTGTGGTTGGACTTTTTCTCATTCCCCCTCACTCTATCTCTCTGGACACACCTCAATAGAGCAAACAAAAACAATCCTTTTTGTGGGCTTTTGGTACAGGGAACAGTTTGTGGACTTAGAATGTTAGCTGTGTCAAGTCAGGTCGAGAGCAAACACAACAGCTTTAGAGATTTATTGCAAGCCGGGCTTCAGGAATGAATGAGGAGTATTTGTGCTGCAGAGTCTCAATAGTGCTCTTGTCAAATGTACCATGCCTATGTGGCCAGCGGGGTGTGAGGATGCATATCTATTTTCATCATGGGTGAATCGGTCATGCCGATCTAACGGTCATCTGATGAGGAAGGATCGGACCAAAGCGCAGCGTGATAAGTGTTCATGATTTTTATTAACACTGAACACTAGAACAAAATAACAAAGTGAGAAAGGAAAAAACCGAAACAGTCCTGTCAGGTGCAGAACACTAAACAGAAAACAACTACCCACAAAACACAGATGGAAAAAGGCTACTTAAGTATGGTTCCCAATCAGAGACAACAATATACATCTGTCCCTGATTGAGAACCATACCCAGCTAAAACAAAGAAATACAAAACATAGAAAAATGAACATAGAATGCCTCTAGTGCGGGGACCCTCGCTACCGACCACGGACTGGGGACCCTCATTGCCGGCCCCGGATAGGACACCCTCGCTGGGGGCCCCGGACTGGGCACCCTCATTGAGGGCCCCGGACTGGGCACCCTCATTGCGGCCCCGGACTTGAGGGCGACTCTGGAGGCTCCGGACCGGAGACCGTCGTTGGAGAGAGGAGACGCAGAGACAGCCTGGTTCGTGGGGCTGCCACAGGGCCCACCAGGCTGGGGAGACCTACAGGAGGCCTGGTCCTTAGAGGAGGCACAGGATGAACCGGTCTGTGGGGGAGCACTGGAGATCTAGTGCTTGACAATTGCACCTCTCCACTTGGCTGAATGCCCACTTTAGCCCAGTACGGGCAGAGCGCAGGCATAGGACGCACTGAGCAGTCCCAGCGCACTGGAGACACAGTGCACAGAGCCAGCGCAGGATACCCTGGGCCGAAACGAAGCACCGCTCGCTGAGCTGCCACAATCTGACCTGGTTGGATGCCCACTCTCGAGTGGCACTTGCGGAGGGCTGGCATATAGCGCACCGGGCTATGAGCGTGCACTGGAGACACCTTGCGCTTTACCGCATAACACGGTGCCTGACCAGTTCCACGCATGGGGAGTTGGCTCAGGTCTATAGCCTGACTCTGCCAATCTCCCCGTGTGCCCCCCCCTCCAAAACATTTTTGGGGCTGCCTCTCATGCCTGCTTCGCTGACTTGCCTTATATCGCCGCCTCTCATCTTTAGCTGCCTCCAGTTCCTCTTTCGGACAGAGATATTCCCCAGCCTGTCTCCAGGGTCCCTTTCCATCCAGTATCTCCTCCCAAGTCCACAAATCCTGAACCCTCTGCTCCTCCATACCACGCTGCTTGGTCCACTTGTGGTGGGTAGTTCTCTAATGGTCTTCTGATGAGGAATGATCGGACCAAAGCGCAGCGTGGTAAGTGTTCATGATTTTTATTAACACTGAACACTAGATCAAAATAACAAAGTGAGAAACGAAACCGAAACGGTCCTGTCAGGTGCAGAACACTAAACAGAAAACAACTACCCACAAAACACAGGTGGGAAAAGGCTACTTAAGTATGGTTCCCAATCAGAGACAACAATAGACAGCTGTCCCTGATTGAGAACCAGACCCGGCCAAAACAAAGAAATACAAAACATAGATAAATGAACATAGAATGCCCACCCAAATCACACCCTGACCAAACCAAAATAGAGTTCATAGGCCTGTGAGCACATTCTTGCTTCTTAGGATCAGAGGTGGAGATAATATGGTATCTGATTCAGCTGGATTTATTGTTTGTTTGTTGTTGACATTGTAATCTCATCCTTTGAGTAAGTGGCCATTGTAAATTTGGCTCTTGTTTCATCTAGTCTGTAAATAGTGAATTGTAACAAGAGACAGACCTGTCTCTATTGAGAATCAAAGGTGTAGTACAAGAAAGAACGAGACAACGAGACAACCGATCATGTTTGACAGATATGTCTACCAAGGAACTCAACTATTTATTTAACCAGGTAAGCTAGTTGAGAACGTGTTCTCATTTAAAACTGCGACCTGGCCAAGATAAAGCAGAGCAGTTCGACAAAAACAACAACACAGAGTTCACATGGGAGAACCAAACGTACAGTCAACAGCACAATGGAAAAAATATATATACAGCGTGTGCAAATGTAGTAATAACTATCAAAAAACATTGCTGCAGTAGCAATAAGTGTAAAGGGGAGGTTGTCAGAAGATGAGAAAGATAGACATAGACGCAGGGAAAAAGAAAGGCCAGTGGCCTCCAGGGGGAGGGAAAGGGACAGCTATTCTGTGACGTCTGTTACATAAGACCTACTACTTGGGCACTGCAAATTATGCCAGAACTCTGGTAGGTCGCAGTCATAAGGAGGCCACCTCCAAAGGGCCCCTGTGACATAAATAGCAACGATGGACACACAGTTAGTCAAACATTTACTCATCTCGGGCAAGAAGCTAATAGCGTTGCCTGGAGAGTTTCACAAGGCCTGTTTACTTATTTTACGAACCGCCATTTAAAGATTGGACGAGTCCACATTGCATCACTGGTTTGGCAAAGAGGCCATCTCTCTACTCCGCTGTAAACAACCAGGGTAAATAAGACAGCAGAGTGCTGTTTTATTTACTTGTGTTCGGTCAAGATGTGATGGGAGCCCTCTTATTTTACCTCTCTGTCTCATCTTCCCTTGTGCTTTTCAAGGGCAGTGTCGGCAGGGTTTGGCAGGGAAGGGTGTAATTTTCTAAGTATAACCCTGGCTAAGGGGGTAGTTGAACATGATTTGCCAGTTTATGTTTGCTTTTTTAAATTGGATCCAAACACAGGCTCAGACGTACAACCCAAAGTCCTCCTGTAGCAGCTCAACTCTTCCTTCCCAACTCTGTCTATTCTCTCTTTCTCTGCAGGAAGGAAGTCTCAGGAGAAATGTGAAGCTGACTACAGTGTTGGGAGGAGTAGGTGTCGTCTGAAGGTCCAGCAGGATGACATGCTGTTGTCATGACTGTCCTGATCAGGTCAGATTACAGGAGACCACAACGCTACAGATTATCTCTCAACCCCAACAGAGGAGGGAGGAGAGATCTAGGGGTCTGAAGATGTTTTTTTTTTTATTATCCCTCACACCCATGGTAAATCTTAGGCCACAGACAAATTCCTTTGTGCTGTTACTATGGAGAACCAGCCTCAGAACATTAAACATGAAATAAAGGGATTTGAAACAATGGTTTCCATCAGCCACAATGGTGGTCATGACGATAGATGGAATATGAAAATGTATGTCATTTTTGTTTTGTTACTAAAGGTTAAATAGATGACGTCATTACGGAAACATTGTAACGTGAAGAGTTTTCCTAGTATATGTTTGATGTTTATACATTGTACATTGTATGGAAAATATCCAAATCAAAGAGAATGTTTTGGGAAAGATTAAATGTGAAGTTAGTTGTCTAAAATTGGATTTGAGTCTAATCTAGACCTTGCCTTCATAACCTGGTACGCCCAGAGTATTGCCCTAAAGGCGGTTACGCCCATTTCTGACCCAGGGGTATAAAACCTGTGAGTAAAGAATTTACAGACAAGACTACATGACCCAAGCTGCAACCAAGGTCTAAAAAGTCAACTAACCCAAAACGCGACGCAAGTTTGTTGACAAACCTTTTTCTACCCAAGCTACGGATGAGTAAGCGGGTGAATTCAAGTCGAACCACCTAGCCTCCATCTCCCATCGAATCGTGGTATCTACGCTGTTTCATTCAAACGCTGTGAGCTCTGAGCTACAGAGCTGTCTGTCCTCAGAAGACCCCTTCCAGAGACAGAGTGAGGGAACAGACTCCTAAACCAAAAGGACACTGACATCGGGAGGATGATCAGAGAGGTGCGCTGGAGAAGTGCGTCATCGAGCAGCCTGAACGGTCTACGCAGAGAATCCTCGGAGGTCCTCCCCACGTAATTACATCATTATATTCTGACCCATAAGAGCGGCAGTGTGGGGCAAGGCTAGGGTTAGAATAGCATAGCTGACAAATTCACCCAAATGTATATTTCTCTCGTGTACTTTCTTTTTCCTCTCTCTCTTTGAAATCCCCATTTTGGGTAACATGCGCCATAGTGTGTTGGCCCGTTATACTAAGTTCTAATCAATAGCCTATAATGTGTATCTATCATCATTTTAGCTTTTTAGTAAATAAATATTCAACTAAGATTGGTGTGGTACGAACTCATTGGTGAGACCTGGGTTCGTGCAGATTCACGGACTATACAATGTTCAGAACGATATTGTAGAGGTAACTGGTTAATAAGCGGCTGTTGTAAAAATCGATATTCTGATATTCTTTGAGTTAATTTGGGAAATAGAAACTCAATAAAAACGAGCTTTCCCATGGTACCCCAGGTTAATGAGTTAATAATTGCTTGATTCAGTTAATCACGCAATTAGAAACTTTTAATAATTTGATGAGCAACAGTCGTCATATTAACTAATACAACGTCACGACACTGTGATGCCTCATCATAAGTCAACCCTAAGGAGAACATGGCTGTCTATACCATATAATCTCATCTGCATAATTCAGGGCCGTTCAAAGAGCCGACCATCTACAATAACAAACATAATGGTCTGCATCTAGCTTGGATACTAACTTTGTGTTATTCCACCTGTAGCCTTGATAACTATTTTAAACGTTGTTCTGTTTAACTGAGCTGAACTTCATCAAACCATCTATTCAGGACATATACAGATGTTCCATGATCACAGTTATGAGAGGCTATGGTGCCATGGTAACTAGAGACCATTCTTCTCAGCTGTTGCAATGTTTCTGAAAGTGCATCTGACAGGGTGATGATATCCCACTTTATTGTTTCTGTGTCACAAATCTCACTCTGTACTATAAGGGATAAAGGTATTTGGTTTACTAAACATTTGAACATGTACAGAGTATGCACCTGTTGTTTTTAGAAGATAATAAGACATAACTGCGGTTTGAGTTTCAAGGGTGCCCTAGCAGGCAGGGCAATCCCATAACAAATCAGGGCACCCCCATGAGATAATGTATGCCCATTTCTTTCCACACACCCATTAGTCTGTGTGGCAAAAGTCAAATGATTGGGAAATATTAAAAGTTGGTCCAACGTTTTACGCACACCGTCTAGAATCAATGTGCAACAAATATCCTGCATAAAATAAATGTAAGTCTTTATTTATTAACATTTAAATATATCCTGATATATTTAAATATATATCTTCATTTCATCTTTCACTCATCAATGTATTTTATTTCCTATGGAAAAAAGCTAGTACAAAATTACAGTATATCAACATGTGCTGCATGTGCTGCCAATGCATGTTAATATGAACACGTGCAAACAAAGTAAATTAACATTTTCAAACATATATCAATATGAACATGTGCAAACAGAGTATATATCAACCTCCACACCCAAGTGACAACCCACTGGGCACAAACTGGTTGAATCAATGTTGTTTCCACGTCATTTCAACAAACAAATTCAATTTGATGGATATTAAATCAATATGGAAAATTGATTGGATTTGTAAAAAATCATCACTGTAAAGACCTTTTTGGGAATGTTTGTCTATTTTTCACCCACTTGTTTAACCTTCATCCAATAACATTGTTAAATGTTTTGTTGTTTTCACATTGAATTCACGTTAGTTGACACCTCAATTAAATGTAAATCAAAACTAGACGTTGAACGAATGTCTGTGTCAAGTGGGAAGCGCTAATCAATTCAAAACAGAAAACACTTACACACTCGGGTCTATGATTGACATGTCTCTTTCATTTCCGCTCTCTCTTTTGTTCTCTCCGATATACGTTTTTCCAGGGACGGTCACATGTTCTGTGTGCTCCTTAACCTCTGATCTGGGGAAGTTCTCACATGCATGGTGCTGTGCTGTGTGTCCAACCCCTCCCTTATCTCCACACAGAGCCAAGTGGGGCAGAGGTGGAGGAACAGCCAGGGCAAGGGGGTCGGGGACGTTTTTTTCCCCAGGGCCAGTTGTTGTGCAACACTTGACATTGATCTGGGGCTGATGAGCAATGACACTGCAGTTTACTGGTGTTAAACAGCCGTACAACATGCCTCCTTCCTTTTCACTCTCTGCTGTGCCTGGATTCTCTAGTAATACACACATTGTTGTTGTTTTCCTCTTTCTCTGGTGCATTATGAGTCATGTCATGGCTTTAGAAGACTCTGATAGGCTAATTGACATAATTTGAGTCAATTGGAGGTGTACCTGTGGATGTACTTCAAGGCCTACCTTCAAACTCAGTGCCTCTTTGCTTCCCAAAAGCCTGAGGGTACCACGTTCATCTGTACAAACAATAGTACGCAAGTATAAACACCATGGGACCACGCAGTTGTCATACCGCTCAGGAAGGAGACGCGTTCTGTCTCCTAGAGATTAACGTACTTTGGTGCAAAAAGTACAAATCAATCCCAGAACAACAGCAAAGGACCTTGTGAAGATGCTGGAGGAAACAGGTACAAACAGGTACAGACAGGTACAAACAGTTAAAACGAGTCCTATATCGATATAACCTGAAAGGCCGCTCAGCAAGGAAGAAGCCACTGCTCCAAAACCGCCATAATAAAGCCAGACTACGGTGTGCAACTGCACATGGGGACAAAGATCATACTTTTTGGAGAAATGTCCTCTGGTCTGATGAAACAAAAATAGAACTGTTTGGCCATAATGACCATTGTTATGTTTGGGGGGAAAAGGGGGAGGCTTGCAAGCCGAAAAACTCCATAACAACCGCTGGCAGCATCATGTTGTGGGGGTGCTTTGCTGCAGGAGGGACTGGTGCACTTCACTAAATAGATGGCATCATGAGGGAGAAATTACACAAACAACAACACAGAGTTGAATAAACAAACATACAGTCAATAATACAATAGATTAAGTCTATATACCGTGTGTGCAAATGAGGTAGGATAAGGGAGGTAATAAATAGGCCATAGTGGCGAAATAATTATAATTGAGCAAATACACATTGGAGTGATAGATGTCCAGAAGATGGATGTGCAAGTACAGATACTGGGGTGCAAAGGAGCAAAATACATAAATAAATAACAGTATGGGGATGAGGTAGTTGGAGGGCTATTTACAGATGGGCTATGTACAGGTGGAGTGATCTGTGAGCTGCTCTGACAGCTGGTGCTTAAAGCTAGTGAGGGAGATATGAGTCTCCAGCTTCAGTGATTTTTGCAGTTCGTTCCAAGGCGGCCAAAGTAGGAATTGGCTTTGGGGGTGACCAGTGAAATATACCTGCTGGAGTGCGTGATACGGGTGGGTGCTGCTATGGTGACCAGTGAGCTGAGATAAGGCGGGGCTTTACCTAGCAGAGACTTATAGATGACCTTTAGCCAGTGGGTTTGGAGATGAATATGAAGCGAGGGCCAGCCAACGAGAGCATACAGGTCACAGTGGTGAGTAGTATATGGGGCTTTGGTGACAAAACGGATGGCACTGTGATAGACTGCATCCAATTTGCTGAGTAGAGTGTTGGAGGCTATTTTGTAAATGACATCGCCGAAGTCAAGGATCAGTAGGATAGTCAGTTTTACGAGGGTAAGTTTGGCAGCATGAGTGAAGGATGCTTTGTTGCCAAATAGGAAGCCGATTCTAGATTTAATTTTGGATTGAAGGTGCTTAATTTGAGTCTGGAAGGAGAGTTTAGAGTCTAACCAGATACCTAGGTATTTGTAGTTGCCCACATATTCTAAGTCAGAACCGTCCAGGGTAGTGATGCTGGACGGGCGGGCAGGTGTGGGCAGCAATTGGTTGAAGAGCATGCATTTAGTTTTACTTGCATTTAAGAGCAGTTGGAGGCCACGGAAGGAGAGTTGTATGGCAGTGAAGCTCGTCTGGAGGTTAGATAACACAGTGCCCAAAGAAGGGCCAGAAGTATACAGAATGGTGTCGTCTGCGTAGAGGTGGATCAGAGAATCACCAGCAGTAAGAGCGACATCATTGATGTATACAGAGAAGAGAGTCGGCCCGAGAATTGAACCCTGTGGCACCCCCATAGAGACTGCCAGAGTTCCGGACAACAGGCCCTCTGATTTGACACACTGAACTCTGTCTGAGAAGTAGTTGGTGAACCAGGCGAGGCAGTCATTTGAGAAACCAAGGCTGTTGAGTCTGCCGATAAGAATGTGGTGATTGACAGAGTCGAAAGCTTTGGCCAGGTCAATGAATACAGCTGCACAGTATTGTCTCTTATCGATGGCGGTTATGATATCGTTTAGGACCTTGAGCGTGGCTGAGGTGCACCCATGACCAGTTCGGAAACCAGAATGGTTGGTGATCGGTTTGTTAACTTGGCTTTCGAAGACCTTAGAAAGGCAGGGTAGGATAAATATAGGTATGTAGCAGTTTGGGTCTAGAGTGTCTCCCCCTTTGAAGAGGGGGATGACCACGGCAGAGAGGTTGAATAGGCTAGTAATAGGGGTTGCAACAATTTCAGAGGATAATTTTAGCCCAGCTGATTTGTAGTGTTCCAGATTTTGCAGCTCTTTCAGAACATCAGCTGTCTGGATTTGGGTGAAGGAGAAATGGGGGAGGCTTGGGCAAGTTGCTGTGGCGGGTGCAGGGCTGTTGACCAGGGTAGGGGTAGCCAGGTGGAAAGCATGGCCAGCCGTAGAAAAATGCTTTTTGAAATTCTCAATTATCGTGGATTTATCGGGGGTGACAGTGTTTCCTAGCCTCAGTGCAGTGGGCAGCTGGGAGGAGGTGCTCTTATTCTCCATGGAATTTACAGTGTCCCAGAACGTTTTGGAGTTTGTGTAAGGGATTTCTTCCATTGACGAAGAGGCGGACCAAAGCGCAGCGTGGTTATTCTGATTCATGTTTAATTCAAAGATAAACACGAACACAACAAAACAAAACAAACCAAACCAAACCAAACCAAGAACCGTGAAAACCCAAAACAGACCTATCTGGTGCAAAACACAGAGATAGGAACAATCACCCACAAACACACAGTGAAACCCAGGCTACCTAAGTATGATTCTCAATCAGAGACAACTAATGACACCTGCCTCTGATTGAGAACCATACTAGGCTGAAACATAGAAATACCCAAATCATAGAAAAACAAACATAGACTGCCCACTCCAACTCACGCCCTGACCATACTAAATAATGACAAAACAAAGGAAATAAAGGTCAGAACATGACAGTTTGTGCTTCAGGATGCAAATTTCTGTTTGAAAAACCTAGCATTTGCTTTCTTAACTGCCTGTGTATATTGGTTCCTGACTTTCCTGAAAGGTTGCATATCGCGGGGGCTATTTGATACTAATGCAGTACGCCACAGGATGTTTTTGTGCTGGTCAAGGGCAGTCGGGTCTGGAGTAGACCAAGAGCTATATCTGTTCCTGTTTTTTTAATGGGGCATGCTTATTTTAGAAGAGGAAAGCACTTTTAAAGAATAACCAGGCATCCTCTACTGTCGGAACGAGGTCAATATCCTTCCAGGATCCCCGGGCCAGGTCGATTAGAAAGGCCTGTTCGCTGAAGTGTTTTAGGGAGCGTTTTACAGTGATGAGGGGTGGTCGTTTGACTGCGGCTCCGTAGCAGATACAGGCAATGAGGCAGTGATCGCTGAGATCCTGGTTGAATACAGCAGAGGTGTATTTGAGGGCAGGTTGGTCAGGATGATATCTATGAGGGTGCCCGTGTTTACGGATTTGTGGTTGTACCTGGTAGGGTCATTGATAATTTGTGTCAGATTGAGGGCATCAAGATTAGATTGTAGGATGGCAGGGGTGTTAAGCATGTCCCAGTTAGTTCACCTAACAGCACAAGTTCTGAAAATAGATGGGGGGGCAATCAATTCACATATGGTGTCCAGGGCACAGCTGTGGGCAGAAGGTGGTCTATAGCAAGCAGCAACGGTGAGAGACTTGTTTCTGGAAAAGTGGATTTTTAAAAGTAGAAGCTCAAATTGTTTGGGCACTGACCTGGATAGTAAAACATAACTCTGCAGGCTATCTCTGCAATAGATTGCAACTCCACCCCCTTTGGCAGTTCTATCTTGTCGGAAAATGTTATAGTTAGGGATGGAAATTTCAGGGTTTTTGGTGGTCTTCCTTAGCCAGGATTCAGACACGTCTAGGACATCCGGGTTGGCAGAGTGTGCTAAAGCAGTGAATAAAACAAACTTATGGAGGAGGCTTTTAATGTTAACATGCATAAAATCAAGGCTTTTACGGTTACAGAAGTCAGCAAATGAGAGTGCCTGGGGAATGGGAGTGGAGCTAGGCACCGCAGGGCCTGGAGTAACCTCTACATCACCAGAGGAACAGAGGAGATGTAGGATAAGGGTATGGCTAAAGGCTATAAGAACTGGTCGTCTAGTACATTTGGAACAGAGTAAAAGGAGCAGGTTTCTGGGCACGGTAGAATAGATTCAAGGCATAATGTTCAGACAAAGGTATGGTAGAATGTGAATACAGTGGAGGTAAACCTATGCAGTGAATAACGATGAGAGAGATATTGTCTCTAGAAACATCATTTAAACCAGGTGATGTCACCGCATGTGTGGGAGGTGGAACTAAAGGGTTAGCTAAGGTGTATTTAGCAGGGCTAAAACCAGGGCTAGCAGGTTAGCAGAAGGGTCTTAGAGGGACGTCGTGACGGAAGAAGTCTATTGTAGCCCCCACGTGCGGTTACGTCGGCAGACCAGTCGTGATGGATCAGCATCACTTGAGTGACTGAGGGATACAAAGTACATTGAAAGCAGGTGCTTCCACATAGGTGTGGTTCCCTGAGAAATTCCTTAGCAATTAATATCTCATCATGCTTAGGGTCATGAATAAAAATGGCTCAAACCCCATATGATGACAATGCCCCCATCCACAGTGCACAAGGGGTCACTGAATGGTTTGATGAGCATGACAACGATATGAACCATATGCCTTTTGCAGTCTCAGTCACCAGATCTTAAACCAATTGAACACTTATGGGAGATTCTGGAGAGGCGCCTGAGCATTTTCCAACACCATCCACAAAACACCAAATGATTGAATTTGGTGAATTTGGAAGAAGAATGGAAGAATGGTGTCGCATCCCTCCAATAGAGTTCCATTTACTTTTCAAATGTATGCAAAAGTGCATTGAAGCTGTCCTGGCTCGTGGTGTCTCAACGCCACATTAAGACACTTGGGGCGGTTTCTTGGACAGAGATTAATTTAAATCAGGACCATGCTAATTCTACTTAAATTAATCCAGATTTAAAAAATGGCTTTCTGAGACTTTGCTTAACTTCAGACTAATTAGTTCTAGACTAGGGAGTCCCAGGCTAAGGTAAATCAGGACTACCCAGTTCATTTTTGTGAAGCCTAATTAGATAAAAAATGTGGACCGTGTGCTAACCTAAGGATGCTTCTAAAACCAGGGATGGGACATTAATACATAATCTTACTGACACTTGTGGCTGCTTTGCATGATGTATTTGTGGTCTCTACCTTTTTGCCCTTTGTGCTGTTGTCTGTGCCTAGCAATGTTTGTACCATGTTTGTGCTGCTACCATGTTGCGTTGCTGCTTTGTTGTTGTCTTGCTGTGTTGCTACTATGCTGTGTTATCATGTGTTGCTGCCATGTTGTATTGTTGTCTTAGGTCTCTCTTTTATGTAGTGTTGTGGTGTCTTGTCGTGATGTGTGTTTTGTCCTACATTTGTATTTTATTTTAATCCCAGCCCCCCTCCCCAGGAGGCCTTTTTGTCCTTGGTAGGCCAACATTGTAAATACGAATTTGATTATTGACCGGAATTGGAGCAAGTCATCTAAACCAAACAATGGACGGAGGTAAAATAAAACTTTGAAAAAACCCTCAAAGTGAATTGTGTCAAATCACCCAATTATCGAGAACAAACAGAATGATTAATCAACAGAAAATAAGAAAAAGAATGCCTGGACCACCATTTGTAATGAATTGAACTCTAATAAAGTTTTTAAAAATCACAAAAGGATGCTACAATAACTTCAGACAAAATGCTATATTTATTGTTGCCTCACTTTCAACAAATTACTTTGAAATGTTAGTTTTCTTGCGTAATAACACATTGGGGCCTAAATGTATTTCTGATAGTAACAAAATCCTGAGTGGTGCAGTGGTGTAAGGTGCCATAGGTGTCACTACAGACCCGGGTTCGATCCCAGGCTGTGTCGCAGCCAACCGGTAGACCCATTAAGTGTCGCACAATTGGCCCAGTGTTGTCCGGGTTAGGGGAGGGTTTGACTGCCCGGGATGTTCTTGTCCCACCGTGCTCTAGCGTCTCCTAGTGACGGGCCGGGTGACTTTGTGTCGCCAGCTGTACTGTGTTTCTTCTGAAACATTAGCGCTTCTGGGTTAAGCAAGCAAAGGCTTGGAGGGGTTGTGTTTTGGAGGACGCGTGGCTCTCGACCTTTGCCTCTCCGTACGGGAGTTGCAGCAATGGGACAAGACTAACTACCAATTAGATATCACTAAAAAGTAATACAAAAAAATTATATTATTTTTTAAATGTAACAAAACAATATCATACAATATCATTAAGAATAATTTCTATATTATCTTGTCTTTCGAAGGTCCTGTGGAAAAACATAAAAAATCAACTAAAAGAAGACAAATGCTGTTGCTCATAAGGAGTGTTTCAAGAGTGGTGGCTGACCCCCTAGTAAGACCACAGACAGGTCAGATTGGGGACCATTCCAATCCTCATTTGGTAGGAAAAATTCATTCAACATGTGCCATCCCCGGACTGCAGGGAATATGTAATGTTGTAAGTCATGTCTTGCACTCCCATAATAAAACATAATGTAAGGAACTCAACTCTAGAATAAATAATGTTCTCTAATGCAGCAATGTCATCATTTTCTAGAGGCTGATGATCACCTTAGATTGTAGGGGACAAGACAGGATGAAGGGCAAATCACTACATCTGCAGCAGCCAGGAGGGAAGATTGTGTCACTAACTCGGGCTGGAAGACAAAGACAGAAGCTGAGCATGCATGAAAAACTGACCATGGAATTTCATGAGTGCAAACTAATGTATTTAAAAGAAGAGCATGACATGAAGATGCACATCCTTCATGTTGAGTTGTCTATGAAGGAGGAGGAGAGAAACATGAAGCAGCAGTAGTACCAATCTTCTTCTCAAATAAGCACCAGTTCGGGGTCCCGGTATTTCCATTTGTGAATAAAAAATGTTTTGGATATTACTTATTTCAATCACCTGAGCTGTTCTTTGTTGGGAGAAGTGATGCATAGCAAAAGCATCTCTGCAGGCGAGTCCATTTCTGTCATTCTCTGCTTCAACCATGGGAACCATCCTCATCTTCAATGCGAGGATATGGGCAGCCATGCTGTTTGGGGTAATTGTGAAGCACAATTGGAATAATGACAATGCAGCGTCTTCTTGGTATAGAAAGCGCGATGTGTTTCTGAGACACTGGAAACAACTCTTTCATACACCAAACGTGCGCTTCACTACACCACAGGTGCCGATATGAGCTTGGTTGTAGCGTTGTTACTAAGGTCCTATTACATGAAGATGAACCTTCCCCTAAGAGAGTCAGATGAAAGCCTTGGCTCAAGCAAATAAATGATGTCAACAGCATTTTCTTTGTACATACAGAAATTGTCACACAAATTGATTTCATCAAAATCATTCAGAGGGTTGCTCCTGTCTATAACTGCCTTTCTGCCTGGCCTTGATGGTGCTCTGTGATCATCATTGAGAGTCCAGGCAATCAATTTTCCTCCATTGCCAAGGTCAACCTGGGGCCCAACATCCATTCATCTGAAGTTTAACCTGCCTCTGGCCAGGTTTAATTTAAGGCTTCACTTAGATCTAGATTAAGGCCATTTAAGTTAGTCCAGTTTAAAAGTGCAATTTAGTCTATGGTTAGGCTTAATCTGTGTCCGCAAAACCGCCCCTTTATGTTGGTCTTTCCTTTATTTTGGCAGGTACCAGTTTTTTTTCACATAGTTGATTATGTGTTTATTACCAGGATGATTTATGTTGTATTGTTTTTCTCTATACTTTATCTCAGAGGAAGGGTTATACGTAGATAGGTGAGAATCCTTTTCAGACAAAGCTGCTGCTTGTTAATGTTCTTCAAATAAGTGGAAATTGTCTATCAAACATTTCCCTTGGGTTAAGTGGGCTGGGAACTCACCCAAGCCGCCTACAGGCCTGTATAAAATGAAGTCAGCATTTGTAAATAAGGCATAATGCAGCAAGAGGTCACAATAAGTGTTAGGATTTATGAATATATCATTGATAATTAAATGGTAAAAGGTTACTTTTATAGCAGATAGAGCCTCTATTTCAATTCATTTTAAACTTACTACATTCACCATGAGTTCAAGTTCAAGACAGCATTCATAGAGTCATGGGCCTGGTCAGTGAGCTTTTATTTGCTTTTCCAGCTGGACTCACTGTGGCTCTGGGGCTTTTTAAATAGGACAGTCTGGGATATGTGCCCTTGTGGTGAACACAGTAAAAGCAGAACAGTAAACATGATGGACTGAAAATTGCAAACGTCCTTTGTGCATCATCCTTTAATACACATTTCACTCACCATCAAGAGCACTGGGCAAACGGGAATTTCCACCAATGGAGGTGAATCCAGAGAATTTGTGGCTTGTTTATGTTCCAGTGGAGTCTGCATTCGGGAGAGAGGATGCCTAGTGTATGGAGGGGGTGTGAGCATGGGGTGGAATTTGAGAAGGAGAGAGTGTCTCCTGTTCCTCAGTTGCACTGTGTTTACACAGTGGACACACCCCTGACCCAGGAACCACCACACACCCCCATGCCTCACTTCCCCCACATACACTGATCCGCCCCTCAGACACAAAGCCACAGGGATGGCCTAGATTCCTGCACGTGCAGACACAGGCACATAAAGGCACAGGGAAAATATTACATGCCTGTTCTGTTGCACATGCGACCCACATACCTTGCCAGATGTTAATTCACATGTACACATAGCACAATGGTGCTCACGCCAGATTCACACACTCCATCATATGCTATGTGTATGAGCATGTTGAAAGACTAGACTACTAACAATTGCCTACACATTCACACACATGTATACGCCCACACAAAGTATGCAGACAAAGCTTCATGCGGTCACTGTTACACACTGAGCCCCCTCCTCCACACTACACACATCTCGCCATCTGTAGAGTGCTTTGTGAGGAGAGTTCTGGTAGGTTCGATTTGAGAGACACACCCAGGTCGCAGGAAACCATCCGAGTGGGGCCCATGTGACTCTACAACAACACCACTTTCCAATGAGTGATGAGTGAGCATGTGTCCTACTGTTCACAATATGGCTTTGAGGAACCACTTGGTACTATAACACATTTAATAGCCTACTGGTCAAAGATGTGGCTCTGGTTTAAAGGTCTGAAATGTTCTATTATTTGTAAGTGAAACCAACCTACCCAAGCTCAGCTCGCAGCCTCACACATGATCACTGACAGATAAAGAGGCCTGATAGTCATTCCTTCAGACTACCTCCAGAAAGGCATGTGCCCCATGTTAAGCTCTATATCAACAACAACACTGGGCTGCATACAAAATCAGTTTCCCTAACCTCTTGATCCCCCTCCTCTTCGGGAGTTGGCATTCGTTTTCAATGCAGAGAGGAAGAGAGGCTTTGATGCAGCCTTTGACAATGTATAATTCATAACCAGAAACACTTTACATTTTTGTATCCACATTATTAATGTCTCTTTCTTGCGATATAATCATAGATCACTGTAGAAAAACAACAACATTCTCCAATTCTCCTTTCAGTCATTATGAGAAATCCCCAAATACACATACATAATTCCAAACTTCACAACAGCCGAATTGTTTAGCGCTGAGCTGGTTTTCTATGACGTCAGGACACACCCCTACATGGCAGGGGGGCATCGTCTTCAATAAATTCCGAGGAGTTCTATTCGACCAAAAAGATGAGACTGTAATGCTCCTGTCCAATAAAAAAGAGAGATTATTCTTACATGTTTGTTATGATTGGTTGTTTGTGGTGATATACTTACAGATATGCCTTTCTGCTGAGCTATGGGGCGGGACAACGCAGAAGTGGTGGTCGTAGCTATTTATGGGTAGATTAAAGATTTGCCTCCGTATGGATTAATGTAAGTTGTTGTTTTACTAATACGTTTACAATTAGGTCCTTATAACATGCAAACGTTTTAAATACATTTGATAATGATCCACTGACTTTTAGTAATATGTGTTTTGATGCGTTTGAGACTGAAAAAAATGGTTCGCTCGCGCAGCGCTGCACGCTTTTGCTGGCGCTTCGCAACTGCGCGGCTAGCTCGCGGCAATTTAGCCAGCTCGTTTGTTAATATTTTAACATGCTGACAATGTAGTTATTTAATGTAATTTTTGGAATTTGGAAATGTTGGTGAATAGTATTGTTATATACTTTATGAGCTACTTAATATGGCTACCTAGCTATCTTGCTACAATATTACTTGTTAGCGAGTTATACTCCTAACGTTAGCTATTTTGTTCTGCATAATACATGTTTTGATTTATCGTCTTTAGTCATAGCTATCCCGTTACGTTTATGTAAAGTTTGTGTGATCCATTGCCATTTCTTTCAGTTTAACACCAGAAAAGTTTCCATTGAACGAAGAATACGTTCACCAGCTACCAAACATTTGGAAAATTCTCGACCTGGCTTCAAGAATAACAGTCCCGGAGACCCTACCCAGCAAAGTAAAGAAACGTGACATGCCACATCAGGTATGAACATAACTAGCATTATGCAAACTTGGTAAAAAGCTAACTAACGTTAGTCACAAACTCGATTCATCCAATACAGCAGGGACTGTGATGCAGCTAGTTGAGGAACGTTCTACTCTCTTATCGAGGCTGAATTGAGTTTTGATATCTGGTCGCGGGATTTTCTAGCAACAACATTCAGTGCGGATACATGCACACAAAATAGATTATCTTGTATAGTCTTGATTATTATAATAGTTAGATTAAAACGTTTACTTTGCAAGAAGAACCTAATAATCATTTTTACATGAACGCATCTGAAATCAGGTTATCTGATAAATGCAGAAAATAGGGCTGAGTGATTAGAGCTTTTTGGTTTCGGTTCGATCATTTTTTTTAAACATCAAATGCATTATGTGGGTTGAATGCTGTAACAAGACAGAATAAAATGGGTAATAAAAGACCCATGATGGTAGTGACCGCCCATTACTGCTTATTACTTATTAACTATTTATTCACATTACTTTACTTAATTCAACATTTTCAGTTGTGTATATTATATTTGTTTTATTCACTGACTATTTCATTCCAAGTCATCTCATCTCTATAGAACTGCTGCCTATGCTATCTGACAAAATCACTATTTTGTAGTTCTTCAAAGTAAATGAGGCATACTTTTGAGTATCAACTATCAATCACTGAATACCAACTATCAATCACTTAGATCATGTATTTTCAAGTAGATGCTTCCCAAAGCAACTGTTATTAGTTGTTTGAAAACCGAAAAGTAACTTGCTCGGCACTAGCGGAAAACTGGCAATCAAAATAAACGTTCCACCACAGCGAACATGTTATTTTTGCTAAGCGTATTCGATTCGGAGTTCGTACTTATATAAAGTGTGTATGTGCAAGCTACTTCTAAGATGCATGCATTCAGTTCCGAACACAGTTCTCACGCTGAAGAGGGAGACTTGCTCGGCTGGTGCTAGCACATGCGCAGATCAAATGCACCGCTGGTATGTCGATTTTTAAGGTCATTACGTGTCATAATCATTTTGAAAGATTGCTTAGAAATCCAGGTGTTTTAATCCGCGAATGCTCTCTTGATTTTGACCGTATGCAGATTAAAGCTGCAATATGTAACTTTTTGGGGACCTGAACAAATTCATGTAGAAATGTGACTCATTGCAAGCAAGTCTAAGAAAAGGTACATCTGTTCTACCTTCCCATTCTTAAGTTTTGTTTTTGCATCTTTTAGTTTCTGTTTTGTACACCAGCTTCAAAAAGCAGAAAAATACAATATTTTTGGTTATTGAAAAGATATTTAACAGCGATTTAAATGGTACAATGATTCTTTACATTTGTTTTCTCACAAACTGAAATTAGGTAAACTATTTGAATTTTAGCAACTAGGAAATGGCAGTGATTTTTCTGCCAAGTGTACCTTTAAGATAAGATAAGCAGAGTATGGTGTTTACATGACTATTGCATAATCGGTTTAATATTTATTTTTATTTATTTTACCTTTATTTAACCAGGTAGGCTAGTTGAGAACAAGTTCTCATTTGCAACTGCGACCTGGCCAAGATAAAGCATAGCAGTGAGAACAGACAACACAGAGTTACACATGGAGTAAACAATTAACAAGTCAATAACACAGTCGGGAAAAAAAGGGGGGAGTCTATATACATTGTGTGCAAAAGGCGACGAATATGTAGCGAGGGCCAGCTGACTAGAGCATACAGGTCGCAGTGGTGGGTGGTATAAGGTGCTTTAGTGACAAAACGGATGGCACTGTGATAAACTGCTTCCAGTTTGCTGAGTAGAGTGTTGGAAGCAATTTTGTAGATGACATCGCCGAAGTCGAGGATCGGTAGGATAGTCAGTTTTACTAGGGTAAGTTTGGCGGCGTGAGTGAAGGAGGCTTTGTTGCGGAATAGAAAGCCGACTCTTTATTTGATTTTCGATTGGAGATGTTTGATATGAGTCTGGAAGGAGAGTTTACAGTCTAGCCAGACACCTAGGTACTTATAGATGTCCACATATTCAAGGTCGGAACCATCCAGGGTGGTGATGCTGGTCAGACGTGCGGGTGCAGGCAGCGAACGGTTGAAAAGCATGCATTTGGTTTTACTAGCGTTTAAGAGCAGTTGGAGGCCACGGAAGGAGTGTTGTATGGCATTGAAGCTCGTTTGGAGGTTAGATAGCACAGTGTCCAAGGACGGGCCAGAAGTATATAGAATGGTGTCGTCTGCGTAGAGGTGGATCAGGGAATCGCCCGCAGCAAGAGCAACATCATTGATATATACAGAGAAAAGAGTCGGCGTGAGGATTGAACCCTGTGGTACCCCCATAGAGACTGCCAGAGGACCGGACAGCATGCCCTCCGATTTGACACACTGAACTCTGTCTGCAAAGTAATTGGTGAGCCAGGCAAGGCAGTCATCTGAAAAACCGAGGCTTTTAAGTCTGCCGATAAGAATATGGTGATTGACAGAGTCGAAAGCCTTGGCAAGGTCGATGAAGACGGCTGCACAATACTGTCTTTTATCGATGGCGGTTATGATATCGTTTAGTACCTTGAGCGTGGCTGAGGTGCACCCGTGACCGGCTCGGAAACCAGATTGCACAGCGGAGAAGGTACGGTGGGATTCGAGATGGTCAGTGACCTGTTTGTTGACTTGGCTTTCGAAGACCTTAGATAGGCAGGGCAGGATGGATATAGGTCTGTAACAGTTTGGGTCCAGGGTGTCTCCCCCTTTGAAGAGGGGATGACTGCGGCAGCTTTCCAATCCTTGGGGATCTCAGACAATATGAAAGAGAGGTTGAACAAGCTGGTAATAGGGGTTGCGACAATGGCCGGATAGTTTCAGAAATAGAGGGTCCAGATTGTCAAGCCAACCTGATTTGTATGGGTCCAGGTTTTGCAGCTCTTTCAGAACATCTGCTATCTGGATTTGGGTAAAGGAGAACCTGGAGAGGCTTGGGCGAGGAGCTGCGGGGGTGGGGGGGGGGGGCTGTTGGACGAGGTTGGAGTAGCCAGGCGGAAGGCATGGCCAGCCGTTGAGAAATGCTTGTTGAAGTTTTCGATAATCATGGATTTATCGGTGGTGACCGTGTTACCTAGCCTCAGTCCAGTGGGCAGCTGGGAGGACGTGCTCTTGTTCTCCATGGACTTCAGTGTCCCAGAACTTTTTGGAGTTGGAGCTACAGGATGCAAACTTCTGCCTGAAGAAGCTGGCCTTAGCTTTCCTGACTGACTGTGTGTATTGGTTCCTGACTTCCCTGAACAGTTTCATATCGCGGGGACTATTCGATGCTATTGCAGTCCGCCACAGGATGTTTTTGTGCTGTTCGAGGGCAGTCAGGTCTGGAGTGAACCAAGGGCTATATCTGTTCTTAGTTCTGCATTTTTTGAACGGAGCATGCTTATCTAAAATGGTGAGGAAGTTACTTTTAAAGAATGACCAGGCATCCTCAACTGACGGGATGAGGTCAATGTCCTTCCAGGATACCCGGGCCAGGTCGATTAGAAAGGCCTGCTCACAGAAGTGTTTTAGGGAGCGTTTGACAGTGATGAGGGGTGATCGTTTGACTGCGGCTCCGTAGCAGATACAGGCAATGAGGCAGTGATCGCTGAGTTCCTGGTTGAAGACAACGGAGGTGTATTTGGAGGGCCAGTTGGTCAGATTGACGTCTATGAGGGTGCCCTTGTTTACAGATTTATCGTTGTACCTGGTGCGTTCCTTGATGATTTGTGTGAGATTGAGGGCATCTAGCTTAGATTGTAGGACTGCCGGGGTGTTAAGCATATCCCAGTTTAGGTCACCTAACAGAACAAACTCTGAAGCTAGATGGGGGGCGATCAATTCACAAATGGTGTCCAGGGCACAGCTGGGAGCTGAGGGGGGGGGGGTCGGTAGCAGGCGGCAACAGTGAGAGACTTATTTCTGGAGAGAGTAATTTTCAAAATTAGTAGTTCGAACTGTTTGGGTATGGACCTGGAAAGTATGACATTACTTTGCAGGCTATCTCTGCAGTAGGCTGCAACTCCTCCCCCTTTGGCAGTTCTATCTTGACGGAAGATGTTATAGTTGGGTATGGAAATCTCAGAATTTTTGGTGGCCTTCCTGAGCCAGGATTCAGACACGGCAAGGACATCAGGGTTAGCAGAGTGTGCTAAAGCAGTGAGTAAAACAAACTTAGGGAGGAGGCATCTGATGTTGACATGCATGAAACCAAGGCTTTTTCAATCACAGAAGTCAACCAATGAGGGTGCCTGGGGACATGCAGGGCCTGGGTTTACCTCCACATCACCCGTGGAACAGAGGAGGAGTAGTATGAGGGTGCGGCTAAAGGCTATCAAAACTGGTCGCCTGGAGCGTTGGGGACAGAGGATAAAAGGAGCAGATTTCTGGGCATGGTAGAATATATTCAGGGCATAATGCGCAGACAGGGGTATGGTGGGGTGCGGGTACTAGCTACAAGCTATTTAGTCATTGTTAGTTTTTTTTAGCCTGGATAACACTCGCCAGTCCAGCCCCCCTGCCCCATCCACCGCTGCCCCTGGACTCTGATCACTTGGCTACATAGCTGATGCACGCTGGACTGTCCATTAATCACGGTACTCCATTCTGCTTGTTTGTTTTATCTGTCGGCCCCGTTGCTTAGTCAATGCCATTTTACCTGCTGTTGTTATGCTAGCTGATTAGCTGTTGTCTCACCCATTGTTTTAGCTAGCTTTCCCAATTCATCACCTGTGATTACTGTATGCCTCGCTGTATGTCCCTCTCAAATGTCAATATGCCTTGTATACTGTTGCTCAGGTTAGTTATCATTGTTTTAGTTCACAATGGAGCCCCTAGTCCCACTCCTCATACCCCTGATACCTCCTTTGTCCCACCTCCCACATATGCGGTGACCTCACCCATTACAACCAGCATGTCCAGAGATAAAACCTCTCTCATCATCACCCAGTGCCTGGGCTTACCTCCGCCGTACCCGCACCCCACCATACCCCTGTCTGCGCATTATGCCCTGAATATATTCTACCATGCCCAGAAACCTGCTCCTCTTATTCTCTGTCCCCAACGCTCTAGGCGACCAGTTTTGATAGCCTTTAGCCGCACCCTCCTACTACTCCTTCTCTGGTCCGCGGGTGATGTGGAGGTAAACCCAGGCCCTGCATGTCCCCAGGCACCCTCATTTGTTGACTTCTGTGATCGAAAAAGCCTTGGTTTCATGCATGTCAACATCAGAAGCCTCCTCCCTAAGTTTGTTTTACTCACTGCTTTAGCACACTCTGCTAACCCTGATGTCCTTGCCGTGTCTGAATCCTGGCTCAGGAAGGCCACCAAAAATTCAGGGATTTCCATACCCAACTGTAACATCTTCCGTCAAGATAGAACTGCCAAAGGGGGAGGAGTTGCAGTCTACTGCAGAGATAGCCTGCAAAGTAATGTCATACTTTCCAGGTCCATACCCAAACAGTTCGAACTACTAATTCTGAAAATTACTCTTTCCAGAAATAAGTCTCTCACTGTTGCCGCCTGCTACCGACACCCCTCAGCTCCCAGCTGTGCCCTGGACACCATTTGTGAATTGATTGCCCCCCATCTAGCTTCAGAGTTTGTTCTGTTAGGTGACCTAAACTGGGATATGCTTAACACCCCGGCAGTCCTACAATCTAAGCTAGATGCCCTCAATCTCACACAAATCATCAAGGAACCCACCAGGTACAACCCTAACTCTGTAAGCAAGGGCACCCTCATAGACGTCATCCTGACCAACAGGCCCTCCAAATACACCTCCGCTGTCTTCAACCAGGATCTCAGCGACCACTGCCTCATTGCCTGTATCCGCTACGGTGCCGCAGTCAAACGACCACCCCTCATCACTGTCAAACACTCCCTAAAACACTTCTGTGAGCAGGTCTTTCTAATCGACCTGGCCCGGGTATCCTGGAAGGACATTGACCTCATCCCGTCAGTTGAGGATGCCTGGTCATTCTTTAAGAGTAACTTCCTCACCATTTTAGATAAGCATGCTCCGTTAAAAAAATGCAGAACTAAGAACAGAAACAGCCCTTGGTTCACTCCAGACCTGACTGCCCTCGACCAGCACAAAAACATCCTGTGGCGGACTGCAATAGCATCGAACAGTCCCCGCGATATGCAACTGTTCAGGGAAGTCGTGAACCAATACACGCAGTCAGTCAGGAAAGCTAAGGCCAGCTTCTTCAGGCAGAAGTTTGCATCCTGTAGCTCCAACTCCAAAAAGTTCTGGGACACTGTGAAGTCCATGGAGAACAAGAGCACCTCCTCCCAGCTGCCCACTGCAATGAGGCTATGGAACACGGTCACCACCGACAAATCCATGATTATCGAAAACTTCAACAAGCATTTCTCAACGGCTGGCCATGCCTTCCGCCTGGCTACTCCAACCTCGGCCAACAGTTCCGGCCCCCCCGCAGCTCCTCGCCCAAGCCTCTCCAGGTTCTCCTTTACCCAAATCCAGATAACAGATGTTCTGAAAGAGCTGCAAAACCTGGACCCGTATAAATCAGCTGGGCTTGACAATCTGGACCGTCTATTTCTGAAACTATCCGCCGCCATTGTCGCAACCCCTATTACCAGCCTGTTCAACTTCTCTTTCATATCGTCTGAGATCCCCAAGGATTGGAAAGCTGCTGCAGTCATCCCCCTCTTCAAAGGGGGAGACACCCTGGACCCAAACTGTTACAGACCTATATCCATTCTGCCCTGCCTATCTAAGGTCTTCGAAAGCCAAGTCAACAAACAGGTCACTGACCATCTCGAATCCCACCGTACCCTCTCCGCTATGCAATCTGGTTTCCGAGCCGGTCACGGGTGCACCTCAGCCACACTCAAGGTACTAAACGACATCATAACCGCCATCGATAAAAGACAGTACTGTGCAGCCGTCTTCATCGACCTTGCCAAGGCTTTCGACTCTGTCAATCACCAGATTCTTATCGGCAGACTCAGTAGCCCCGGTTTTTCGGATGACTGCCTTGCCTGGTTCACCAATTACTTTGCAGACAGAGTTCAGTGTGTCAAATCGGAGGGCATGCTGTCCGGTCCTCTGGCAGTCTCTATGGGGGTGCCACAGGGTTCAATTCTCGGGCCGACTCTTTTCTCTGTATATATCAATGATGCTGGTCTT
The DNA here is from genome assembly GCF_023373465.1 of Oncorhynchus keta. Classification (NCBI taxonomy): domain Eukaryota; kingdom Metazoa; phylum Chordata; class Actinopteri; order Salmoniformes; family Salmonidae; genus Oncorhynchus; species Oncorhynchus keta. The sequence goes on from NC_068448.1 coordinate 25,673,191, forward strand.
GCTGCGGGCGATTCCCTGATCCACCTCTACGCAGACGACACCATTCTATATACTTTTGGCCCGTCATTGGACACTGTTGCTATCTAACCTCCAAACAAGCTTCAATGCCATACAACACTCCTTCCGTGGCCTCCAACTGCTCTTAAACGCTAGTAAAACCAAATGCATGCTTTTCAACCGATCGCTGCCTGCACCCGCATGCCCGACTAGCATCACCACACTGGATGGTTCCGACCTTGAATATGTGGACACCTATAAGTACCTAGGTGTCTGGCTAGACTGCAAACTCTCCTTCCAGACCCATATCAAGCATCTCCAATCGAAAATCAAATCAAGAGTCGGCTTTCTATTCCGCAACAAAGCCTCCTTCACTCAAGCTGCCAAGCTTACCCTAGTAAAACTGACTATCCTACCGATCCTCGACTTTGGCGATGTCATCTACAAAATCGCTTCCAACACTCTACTCAGCAAACTGGATGCAGTTTATCACAGTGCCATCCGTTTTGTCACTAAAGCACATTATACTACCCACCACTGCGACTTGTATGCTCTAGTCGGCTGGCCCCCGCTACATATTCGTCGCCAGACCCACTGGCTCCAGGTCATCTACAAGGCCATGCTAGGTAAAGCTCCGCCTTATCTCAGTTCACTGGTCACAATGGCAACACCCATCCGTAGCACGCGCTCCAGCAGGTGTATCTCACTGATCATCCCTAAAGCCAACACCTCATTCGGCCGCCTTTCGTTCCAGTACTCTGCTGCCTGTGACTGGAACGAATTGCAAAAGTCGCTTAAGTTGGAGACTTTTATCTCCCTCACCAACTTCAAACATCAGCTATCTGAGCAGCTAACCGATCGCTGCAGCTGTACATAAGCTATTGGTAAATAGCCCACCCATTTTCACCTACCTCATCCCCACAGTTTTTATTTATTTACTTTTCTGCTCTTTTGCACACCATTATCTCTACCTGTACATGATCATCTGATCATTTATCACTCCAGTGTTAATCTGCAATATTGTAATTATTCGCCTACCGCCTCATGCCTTTTGCACACATTGTATATAGACTCTCCCTTTTTTCTACTGTGTTATTGACTTGTTAATTGTTTACTCCATGTGTAACTCTGTGTTGTCTGTTCACACTGCTATGCTTTATCTTGGCCAGGTCGCAGTTGCAAATGAGAACTTGTTCTCAACTAGCCTACCTGGTTAAATAAAGGTGTGAAAAAAAAAAAAAAAAAAAAAGGTAAGCCCAGGCACTGGGTGATGATGAGAGAGATTGTATCTTTGGACATGCTGGTTGTAATGGGTGAGGTCACTGCATGTGTGGGAGGTGGGACAAAGGAGGTATCAGGGGTATGAAGAGTGGAAATAGGGGCTCCATTGTAAACTAAAACAATGATAACTAACCTGAACAACAGTATACAAGGCATATTGACATTTGAGAGAGACATACAGCGAGACATACAGTAATCACAGGTGTTGAATTGGGAGAGCTAGCTAAAACAGTAGCTAAAACAGTAGGTGAGACAACAACAGCTAATCAGCTAGCACAACAATAGCAGGTAAAATGGCGTTGACGAGGCAGGGAGGGTCGGATTAACTACACACAGAGCCTGAGTGCGGCTGGGCCGACAGATAAAACATAAACACCCTGAAACTCCTGAAACCTATAGCAGTAGCTATTGCACGGATTGAGGGAGACAATGCCATCCTGTCTGATGTTCAGACTCTGCTTGCAGTTATAAGAGAATAAATTATTTATTATTATATTATTAAGAAATCTGTACTGCCCTGCCCAGTTCACTGTTGCTCCAAGCAGAGGAAACTGCAGTTCTGAAATGCATCAAAAAGCGTCTGGTGAAGTACACTTCCAAGCAAGGGCTTTGGGATGGAGATGCAATATGGGATTCGTGCCAACATATCTCATCAGCCACCTGGTGGCAGGGACTTTGTTGATCTGAGGCTCTTTCCTCTTTTGCCTCCATCATCCTCCAAATCCCACCAATGTCAGCCGCCTCAGAGCGCAACTGGTCCTTGTTTGGGAACACACACCAAAGCAAGCAACAGTCTGACCAATACTAGGGTTGAGAAATTGGTGACCATCCGAGCAATTTTGAGGCTTTTTGAGCCTGACAATGAACTAGTTTGAAAGATGAGGCCTCAGAGTCTGATGTTCAAGAGGTGGACATTGAGGAGGTTCAGGAACAAGACATGGAAGTCTGAGAGGAACACAACCAAAGCTTTAGTTTCTAGACTATCATTTAACAGATGTATGTTGAAAATGTTTTTGGGAGATGCGATGGATCATTGGGGATCATTATTCCCTTATCAGTATTCCCATGTGAAGCGTCAACTCATTTAATTAAAGTTCAGTTCATAACTACATTTTTTTTTTCTTCTATTAGAATAATTTGCAGCAATGTCTATTTATGGTAAGGTAAAAGGGTTCTGTCTCCATATGATATAAAAACCTTTACAAATGGTAAATGGTATCTTAATATTAATTGCATATATTCCCATGGAAAGTTTCCACTTCTGAATATTCCCCAAAATGTGCAACCTATCTTAAACAGATGGATTTAAAAAAATATATATTTCAAGTGTTAAAAGTAAGAAAAATACTGATTTTCAAAACCTGCAATGAGAGAGGGTATTTTTTCCCCCCATATCACTGCAAATCTGTGCTTGAAAATGACTGACTTTTTAATGCACACAGACACTGGTTTGATTCTGGAGATAATGAATATTAGATTGAAAGGTTGCTGAGTCGCCTTTTTAATCTGACTATCCACAATACTCATTGTGTGCATGTAACCCTACTCACTAAAGTAGCTATGTGGGTACTGTTACATCCTCCTGTATGTGAATCTATAGAGACATTCTCTGTTGCAGACACATTTCTAGTGACATGGCTGTGTTCATAACTTTACCAGACTATTAGCTTTTTTTTACCTGAGTGGTTCATTTAATTTATTTATCATTTATTCCCCCCCCCCCCAAATTCTATTCTCTCTGTTTTGTTGCTTCAGGTTTTCACTGTCAATCACTTGTTTAATAGAAAAAACAACACTTGCTTAAACCACAGACTACTTTTGAGGCCTGGGGAAAATTATATATATATATTTGAGTAGTTATTCTTTTAATGGAAGTGTATAGCAGCAAGAGACTGTTTCATTAACAGTGTTTCTGTAACCCTCATGTGATTGCAGAGTTTGCTAAACAAATGGCCACTGGATTCATAGGCTAGTTTGTAGTTCACATTTAATTGAGAAGGTTTTGGGAAAGCCTTTCCGCCTGATTCGGAAGATGGTTATCGTTAGCATTGTCGCTAATGGCTACACATGTAGACATGCGTACGCACGACACAGACGAGCATTCCTGTGCTTTTGCATTTTGTCTTATGATGCATTTTATTCATGTCTTATGTTTAACTTGGGAAAATGTTATGCATTTTCTAATAAGTTAATACATTTAGTTGATTTCAAGAAAAGTTAAATATATTTAAAAAAAATTGTTAGTTTTAATGTCTGGATTCTGTCAGCGTTCTCTGCGCAGACTGTTCCTAAATGTTGTAGTCTGGCCTTATTTGTGGTCTGATGATGTATGGGTAAATTTGATGATTTTAGCACCATTGTCCCATAGGCTAAATCTCGTACCTCTTTGAAAAGAGACTTTGTCTACGGTACTTTTTGTGGCTGATGGCCATATTACGTTGGGAGTCACTGTATTGTTTCAGAAGCCGTTACCATGCAGAGATCTTGGCTGGCATGGTTGGGCTGTTTGATGTGGTCAGATTGTGAGGCACTCCATGCTTTTCTGAGGCAGTGCTGATAAAACCCTTTACCCCTCACCTCCCCAGAGCAGAACAGAGGTTCACTTCGATAGGGAAAGAGCCAGAAGATTTAGCACTGCCAAAGATCTTTGTTTACCCTCAAACTGTAGGCAAGAGTTGTTATCAAAGAGATTTTATGTGATGGTGGAGTTTGAAAATAATCATATCATTCTGCCAAGTAAGCAAAGGCTACTTTGTAGTTAACATTTAATTGAGAAGGTTTTTGGGAAAGAGTTTCCATCTACCAGAAGACTTTCATTAGCATCATTGCTAATGGCTACACAAAGTGGTACACTCGCGCCACCACACATACCCAAACGGGGAATTGTCAATGTCTCTTCAGAAAGTTGCAGGAGATACAAATCACTGAAGCATTCTGTTCATGTCTTATGATAAACTTGGGCAAATTAATACATTTTCATTACATTTAGTTGATTCCCTAAGTGCCAATATGTTTTAGAATATTGTTGAATACGATTTTAATGTCTTGTATTCCTTCCGCGTTCTCCGCATTGTGCATTTTATATGGCCCTACATAATAGGCCCCCCCCCCATTCAGGCAAGTGTTCCCAGCTCATCTGAGTTCTGCCCTAGTAGCTGGTTAGTTCAAAGTGCAGTACAAATTGTCAAGCAGAAATGTTTCCAACACCATAAACAAACACGTCCAAGTATCTTGGCTATTGCTGGTCTACAGCAATTCCCTGGCTTGTGGCGTGAGTGCACGTGTTGCTGTACAGACGGTGAGCTTTCTCTTGACGGCTCCCATATGGGCAAGGCTTGTGAAATTTTGTGTACATGCTTTGCAAACAGAACTGAAGGTGTATCATTTGTGTCCCCCCCAACCACACATTGCAAACAAATAACTTGCTGTGCAGGAAGGCCCCTTGCGCATTGCGTAGGACCACCCAGCTATGAGTGACACGAGGGAGATCATTCAACAAGATAAAAATGGTCCGTTTTTTTAATGAGTGGAGACCCATGCCATTATTAATTAATACCCTTTGCCTCACTGTCTTTCACTATTTTCCTTGAAGATGCAGGTTACGCCTAAGTATTTAACTGTTAAATCACTACACTCCAGTAGCCTTGCAGCCTGAGTAGTGGATTACTTTGAAAAGGGGGCTAATGGTTTCCACATGAGTGTAATTGCAATGGAACAAAATAAGTGTAGGTATAATTCAGGCCTTTAGAAAAATCGCTGATGTTATAGTTTTGTGATTAGGCCTTGGCCTTAGGGGCTTTGAGATCCCCAGGGGTGGCCAATGTTTGTAACAGGCAAGCCAGGCGGATTTCTATCACTGATCTGTACACCTTGACACTGTTAGTCTCCAAGCAAGTTGTCAGAAGCCACATGGCCGGTTAATCCTGTGCTAGCATTCAATGCCGACAGAGAAAACGACAAGTTGAAGTACTCCATTGAACTATTTAAGTTTTAACAAAACCGTTCTTGGAGAGGACATCGACTTTTTCAAAAAGTTTTCATAGTGTTAATTTTTTTCTAAATAGGTGACTCGATCAATTGTAAAGGCCTTGCACAGTGCATACAGCATGGAATTAAAGTTACCAGAGAACAAGGATTACTTCAGATTTGTTTTACTTTTGGCTACTCGATTACACTAGTTTAACTACCATTACCTTAATGTTTTTACTGCTACAATAACATTTGCTCGTAGTGCTCATTAAGCCTTAATGGGCAGTGTTGATGTGCTGCTGTGTAAAGTGTATCCCTGGGGCTTGCAGTGCAGGAATTCACATGCTTTTGTCCTGTGCAGGGTATGATCCCTGGACTTGGAGAGAGCATAGCAGTAGGGAGGGGCTGTGTTTTGTAAAGGACTCTGGTCTGAGCTCTCCCTCTGACCGGTTGTCCTCACAAAGAGGCCCAGCGCAAGGGGGGTATCCACTCCTCCCTCCCGCTCTCTCGCTCCCCTCCTTCCTCTCTCCGCAGCTCATGGGTCGAGTGGATCAGGGAGGGATGGGGTGTAAACTGAGTCCACTGGATAGGATTGGTTGAGAGACAACAAGCCCCCCACTGCAGCCTCCTCCCCTTCCTGTTTGTGTCCTAGTCATGCGCACCCCAGACCCCCCACCCCTCATCCTCACCACCGCCACTACTGCACAGAAGAGCTGCTGACTCCTGTGGATCCTCTGTGAATACAGAACACAGGGGTAAGCCCATGGAACAGGACTGAGCATGTTTGGCTTGAAGTGTTCTTCTCCACACTCTCTCCCTTTTCCTTCCACTCCTGTCTCCTCTTCTCTCCTGTTTTTGAATGGTTCTAATTTTCACTTTGGTGTCTGTCTCAGAGGTGTGTAATATGAGGTAGCTTGTTGAAATGTTTTTCTCGCTCTGGGTTTCTGTCTTTGTTTTCCTGTTGTTCTTGTCCTTGGTAGCATCTGTTTGGTTCTGTGCTATTTTTTTGGGGCCATTCTGAGGTCTTCTCGGGTCAGATTTGTTTTCTGTCTGTGCTTGTAGTCTGCCAGCTATAGTATGCTTTAAACCAACACCCGCGTTCCTCTCTTAGGAACTCTGTCAGATCAGATGACAGATATTACCCAGTGACGCAGCATGCATTAGAGTGACTTAATGGGGTAGTTAGATATAATTTTTTGTTTGGCTTCCTCTGGCATGTTGTATTTGTCTGATTGCTGTATGTGGGGTTCCCTGTATGGAGGTGAAAGCTGACACCACTATGCTTCAGTGACCTTTCTGCCTACACCACAGGCTACAGTTATGCTCATGCTGCGTTCGTGTGTTCACCTTTCATCCCAGGGATGTTATTGACGTAACAAAATGCTGTTGACTATTGAAATGGAGTACCTCTGGAATGCATATGGGAAACCTGAAGAGAACGGATACAATGTGATTGCAAATATTGTGCGAACTAAGGACATCTGACATTTATGCTTATTCTTTGATGCTGTTCGTTAACACAGGAAACCAGGAAACCTTAGATGGTGGCTATTGTCTCTATTGCATAATGTGTCTGTAATCTCATCAATCATTTTTAATGCTCAAATGCACTGTTGTAGTGCGGGGTGTTAACATTTCGATGAAATTTGGATCCTTAACGTTATGAAAATCCTAGACTGAAATGTCCCCTCCACAAAATTAAAATCACAGTGCAGTTATCACAAACATTATTTTCTGTGTTATATCCCAACTAGACAATGGGCTATAAAGGCCTGGGAAAAGTTGTGTAATTTAAATAAAACCAAACCAGAGAGGAAAAGGCAAACTTTAGGCTACTTTGGTGAATTTTGCGAAGCATGCAAGACAGATTACCAATGCACACCCAGCCTGCCCCTCTTTCCGTCGCGCTGGCTCCCCTGGTGCGTATTCATTATGCTGATTATGTTACAAAACGTTTCTTAAATGGGTGCAAATGGGACCTTCCTGAATTTGGCCAATAGAAACTCATTTTAGATGAATGATTACACCCCTGCTCTTTCTCTTTGCTAATGATGCAAGTGTATGTTGTGTGTAGAATATCCTTGCCTATTCATTTTTGTTTTCACCTTTATTTAACAAGGTAGGCTAGTTGAGAACAAGTTCTCATTTGCAACTGCGACCTGGCCAAGATAAAGCAAAGCAGTGTGACACAGACAACAACACAGAGTTACACATGGAGTAAACAATAATCAAGCAAATAACACAAACCAGTCAATGACAGTAGAAAAAAGAGTCTACATACAGTGTGTGCAAAGGCATGAGGAGGTAGGCAATAAATAGGCCATAGTTACAATTTAGCAGATTAACACTGGAGTGATAAATGAGCAGATGATGATGTGCAAGTAGAGATGCTGGTGTGCAAAAGAGCAGAAATTTAAATAAAATAAAAACAATATGGGGATGAGGTAGGTAGATTGGGTGGGCTATTTACAGATGGACTATGTACAGCTGCAGCGATCGGTTTGCTGCTCAGATACTTGGTGAGGGAAATAAGTCTCCAACTTCAGCTATTTTTGCAATTCGTTCCAGTCACTGGCAGCAGAGAACTGGAAGGAAAGGTGGCCAAATGAGGTGTTTGCTTTAGGGATGATCAGTAAGCTATACCTGCTGGAACTTGTGCTACGGGTGCGTGTTATCGTGAACTGAGATAAGGCGGAGTTTACCTAGCATAGACTTACAGATGACCTGGAGCCAGTGGGTCTGGCGACGAATATGTAGCGAGGGCCAGCCGACTAGAGCATACAGGTCGCAGTGGTGGGAGGTATAAGGTGATTTTGTAACAAAACAGATGGAGCTGTGATAGACTGCATCCAGTTTGCCGAGCAGAGTGGTGGAAGCTATTTTGTAGATGACATCGCCGAAGTCGAGGATCAGTAGGATAGTCAGTTTTACTAGGGTTTGGCGGTGTGCGTGAAGGAGGCTTTGTTGTGAAATAGAAAGCCAATTCTAGATTTGATTTTGGATTGGAGATGTTTAATATGAGTCTGGAAGGAGAGTTTACAGTCTAGCCAGACACCTAGGTATTTGTAGTTGTCTACATATTCTAGGTCAGAACCCTCCAGGGTGGTGATGCTAGTCGGGCATGCGGGTGCGGGCGGGCAGCGAACGGTTGAAAAGCATGCATTTGGTTTAACTAGCGTTTAAGAGCAGTTGGAGGCAACGGAAGGAGTGTTGTATGGCATTGAAGCTCGTTTGAAGGTTAGTTAGCACATTAATGCTAGGTCCTACTCTACTGAAGTTGCGATACATTGCAAGCTAAGAAATTGTGAGATTAAGCATTACATTGCAACATACAGCTTTTGATTGCCAATCGAAGGCCTAGTACACAGCTCTGACTGTCTAGCTGGGGGCCTATACTGTGCCTCTCTTTCTCTCTCTTATGAAAGATACAAGTGTTTGATTAGCTTCCGTACTTCAGAGAACAGTCTCCTCCGTTCCAAAAACACTGAATCTTAGGTGTCGATTCCTAGCGGAAACTAATCTTTACACTCAGAAATGTGAGTCGACGTGCAAAGTTGAGAAATCAATTATTTTAGTCGACTTATCCTTTGGAAAAATAGCAGAGGAAAGGCAAGCAACAGCAACAAAGTTCTGTATGGCAGTTTAATGAGAAGGAAATGTAAACTTTGTGACGTGGAATTGAGGTCGGCCTACAATAATGTTAGTTGAGTTGTAAATGCTTAACCATCTGAAAGGGACACATGAGACCCAAGCACAGAAAGTCTGTGACACCTTAATTGGGGAGAATGGGCTTATGGTAATGGCTGGAGCAGAATAAGTGAAATGGTGTCAAACACATGTTTGATGCAGGGGCGTAGACAGAATTCTTTGGGGGGATAGGTCTAGAAAAATTTGAATAGGCATTTTTTTCCTACTTGTTTATTACATTTATTTTGCGATATATTATTTTGTAATCCAATCGTTTTATACTAGTGCATAGTACTTGGAGCAAACTTGTTACATATACAAATAATTACTTATCCCAGCATATTAAAATAAGACCGTTGCCAACAACATAAAACTGATCTTCAGGCACACTTTAATCCCGATGGGCAAATATGCCTATATTTGATGCTACCATGTATACCACAACGGGCAGTAGGACTATAAAAAGGTACCTTACCTTTAGTAGACATATCATTAAGCGTGACCAACATCACAAGGTGCAGACGGCGAGGCTTTGAGTTGACTATAGTGATGATTTCATCATAATCCAATGGATCTGTCAGTTCGCACTCAAAAGACAGCAAACTGAAGTGGATCAGCCGGGCGCTTGTCATTGATGTGCGAAGACTATTTAAAAACAATTCTAGTTGTTGAGAAAAGTCTCTCCGCACTGCATGATGTCATTGGAAGTGTGACAGTGATCCTTGACAGAGCGTTTATATTAGGGAAAATATCATCAGGGCAGCTATCAAGTACACTCATTATGGAGGAAAAGTCACTCGTTCCCATGTTCATTTTGTGACTCAACTGCTGAATAAAAACAGTGAATTCAGCATCCTCAATTGATATTGCACAATGATCGCATATGGTCTTCAGCTGCTCTTTAAGGCCGCAGGTGTGGGATTCTTTGGAAAAGGAGACGCTTGCATGATCCCATATGTGTCTTCTTGAAATCTTGAGTTTAACTCAGTAATCTGTCTGTCTGGAATATTGTTCCAAAGTTGCCTCAGGTCACTGTCACTCTTGATGCTGGATGTTTTCCCTAATGAAGTTCTGACTACAGACAGTTTTCGCTGCTGTGATGCGCTCACATCCCAATTACTAATATCATGCTTAATCATCATCTCTTCAGTTAGCTTGAACTTTGTCAAAGTCTCCCCCGAGTTATCTCTGATTGTAGAAAAGTTGCTTTTAAAGATTTCAATTAAACCAATACAGTCCGTCACAGATAATGTATAGCTTTGTAATCCCTTCGTAGCAAAATCACTAGTGTCAAACAATTTACTAAACGTGACTAACAGGAATAAAAACGTATTATTCTGGCTTTGTTGTAAGAGGGCATCGGCTTCTAGTTTGGTTTGTCCACAAGCCTCTGAAAAATCTGCAAGAACCTCGAAAAGCACTTTACTCACAGACCCGGATTTTGAACTCCAAAGTACATCTGTGGATATTTCTAGTTCGATACAAGTTCTATCGGGATGCAACTCTTTCTGTGCTTCTATGAATAGAGCATGTCAGTGGGATCCACTCATAAATGTGTGTAGCTGGTTTACGGTGTCAAAAAAAGTACTGACATGTCCCAACACTTTTGCCACGGTGCACAGAAACAAATTCAAACGGTGGGAGTTGCAATGTACATATTCCTTTTGCTTTAGTAGGACATGTTCCCTGACATGACTGAAGCGCCATCAAAACCCACACACATAGTGGGATCCAACTCCAGGGGTTGAAACACTTCAAGTATTTTCAGAGAAATTCCTTGTGCAGACAAATCAGCTGTTTCCATAAACCAAACAGCTCTTTCTTTAATCATTCCAGCATGAATGTATCGGATGCACACAGCAATAAGTTCTCATTTAGATTGTTCTTTATATTCATCTGCTAGTATGGCAAAATACGCAGAAGGTGCAGAATGAACTTCATATTTTATCCTGCACAGTAACAATGATGCTGCACACTCCAACTCATTCTGAATTTTGGGGCTCATAAGTGTGGCATTGCGAGGTAGCTCATTAAGCCTATTTTGTATTTCTTTTTTATTTTGTATTTTTTAAATTATACCCCGTTTTCTCCCCAATTTTGTGGTATCCAATTGTTTTTAGTAACTACTATCTTGTCTCATCGCTACAACTCCGGTACGGGCTTGGGAGAGACGAAGGTTGAAAGTCATGCGTCCTCCGATACGCAACCCAACCAAGCCGCATTGCTTCTTAACACAGCGCGCATCCAACCCGGAAGCCAGCCGCACCAATGTGTCGGAGGAAACAGGAGTCGCTGGTGCGCGATGAGACAAGGACATCCCTACCGGCCAACCCCTCCCTAACCCGGGTGACGCTAGGCCAATTGTGCGTCACCCCACGGACCTCACGGTCGCGTCCGGTTACGACAGAGCCTGGGCGCGAACCCAGAGACTCTGATCTCTGATCTATTTTGTATTTCTGAGTCATACTTTGAGATGAAATTGAAGATTTCTAAAAAGTTACCTTTTGTTGATTGCCTCTTCGGTTTCTCTATGCCCTCTGAGTGGAATATCCTGCTCTGCATACATTAGAACAATATCTATGACCACTTTAACATGTGCACTGTTTCTTTCTATAAAATCCATGTTTGCATCACCATGTATTTGGTTTAACAGTCCCATGACTTCTAGGCTCATGGGTCGCCTTGTAGGATTCAAATTTTGCAAGGGCACTAGCATGTCATTTACTATTCTCATGTTTGCAGCAAGCATTTCTTGTGAGTTTCCAGTTTTTTAATCCATCTCGTACAAATCTGAATTTGACATTTACCCTAGGAAAGTGACTGCAAAATGTACAATAAATTGCATCTTTTCCTTTACTATACTCAATCCACACAAACTGGTCATACCACCTTGAAGAGAAGCAGCGTGATTTATCATACTTGAAGGGAACTTTGCTAGCTTTGGTTAACAGGCTGGTTCATCAACGGCAGACAAATCTGTCGGTGGACCTACTGCAGGTTCACCCCCGCCCGCAGCATCAAAAACGAGAGGAGACGGTGGGGTAGGCAAGCATGCCTGGCTCAACGTGGCTTTTGTGGTTGTGATGGCTTTTGCGGTTGTTTCTATCCTGGTGCCACCTGTTAATGTCTCATTCTTGAAGATATCGGTAGATTGAGCCAAATTATTTTCTGGCACACACTTTTTCCTCCGGTTGTCTTTTTTCTAAAAACCCAACGGTCAACATTTGGTTTGCCATTGCTAGAACTACTAATTTACCTTAGCTGGTGAGTCAATTTGAGTAAGCTGGCATGGTAGAGCTTGCTAGCTTATGCGCTACAAAGTTTATCCACGTGACGTTCAGGTAAACCACCGTATGAGTTTATTTTAAATGTAACAATAGTCGGAAGCCAACTTAATCCTCGCGGACCATTACATTATATTAAAATTACCCATAAAAAATAAATATCACATGCATTTCTTTTAAAGATTTAATAAAATAAATACAAATGTATATTGAATAATAATAGCTTTTTTGGGGGTAGGCCTGAGATCAAACACCCAGGCCTACCTGTGGCTACGCCGCTCGTTTGATGCCATTCGCTCTGTTCCTGCTGTTTTACTATGAGCCGTCCTCCCCTCAGCCTCCACTGGGCCCAAGCCATTGCAGGCAGCAGCGCAGCTGCATTGTCAATTTCTGGAGTTCAAGGATTGATTTTCTTTTGCATTTTAATGGACAAAGTGTCTTAAAGATTGTCAAATTGTCATATCCCTAGTTGTAGTCGTCAATTCATACTGACTAAGTGAATTGACTGACAGGTCTAAGATCTGAGGGACTTGCTTCTTTGAGAGTGGTAGGCATGCACAGTAGGGACTGGTCAGCTGTTTGTTTACCTTCCCGTAATTGGTAATAACCCTCTTTCGGCAACCGCCCGACAATAGGTGATAAAGTGAAAATCTGAGGCCCGACCCTCCCCTGCAAATATAAAGAAAATGCGTTGTACAGTCAGATGGCAGAGCAAATATTTTTTGGGGGATAGGACTATCTTTGTGCTTAGAATTTCTGACATTTTGGGAGGCTACTTCGCTAGAGAACACATTATCACATGTTATAATACCTTTAAAACAATAACCTGCACTCCAGATTGCCAAATCAGCCAATAAATGGTATGGGCATACTTGTCTAGAACACTTCCATCAGTCTATATCGTCATGACAGAGTATGTGATGTCAGATTAATACCCGTAATACTGCGAAGCAGTTTTTCCCTCTCGGCTCGCTGCCAGCAGGTTCTTGGCCTTTGCAAGTTTCCATAGCAAACTCAGCAACTCAGTTTTGAGCTAAACACATGATCTCTACCAGGTTCGAAATTGTGAGAATGTAACTCCTAAGTTGATAGTGCAGTGTGTTTCAGGGATTTTACAGCTAGCTACCAACGTCACATGCTGATATTGACTTTGGTTTTATTGTATGTAGCTATGTTTTCTAACTAGCTTGCCAGCCTGTACAGAGGTAGCATTGAGTTTTGTACCAAACAAATTGATTTAACCCCCTTTCGGTATTTTAAAGGAGTAGTTCATTATTTTACTACATGATGTTAGACTACTTTCAGGGTGAGGAACATCTATGGGCCGGGAGAAATTGTAATCCATGATTCGGGTTTCTTAAAAAATTCACTACAAACTTCAGTTAACTCTAGGCACACCGCTACCTAAAAGGAAATGGTAATGATAGGAGCATGTGAACACGTATTTATTTTTTGATTCAAAATGCAGAAATCACTCCATTTCCTGGTTACAAAAGTTCTAATAGTTTGCCTAATTTCAGTTTGTGACAAAACAAGCAAGTATAGTGTGGAGAATCATTGTACTGTCTAAACCGCTGTGAAATATGCTTTCCATAACCAAAAATATTTAGTTTATTCAGCGGTTTAAAACTGGTGTAAAAGACGCAAAAACGAAACTTAAGAACGGGAAGCATAGAAATAGTGCACGTAACAGATCTATAACACTAATGTCTATGTGAATTTGGTCAGGTCGACATATTGAAGCTTTAAAATGGCCAAATCACCTTTAAGTAACATCAAACCAAATATATGAAATTGATTTCCAGTGATTGTGGTCACAGGTGATATCAGGCCACTGCCATTTTAGATTTTTAGCTGCAGATTGTAGTGGCGGTTTAAAGAACCAATCTATGGAGCAGAATTTCTTCTTTCTCATAGCCTACTTTCAGGGTGAGGAACCATCTAACATGTTGTAAAATAGTAAACTACTCCTTTAATTTCCCTTAGCCAGGAATTGAAATCCTTCAATGGATCTGCACTCATAACTCTGTCCTTTGTGCCAGCTGGACCTGGTCAGCTTTAGGAGATGTAGGCTACAGCAGTAGTGTAATGGTGGTGCAGTAGTAGTGGATGATGTGACGGCAGGCTGCAGCACACTCCCCCATTGCAGTACCAGCCAAGAGCCAACAAAACTGTGCCTTTTTCTCCTGTGCACTGCTGCTGCATTAACACAGACAATCCGTCGTTTCCCTGAGTAAGGGTGGGAGGGAGAAACGAACTAAGCCAACACCAAATAAGAGTGAGGTAATGATTTTCGGAACTGCCTCTCTCCCGCTCTCTCTCATTATTTTCCCCATATGGGCTTGGTTGTTGTTTTTCCTCCCTCACGTAGGTTTCATGTGGGAGCGACTCATGCCTGGCTGAGGAATACAGAGAAACATCCAGCTCCTCTCTGGACTGGAGGGACAATGTAGCTGTTTGCTGCTGTGCCCATTCTGTCCATAAGGCCTTGTTGTGTACACTTCTGTTGGATAGAGGTAGCTCAGTTGGTAGAGCATGGCGCTTGTAACGCCAGGGTAGTGGGTTCGATCCCCGGGACCACCCATACGTAGAATGTATGCACACATGACTGTAAGTCGCTTTGGATAAAAGCGTCTGCTAAATGGCATATATACCAGATTTTGCAATCAGATATTCACTGTTCAAACAGATGTTTTACTGTGACCTGATTTAGGATTTTTAAAATTATGATTGGTCAATCTGATTTGAATTCCTCTGTGATAATTCAATGATAGAGAATGATTTGTCTCCATGGCAGACAGCAGTGGTTGTATCCACCAGTGTGTATGTGTAGTCTGGGCTTGGCTGTGTGGAGCAGAGTAGCTTTCCCTGCAGGTACCTCCCACACTGTACAGTAATGAACTCTGACTCTTGCTGTGTGTGAGGTCTTTTTCTGCTCTCCTAGACAAGTGTGGTAAGTGCAGCAAGTGGGTCTTGAATTAGTGGCATCTATGTGCTTTCCCCACTTGCCCTCTTCCACGTTTTGCTATAAATCTCCTCCCCTGACTTCAGCTGTGGGCTGCATTTGCGCTGGCATAATTGTCTACTCACCCACTCGCTCGCTCACTCACTCACGCTCTTCCTCGCTGTCAGTTTCTGGAACAGCCTGTAGATTTGTTTTTTTTCTTAAACGGATGTAGCAGGCAGCGATGGATGAGTCATTTTCTTTGTTGCGTGTAAACCTTTTTTCCACATCTCTTTTTTTTATAATTAATTGATGCCAGGGTTGCGTGGTGAAATAGATTTTTTTCTGTTCTTTTTGTAATGGTGGAGAGGAGAGGGAGGGAGATTCAGGGCCGGCTGAATCCCTGAGCAGATGGAGTGGTGTGTCTGTCTGCTGAAGATGTGGGTTTGAACACGTGACTCCAGGAAGGGTTAATATTAGGTGAACTCTACAAAGTGAGTGGAAAGCAAAGTGCTCCAATACAATTACAGACCTACTGCAAATCATCTATTTTCTAAGAATTAAAAAAGTATTTAAATAGGATTTATTAGAAATATTTTCATAGTTTCTTATACTCATGATGGTTAATTTATGTCTACCCCTTTAACACTAGAACCACTAAAGCAGTCATTCTGACTGCTCATGATTATGAAATATTTTCTCTGCCATTTTTAAAGTCATGACCCCCTCTGTCCTTGACTTTTCCTAAATATTTCAACACGCTGCTGTTTAAATGTTAATATCACAAACAGAACTGGAGTTATACGTTTTAGGAGGGTATGTAATTTAAAAAAAAAAAGGTTTTCCCTCATTGCCCCGCTTCCCGACAGTAGGGCCGATCTGTGCCTTCTCCCAAGTTTCCTCAACTGAACCTAAACTATACTGTCACTAATTTAATGTATGTATCTCAACAGATGAAATGAATGAAGTGAAGTATGATGGGTGAGTTGATGAGCGAGGGGAAGTGAACAATACGTAGTTATGTAATCACCAATTATGAATAAAGAACATGGCGGGCCGTTCTGCTTTTTAATTTTCTAATTATAATCTCAAAATGGTATGTACCCTATCTCAGTCCACCAAATCCAAGCCGTTTTAACAGTCTACTCTGGCCTACTTGGGAGTACACAGTGAGAGCATGCACAATTTACCATGTCAAGAAGACCAAGATGAATGGATGCACATGCTAGGTTAGAGCTGCTACAAGATCTGAAGGAAAACTACTTGGATAGTGGGAAAGAAATTAATCATGACATCTGTGATTATTCTTCTGATTCTGGGCTTTAGCCTGAAGAGCAAAAAAGCCAGAACGGTGCACACTGAACAGGGGCCCGCTCCACCACCCAAATGAAACGGTGAGAGGGGAAGGGACGGCACCATTTGGATAGAACAAGCCGGTGACAATGTTACGGGACAATCATCAGCACAAAATGTCAGGCCCTACACCTCTTAAGCAAAAAACATCAGCAACGCACTCACCAGCTTTCATTGTTTGTGAGATGGACAATGCTACAGCACATCAGGGACAACTGTGGCTGAAACACTGCCTGGGATCTGTCTGTTGATGAGCTGGAAGCATTCATTTCAATCCTGTATGTATGTGGAGCATTCGGTGGAAAGAGCGTGTACGGAGAGCTTCTGATCAGATGTATTGGATACCTTTCTTTGGAGAAACCATGTCACGGGATTGCTTCAGAGGTCACGTGTTAGCTTCATTTTGATGACTAAGAAACGTGACCATGACGCCTGGAAACAGACATTCACTGTGGTGTCCTACATATAAATAATTGACTATTGGTAACTGCTGTCATATACCCACTATTTTTTATTATGCCATTTATTTATTTTGTGCTGAATATAATATAATAATAATAATATAATAATAATAATAATAATAATAATAATATCTGAGCCAGAAAGAAAATGTAGCTCCAGTAAAATGGGTATTTAAAAAAAAAAGAAGTTTTGAATGGTTTGAGCTACAGACGAGCGGTTTTCTGTATTGTGAAGGTGCAACCACAGGCTCAAAGCCATACTCTGTTTGTTTCTATGGCAGAAGCTGTGGTATGCCTAATCAGACTTGCCTGTGCTAATGGTTTTCAGACAAAGTAAAAAATGGCACACGTTTAAAATCTGTGAAATGTTAAAATGTATTATCTGAGCGGCGCTAGTGCTCCCAAGTAGGGATGTTAAAACCTCTTGATTCTAGCCATCCCGGATCCGGGATCGTGAATACAGCCTCAAGCTCATTACCATAACGCAAAGTTAACTATTCATGAAAATCGCAAATGAAATTAAATAAATATATTTGCTCTCAAGCTTAGCCTTTTGTTAACAACACTGTCATCTCAGATTTTCAAAATATGCTTTTGAACCATAGCTAAACAAGGATTTGTGTGAGAGTATTGATAGCCTAGCATAGCATTTAGCCTAGCATTCAGCATGCAACATTTTCACAAAAACAAGAAAAGCATTCAAATAAAAACATTTACCTTTGAAGAACTTCAGATGTTTTCAATGAGGAGACACTCAGTTAGATAGCAATTGTTCAGTTTTTCCAAAAATATTATTTGTGTAGGACAAATCGCTCCGTTTTGTTAATCACGTTTGGCTACGAAAGAAACCTGTATCCAGGAGTGTAATTCTCTCCGCAAGCTCATTAGCATAACGCAACGTTAACTATTCAGGAAAATCGCAAATGAAATGAAATAAATATATTAGCTCTCAAGCTTAGCCTTTTGTTAACAACACTGTCATCTCAGATTTTCAAAATATGCTTTTGAACCATAGCTAAACAAGCATTTGTGTAACAGTATTGATAGCCTAGCATAGCATTAAGCCTGGCATTCAGCATGCAACATTTTCACAAAAACAAGAAAAGCATTCAAATAAAATAATTTACCTTTGAAGAACTTCAGATGTTTTCAATGAGGAGACTCTCAGTTAGATAGCAAATGTTCAGTTTTTCCAAAAATATTATTTGTGTAGACAAATCGCTCTGTTTTCTACATCACGTTTGGGTAAGAAAAAACCTGAAAATTAAGTCATTACAACGCAAACTCCATAATATCGACAGAAACATGGCAAAAGTTGTTTAGAATCAATCCTCAAGGTGTTTTTCACATATCTATCGATGATAAATCATTCGTGGCAGTTTAGTTTCTCCTCTGAAGAAATGGAACGCGCATGGACCTAGAGATTACGCAATAATTTCGACGCAGGAGACCGGGCGGACACCTGGTAAATGTAGTCTCTTATGGTCAATCTTCCAATGATATGCCTACAAATACGTCACAATGCTGCAGACACCTTGGGGAAACGGCAGAAAGTGCAGGTTCATTCCTGGTACATTCACAGCCATATAAGGAGACATTGGAACACAGCGCCTTCAGAATCTGGGGCATTTCCTGTATGAAATTTCATCTTGGTTTCGCCTGTAGTATTAGTTCTGGGGCACTCACAGATAATATCTTTGCAGTTTTGGAAACGTCAGAGTTTTTTATTTTCAAAGCTGTCAATTACATGCATAGTCGAGCATCCTTTCGTGACAAAATATCTTGTTTAAAACGGGAACGTTTTTTATCCAAAAATTAAAAGAGCGCCCCCTATCTCGAAGAAGTTAACCGATAATCGCTTAACCGCCGAAATTACATTTGACTGGTTATGCTTATCGTCTATAGGTGTAATTTAGTTTAAATTGGTGCGTATATTTTCATTACCAATCACCTGTCAGTTGGTATTGGAGTGAAACGTGCTTTTATAAGCCCAATCATTGTGCAACAAATAGCAATTCTAAATGCAATCGTGTGTTATACTGTAATGGCTATGATTTTTTTTTTGTATTACTTTTTTTTCTCAACTAGTAATTTAAGCTTGCCTCCCATTCTCCATTCGAGTGCATAGGCTATCAGTGCGTCACCCAATGTCAGTTCCAAGTATGCATGCATAGCATTTTCTGTTGGTCTCGTCATTTTACTGTTTGGAAAACATTTAACCATTTGTTGACTGGTTAATGAGGATCGGTTAGTCGGCTGAAAAATGTACCGACATGTGCGTCCAAAGTCAAAATTCCACAGGCATTCCTGTGAAGTAAAAAAATATATAGCAAGATTGGGAAAGGATTGGTGGCACACCTGAGTTCCTCAAGGTTTAGAGCCACTTATAGATCACAGGACTTTATAGATCCTTGGTTTGTAGGCTCTCTCTTATTTTTCCCCTCTCCTCGGAGACAGGCACTTAGCTTTTTGTCTCTGAAGTTCCCTGTCCCACTTCAACACTATACATTTTTCCCTCAAGGCTACAGTAGGGCTGTGAATCTGTGTTTAAATGAAGTTGAATCTTTTTTCTGCCGCAATTAAAATCAGTGTAATTAGTACTGGTTTGTGATAACGGGTACCAATCATCATAAATGAACAACAAAAAAACATTGTCTTGCCAATGACCCCAAGCATACAGCCAAAGCAATGCTGGAATTGCTTCAGAACTAGAATGTGAAAGTCCTTGAGTGGCCCAGCCAAAGCCCGGACTTGAATCCCATTTGAAAGTCTGTGGAAGACTTGAAGATTGCTGTTTACTGCCACTCCCCATCTAACTTAACAGAGCTTGAGAGAATCTGCAAGGACGAATGGGAGAAAATTCCCTAATCCAAATGTGCAAAGCTGATGCAGACGAACCCAAGACGACTCAACAGTGTAATGCCCACCAAACGTGCTTCCACAAAGTATTGACTCGGGTGTGAATACTTGTAAATTAGATTTCTTTCATTTTTCAATACATTTGCAAGCATTTCTAAAAACATGTTTTCACTTTGTGTGTAGATGGGTGACAATACCCCATAATGACAATCTATTTTTTCCATTTTGAATTCAAGCTGTAACATGTGGAATAAGAATAATTTCAAAAGGCTCTCTGTGTGCACGTTACAGCCTTGTTACGTTACAACCGTATTCTAAAATGGATCAAATAACAATTCAATCTACACACAATACCCCATAATGGCAAGGGACTGGGAGACTAGTCAGGATCGAGGGAAAGATGAATGGAGAAAGGTCCTTGATGAAAACCTGCTCCAGAGCACTCTGACTGGGGGGTGATGGTTTACTTTCCAACAGGACAATGACCCTAAGCACACAGCCAAGACAACGCAGGAGTGGCTTCGGGACAAGTCTCTGAATGACCTTGAGTGGCCCAGCCAGAGCCTGGACTTGAACCCGATCAAACATCTGTGGACAGGCCAGAAAATAACTGAAGCGACGCTCCCCATCCAACCTCACAGAGCTTGAGAAGATCTGCAGAGAAGCATGGGAGAAACTCCAAATACAGGTGTGCCAAGCTTGTAGCGTCATACCCAAGATTACTCAGGGTTGTAATTGCTGCCGAAGGTGCTTCAAAAAAGTACTTAGTTCAGGGTATGAATACTTATGTAAATGTGATTAGTAATTTTTTATATATTTTCAAACATTTGTGAACACCTGTTTTTGCTTTGTCATGATGTGGTATTGTGTGTAGATTGAGGTGTAAATGTGTTTATTCAATTGCAGAGTAAGGCTGTAACATAGCAATGGAGAAAAAGTCAAGAGGTCTGAATTTTTCTGAATGCACCTTAACTGCTGAGTATACCAAACATTAGGAACTTCTTCCTAATATTTGCCTGCAGAACATCCTCAATTCGTTGTGGCTTGGATTCTACAAGGTGTCTAAAGCATTCCACAGGCATGCTGGCCCATGTTGATTCCATTTGCCTGGATGTCCTTTGGGTTGTGGACCGTTCTTGATACACACGGGAAACTGGGGAGTGTCCAAACTCAGCAGCGTTGCAGTTCTTGACACAAATCGGTGCGCGTGGCACCTACTACCATTCTATGTTCAAAGGCACTTAAATCTTTTGTCTTGCCCATTCACCCTCTGAATGGCACACATTACACAATCCATGTCACAATTGTCACAAGGCTTAAAAATATTTTAGCAGCTCGCTGCTGCTAAATGAAATATGGGAAACACTGAAGATGCCTTGTCCTGTTCATTAAAAGATTGTGTTCAGCTCAAATGTCTTGTGACAGAAGGTCTTCAGGTGCTGGGTTCTAAAGGAATATACATGAAAAACCTGCGCTCACTGAAACATTATTTAGATTTTAATGTATTTTTTTAGCAGCAGAGGTATGAAAAAATTGAGAGGTTTTGGCAGTATCCTTCACCAGCGTTTACGAAGGCTGCTGCCTAAATGCGCCCGTTTCTGCTGACCTCTGCTGCTAAAAAAAGACATTAAAACAAATATTTCAGGGAGTGCTGTTCATCTCAGTGCGTTCAGATCGAAGGCCAAGGGGGTGTCAAATTGGCGATGGTAGGGACTGAGGCTCGGTGGGGAGCCTGTATACATTTTGTCTCCCTGGGCCTCGAGGAGCTCTCTGCCTCTAGGGTGCTACTTTTCACCATTTTTAAACTGCCCGGAACAGCTTTTTATCTGGAGTACCAATCACAACCATTTCCTTCCAAAAAGTACATGAAGATAGAGTCCGTGGCCTTTTGCCACTTTACCAAACCTACTGTACACGGCCAGTACGACATGGCTAGACACTCAGATATGCATAGCCTAAACATTGATCGCAATTTGGATTAACAAAAGTTTCTGATTAGTTAGCTGATTGGCTATAAATCATGCTACTCTCACGCTTGAAGTTTTCTGGTGTGTGATATCATAGGGCAATTCCACCGTTATAGAGTGACACTGAGACTGATTGTTCACTTTAAAATCTCTCAAACAAAAACCAATGATTGCAAAGTTAAATAATCTGTAACTCTATGCACAATGCTTATTTTCAACAATTTCCACTGAGTTGTATGGCTTAACTTGGAAATCATTGGATATTGTTAAACTCAGATCTTTCACTTTAAAATGTCTGTCACTCTTACTGTGGAATTGCCCCATAATTACCCAGCATACCACTCACTGGCCTGAATCGCTCCCTGTCGTACCGTTTTCTCAGCTGTGTTTGATATATAGGCTAATGCCTGCTGGCTTTATCTGATAGAAACGCCATGGAGTAAGTATAGCGATCAGTGCTCTGATATGTACAGTGCATTCGGAAAGTTTTCAGACCCTTTGACTTTTTCCAAATTTTGTTCCCTTACAGCTTCATTCTAAAATGGATTACATCGTTTTTTCACCTCAATATACACATTACCCCATAATACATTTGCAAACATTTCTAAAATGTATTCATTAAAATAAAATTGAACTCACATTGACATAAATATTCTGACCCTTTACTCAGTACTTTATTGACGTACCATTTGCAGTGATTACAGCCTCGAGTCTTCTTGGGTAAGACGCTACAAGCGTGGCACACCTTTTATTTTGGGAGTTTCTCTGCAGATCCTCTCAAGCTGTCAGGTTGGATGAGTGAGCATCACTGCACAGCTATTTTCAGGTCTCTCCAGAGATGTTTGTTCGGGATTAAGTCAGGGCTGTGGCTGGGCCACTCTCGGACATTTAGATACTTGTCCCGAAGCCATTCCTGTGTTGTCTTGGCTGTGTGCTTAGGGTCGTTGTCCTGTAGGAAGGTGAACCTTAACCCCGGTCTAAGAACCTGCTCCAGAGCTCTCAGGACTTCATGAAGGATCTCTCTGTACTTTGCTCTGTTCATCTTTGCCTCGATCCTGACTTTATCGAACGGGTGGCAAGCCTAAGTCTAAATATTGCTGTTACATTGCACAACCGTCAATGTCATGTCAGAATTATGTAAAATTCTGGCAAATGACTCTGCTTACGCAAGAGAAGTGAAAAGATTTCAGGCACCGCATTGATTATATGCAACTCAGGACAAGCTAGTTAACTGCACATGGTTGATGATATTACTAGTTTAACTAGTGATTATGTTAAGATGTTTTTTTAAATAAGATAAGTTTAATGCTAGCTAGCAACTTAACATGGCTCCTTGCTGCCTGCATTCACATAACAGGTGGTCAGCCTGCCACGCAGTCTCCTCGTGGATTTCAATATAATCGGCGTCAAAAATGACTTAAAAAAAAAAAATTGAAATCGACCCTAATTAATCGGCCATTCCGATTAATCGGTCGAACTCTACTCCAGACGTGAGGGTTGGCATTCAGGCCAAATCTTGGTTTCATCAGACCAGAGAATCTTGTTTCATGGTCAGTCCTTTTAGGTGCCTTTTGACAAACTCCATGTGGTCTGTCATGCGCCTTTTACTGAGGAGTGGCTTCCGTATGGCCACTTTACTATTAAGGTCTGACTAGTGGTTCCAAACTTCTTCCATTTAAGAATGATGGAGGCCACTGTGTTCTTGGGGACCTTCAATGCTGCAGACATTGTTTGGTACCCTTCCCCTGATCTGTGCCTCTACAAAATCCTGTCTCGGCACTCTTATGGACAACCTTCAACCTCATTGCTTGGTTTTTGCTCTGACATGCACTGTCAACTGTGGGATCTTATTTAGACAGGTGTGTGCCTTTCCAAATCATGTCCAATCAATTGAATTTACCACAGGTGGACTCCAATCAAGTTGTAGAAACTCTATGGAAACAAGATGTACCTGAGCTCAATTTCGAGTATTATAGCAAAGGGTCTGAATACTTATGTAAATAAGGTATTTCTGTTTTTATTTTTAATACAAAAATGTCTAAACCTGTTCACTTTGTCATTATGGGGTGTTGTGTGTAGATTGTAGACTATTTAGTCCATTTTTAGAATAAGGCTGTAACAAAATGTGAGGGTCATGGGGCTGAATGTTTTCCGAAGGCACTGTAAATGTTGTGTGATCTGTGGATATGGTGCATAAGGAGTAGAGGATGGAGAGTAGGAAGGAGGGGCTTTGGATGACTAAGGTGACCCACTCTGCCCTGATACCTATTCCTATGCTAGCCTGTATGCTAGTGAGGTATGGTACACTTAGTATTATCATTTGCATGACCACTTAACTTTTTCTACACTTTCTTCCAAGATCTTTTTTCTCCCACATTTTCCTATCCCTACTCTTGTTTCTATTTCATCCTTTTACGAAAATGAGTGAATTTCTAATGAATTCCTTCAAGTGAGCTGCACTGGCAAATCGGAGATAATTTCCATGAGAGCTTCATATCGATCTTTGTTTTGCTTGTTATCAGACTGTCGTCATCATTTAGCTAGGCGATCTCCTAGCACCCCACTCCTTCAGTCAATGGCACAAGGCAGAGAGAACCAGCTTTCTTGGTTGATCGTCACCCTTGCCTGGCCTGGGGGGGGTCTACATGCTTGGCCTCGTAGACCGGAGGACTCATCACAGTGCTCCCATGATCAATTGTGGTGATAGTTGAGGTATTATTGCCATCATTACTTTCAACAACAGCATTTGCAGCAATTCAGATGGAATTAATGAGCCTTCCTTGACACTTTGTCTACCAGACAACGAGTCAGGTGACTGAGTCGGGAGGCAAGAATCTGCATGACTCAATGAAGGTATAGGCTGGCCTAGCTTATGCATTTGTATGGGCACTATTTGGATGTGCTGATTTGTTGTTTGTAGTCAAGCATGCCTACTATGTGGGTGCACTCTGCTGATATGTTTCTTGTGTTAAAGTACCCACATATGACTGTCTAGGCCTGAAACTGCTTTCCTCAATTTCCTTGCCAGTACCTGTTCATTCAGATGTGGACAAAATGGAGGATAAACATGTTGCCTTTTGACTGTTCCTGGTCAGAACAGAAGATGGGATAGAGTTGCATAGGCCTAACTGTTGAGGTTATCCTCTGCTTTTGGTCTCCCCACCACACAAAAAGACCAGCTCACCTTAGCTCACAAAATGCTATCTAAATAGGTCACATTTTCTGCTAAACAGTCTGATGTGGACAGATATCAGGTGTCAAGTTTAAAGCTTAATCTTTTGGGATGAATTGTGTTAAGTATGTTTTGGAGGCCAGTGTTCCTGAGATTAGTATGGTTGCAATCAATGACAACATGGAGATATTGAGGGTAATTTGACAGTTGGAACTAAGGGGCTCGGGGGGTCCTGACGGTGGTAAAGCATTAGGAGAGGCGTGACCGTTTGGTTTGCTCCATGGGGGCAGCATCTGTTGTAGACTGCTGAGTGCAGCCACAACTTTGTTTGGTTAAACCCACATTTATTTGATTAACTTTCCCTTGTTTGTTTTTGTAACCACCTCTGATGTCTTGGCCCAGACGGTTACTTCAGTGCAACAAACTCTACCCCTGTCTGCCTAGGGCTGTGACAGTCATGGAATTTTGGATGACGGTGATTTGTCTGTCAAATGACCACGGTCACCAGCGGCAGGGAGCCTAGTGGTTAGTGTTGGGCCAGTAACCGAAAGGTTGCTAGGTTGAATCCCCGAGCTGACAAGGTAAAAATCTGTCATTCTGCCCCTGAACAAAGCAGTTAATCCACTGTTCCTAGGCCGTCATTGTAAATGAGAATTTGTTCTTAACTGACTTGCCTAGTTAAATAAAAAATAATTAGAATAGTCAATTTTTAATAATTAGAATAGTCCTTCCCCCCCAAAACACATATTTTCACTCCTGCTCCTGACTGTCAGTGTGCCCTGTTTTTGATGCATGAATTTCATGATACTCGTTTGCTACAAAACGTTGCTCAACAAGGAGCGACATAGTTTCCTCATGTTAGAAAGTGTCTGTTACTATGGGAAATGGACCACACTGCACAGCTGCAGCAGTCTTCAGTCAGTTGTTTATTTCATACAAAAAAAACTATATTTTTTTCCTTCTCTCCTTTTATCAGGTGTTACATGTGAACCAGGTGTAATTTAACTGCTTTTTGGCTAAAGTTAGCCATAATGAAGTTCAGAAAACATAAAGATTATCACTTTTGATTTCATTATGGTCTTCATCATAATCGTTGGTTACACGATTATTGAAATGACCATGTAAGCGCTATGCCTGCCAAAAACAAACATCACTTGAGTTTTCATATCCTCTAGCCTCTGTCAACTAGATGTCCCATAAATTGGTGTTTTATGCTGTTATTACTGTGATATCAGCTGCATTTCTGTACAGTAGTATTAACTAAGGGTGTGCTGAGTACTCAGACAAAATGAGTATTATAACGGATATGGAGAATTCTTCGTAATGATCAGTGATTGACAAAGTTATTTTCAGTTGTCAACACGCATCTCTTTCACCGTGTGAAGCGTTGTGTGCTCCAAACAACTATTGGCTAGTTCTTCTGTCTGTAATGATGCGGGCGGGGTATTGGTTGAGCCTGCTGCAGAGACTAGGACAAGCCCCTCTCATTTCCAAAGACAGGCACGCGCGACTGTTTCATTCAGTCACTTATCTCAGGGCACAAGCCTCCCCTTCTCCAAAGATGATGTTAGACATTGTTCAACCGAATTATTTTCTGTACACATTGCTGAAGCCATATGGTTGTTTTTTTGTCTGTCTACTTGGCGTTGTTTAGTAGGCCTACTTTTTCTCTCACTGTATCATTATTCCATTACTGACGATGTCTTATGTCTTGATCCAAGCCCATGCTTACTT
The DNA here is from genome assembly GCF_023373465.1 of Oncorhynchus keta. NCBI lineage: Eukaryota > Metazoa > Chordata > Actinopteri > Salmoniformes > Salmonidae > Oncorhynchus > Oncorhynchus keta. Next base: position 25,699,899 of record NC_068448.1, read on the forward strand.
ACAATTATTATTTATTCTCGCTTTGGCATGTTTACTGAGTGACAAATAATTTGGAAAATATAAGTGTCTATGTTTCAAGTCTCTATACAGTGTATTTAGAGCCTTTTCTCACATTTTGTTATGTTACAGACTTATTCTAAAATTGGTGAGGATTTGTATTTATTTTACAATCCGCACACAATACCCCATAATGACAAAGTGAAAACAGGTTTGTAGAAATGTATGATTTTTGCAAATGTATTAAAAATAAACTGGAATATCACATTTATTTAAGTATTTAGACCCTTTACTCAGTACTTTGTTGAAGCACATTTGGTAGCGATTACTGCCTTGTATGACGATACAAGCTTGGCACACCTGTATTTTGGGTAGTTTCTGCAGATCCTCTCAAGCTCTGTCAAGTTCGATGGGCAACATCGCTGCACCGCTATTTTCAGGTCTCTCCAGAGATGTTTGATCGAGTTCATGTCTGGGCTCTGGCTGGGCCACTCTAGGACATTCAGAGACTTGTCCTGAAGCCACTCCTGTGTTATCTTGGCTGTGTGATTAGGTCGTTGTCCTCTTGGAAGGTGTGCCTTTGCCCCAGTCTGAGGTCCTGAGTGCTCTGGAGCAGGTTTTCATCAATGATCTCATCTTTCCCTCGATCCTGACTAGTCTCCCAGTCCCTACTGCCGAGAAACATCCCCACAGCATGATGCTGCCACCACCATGCTTCACCGACGGGATGGTGCCAGGTTTCCTCCAGATGTGACGCTTGGCATTCAAATAGTTCAATCTTGGTTTCATCAGACCAGGGAATGCTGTTCCTCATGGTCTGAGAGTCCTTTAGGTGCCTTTTGGGAAACTCCAAGTGGGTTGTCACGTGCCTTTTTACTGAGGAGTGGCTTCCGCCTGGCCACTATCATAAAGGCGTGCTTGGTGGAGTGCTACAGAGATTGTTGTCCTTCTGGAAGGTTATCCCATCTCCACAGAGGAATTCTGGAGCTCTGTCAGTGACCAACGGATTCTTGGTCACCTCCCTGACCAAGGCCTTTCTCCCCTGATTGCTAAATTTGTCTGGGTGGCCATCTATAGGAAGAGTATTGGTGGTTCCAAACTTATTCCATTTTAAGAATGGATGCCACTGTTTTTGGGGACATTCAAAGCTGCAGAATTATTTTAGGTACCCTTCCCCAGATCTGTGCCACAACACAATCCTGTCTCTGAGCTCTTTCTTCGACCTCATGGCATGGCATGCAGTTGACATGCACTGTCAACTGTGAGGTCTTGTAGACCAATGTGTGCCTTTCCAAATGTCCAATCAATCTACCACAGGTGAATTCCAAGTTGTAGAAACATCTCAAACATCTCTACTCAGCAAACTGGATGTAGTCTATCACAGTGCCATCTGTTTTGTCACCAAAGCCCCATATATTACCCACCACTGCGACCTGTATGCTCTCGTTGGCTGGCCCTGTACATGTACGTCGCCAAACCCACTGGCTCCAGGTCATCTAAGTCTTTACTCACCATAGCAACATCCACCCGTGGCACACGCTCCAGCAGGTATATTGCCTGAGACAGCTGCGCCACTCTGGAGGCCCCTAACTTTGCTTTCTTGGGTACAGGAATAATGGTGGGCATCTTAAAGCAAGTGGGGACAGCAGACTGGGATAGGGAGAGATTGAATATGTCTAAACACTCCAGCCAACTGGTCTGCACATGCTCTGAGGATGCGGCTTGGGATGCTGTCTGCGCCGGGTTATTGCACTTCAATGTCTTACTCGCATTGGCCACGGAGAACGAGAGCTCACAGTTTGTGAGCAGCGGTAGCCTTTTTTTCTTTGAAGCGGGCAAAGATGTTAAGCTTGTCTGGTAACGAGGCGTCGGTGTCCGCAATTTGGCCGGCTTTCCCATTTTAATCCGGGATTGTATGGAGTCTGTCACATAGTTTTTGTATCTGAGTCGATGAATTACAACTCCACTTCGGACCGGTATTGTTTTGTCTTATTGCTTGCCTTATGGGGGTCATAGCTGGTGTGTACACGCCCACGTTCCTACTCACTTTGTCATGGTTAAATACGGTGGTTTGCGCTTTCAGTTTTGTGCAAATGCTACCATATATCCATGGTTTGGCTAACTCAGTCACCGAGTCATTGTATATGTCGATACTGTTCTGAGGCAACCCGGAACATTTCTCATTTGCTGTGATCAAAACCGTTTTGAAGCATATGTTCCAATTTTTCTTCCCAAGAAATGCTATTTGTCTCAGCACCTCTCCGCTCAATCACTGGATTTCTTTGTCTCTTACGCTTTTGTTGTCAGTTTGATATTCAAACCTCTGCACTTCAACTTCTGATTCCATGTCTCTCTTGTCTCCAAATCTAAAATGCATTCTGCAGACCATCCCATAGGTTACTACTGGAAGGATCAGTGTAACCTTGTCACCACTCCCTTCAGTTCCAAACCGCCAAACCACTATTAGAGGAAAATAAGATTTAGAGAAAAATATGATCAATGACGGAGCTACTGTTTCAACTGTCAATGACTCTGAGCCAACGAGAGCGATGAGGGGCCTCAAGTAGCAAAAAAGCTTTCCCAGGCCCATCTCCTCATGGTAACCCAAATGCCCATCTGATGTCCATTGCATCCTGTACATCTCATGCCCTATAGCTGTACATAACCTAAATGAGGTATAATAATATTATAGCTAAGTACCTTTTAAAGCCCACCCAAATGTAAGTTTAGACATTTCTAAGGTACAGCCCTATTTTAAAAAAAATATATATATATATATTTATTTATTTATTTTAATAACACTTTAAAAAATGTGACAAGTCTGGACTGAACTTAATAGGTACTGAATGTTCCCTTTAAGACCATAGGTATTCCAAATAAGCCAACCTCTTAAATAATACTTTTTTTTTTGTAATTTCCAAATGTTCAAAACTTGCAAACTGATATTTTTTATGGGGAGATTAATATAATCCAAATTTATATTAATCTCCCCAAAGTTATTCAAATAAACTGATCCTTGCTGTTAATCATGAAAGTAGCAGTTATGAGAGGAGGGTGTCCAATCGTATCCACAGAGATCAATGTGGACTTAGGCTTTTGTTCTTGCCAACCAGTACACACACACCTGACTCAATTAATCAGACTTCAATCAAGACCTTATTAGTAAATCAAATCAAATCAAATGTATTTATATAGCCCTTCGTACATCAGCTGATATCTCAAAGTGCTGTACAGAAACCCAGCCTAAAACCCCAAACAGCAAGCAATGCAGGTGTAGAAGTACGGTGGCTAGGAAAAACTCCCTAGAAAGGCCAAAACCTAGGAAGAAACCTAGAGAGGAACCAGGCTATGTAGTAGAACGGTGTTGGTCTGTTGCTTGGTCAGAACACAACCCTGTACCCACACGGGCGCTCTGTGGATAAGAATCCATGCAACAAAGACCATAACTTTAAATGAATTATCTGGAAGGTGATTCACATTTGCTGTACTGGTTTTCTTAATTAGTTCAACTTTTCTTCCTAAAGCCTATTTAATGTGTATTAAAAAGGTACCGGTGCTAAATCAACAACAGAAAATCACCTGGATGAATGAAGGACAACAATATGACGATGCCCCCACCCAAAAGTGCATGAGTATCTGCCCAATAGTCATCTCTTGTCCCTCACTTGTAGGTCTTCTGTCCCTCTAACCTGATCATATTCTTCCCACTGCATCGACTACCTGTCCACCCAGTCTTGGATAGAGTACAGAGGTTTCACATTTTTCCTAATTGTTTCTAATCTTGGTAAAGATACAGTATTTAAGCTCATGTTCATTGAAATATTAGGGATATCATACACTATCGACATGTGTTTCAATGCAAACAGGGCTTAATAGGAGCGATTTTTTTATGGTGACAAATATAGAATAGCAGTCTACTCATAAAATATTTGGAAACCAATGGTTTAGGGTATAAATATACACTATGGACTACAATATTATGCAAAGTTTGTATTGAAAAATATGTATTTTGTCATTTACATTCTGTATAGAGGGAGTGCTTTTTGTGCTCCTGTATCATTTAAGCCCACCTGAGAAATGTCAAATTTACAAAATGGAATCTATGTATAACAATGCAAGGTTCAAAATTACTAACAAAAAAGTAGATGTGAATGCCTGATATGTTATTAGGGAGGCTGCGAATTTTCGCAGCTTTTTGTTAAAAATCGCACAACATTTCAGCGTCCTGCTATTCATTCCAGGAATATAGTATATAGAAAACACTCAGACGTTTCTAAAACGGGTTAAATAACGGCTGTGACTATAACAGAACGTGCGTTTCATCGAAAAGTGCAGGAAAATCTGATCACTGAAAATGGGAAAATATATCCATGCGCAACTTCAACCAATTGTAAAAAGTGACCCACATTAAATGGAGCCGAGGTTGCAATACCTACAGTTTCCACACGATGTCAACAGTCTTGTCATTTGTCTCGGATTTGTTTCTTGGTCAAACCGAAACAAGGGAGACGATTTCTTCCGGTCTCCGACAGGATGTTTTGGTTGAGAAATATCCGGACATGATTTCAAGACGTGGAGCTAAAGAATATACATCGCCCCGTGATCATTTTGATAGATTATTAACGTTTACTAATACCTAAAGTTGCATTACAAAAGTATTTCGAAGTGTTTTGTGAAAGTTTATCGTCGACTTTTTTAATTTTTAAAAATGACGTTGCGTTATCAAACTCGGTTTTTTCCTTGATTACACAGTCTTCATAGATCGATATCTAGGCTATATATGGACCGATTTAATCGAAAAAAGACCCAAATAAATGTTTATGGGACATCTAGGAGTGCCAAGAAAGAAGCTCATCAAAGGTAATGAATGTTTTATATTTTATTTCTGCGTTTTGGGTAGCACCGGCTAGCGCAAAATCTGTCGTTTTAGATGAAGTTCCAGTACTTTTGGGTGCATGCTATCAGATAATAGCTTCTCATGCTTTCGCCGAAAAGCATTTTACAAATCTGACTCGGTAGCTAGATTCACAACGAGTGTAGCTTTAATTCAGTACATTGTATGTGTATTTTAATGAAAGTTTGAGTTTTATCAAAAACTATACGTGGCGCACTTGAAATTTCCGCTGATTTGATCCCCACAGCGGGAGTACTTCCCCAACAAGTTATGTGAATGCCTGATATGTGTGATATATGCAGGTATGAAAAACCCATATTTTCAATTGGCAGGAAGTAGTAATACATGCTCATGAAATATGCTGTCATGAGAATTTACAGTATCAGTACATTAATCTCTTAATTTGACCAAGTATGGTCACATATCTGAGAAAGTATCTGATGTGTATCTGAGGGTTGCCTTAAGTTTTACATTTTTTATTTAATTTTTTTCATCTTTGAAATTGGCCATTACTGGGAACTTAACCAATGAACAGTAACTTAATAATAACTTCTGATTGGCTTATTATTATAATAACCAGTTATGGATATAATAACCAGATGAATAAGTTGAAACATTAAACAGCAGATATTTGTTCCTATATTTTAGGTTTTTAAATCCAAAAATGGATGTGGGCTCAACCCTTGTTTGGGTCTGTGGGACCTATATCTAATTATTACTGAAAGAAAAATGATACAATTCAAAAAATAATTAATCTGAGACACATTGGCCTTGGCTCATCTTCTGTGAAGAACATGCAAAATAACACATTTTCATTGAGTGCACACTGTGCACCTCCCTGCACATTTATAATCCATATGTGGTGTTCAGGTCCAATGGATCCGAGGGTAATAAAAGTGTGTGTGTAGGTGAAAACCCTGTGCCGGCTGTTTCAACATAGGCAGGTTATTGGTGCTGTCTCCCGCTTTTCTCACACTCTTTACCCTTTGTAGTGAGTAAAACTACACAATGTCTTGCGGGAACCTGCACAATGTTATTACAATATATTATTTTGATACATTGTAAAAAAAAAAATGCTGTACATTCCCACTCTACCCCAGCCAGGTGCAAATTGAGGGAGGGACAACAAATAAATAGCTTAGCATGTGTGGCTCCTTACCACAATCAGTATGGCAAAAATAATCTCTGCCTTAGAAATCATTTCTGCAGAGAGAGAAGCTGGTGTGGAAGGAGCGTCTTCCACTTTGGAAGATGAAGAAATGTCCAAATATGAGGATCATGTCTCTGTCACTTCGGAGTGTGAAAGTAAGATGGAAGCCAGCCCCAGGACCATCCCGACAGTAACCCGCTCATCAACAGCCTGCAGGAGGAGAAATATGGATGTCACAAAATTGTGAAATGTAATAGTCTTCTTGCTGAAGGAATCAGCCACCCCGCATTGCTGCCAATGTGATAATGATACAACCAGGGTCAACGCGGATGGTGGTTAATCATGTGCAGAACATAATGTCTTCTTTTGAACTGTTCATCCCAGACACCATCCCAAAAATAATTCTGCACTGCACTAATTTGGAGGGATGGTGTGTTTTTGGAGAACGATGGGCCAAACTCATTTACATGCATACTTTGGGGTTCTTGCCCTTGCTGGTGTTTTCAGATCCAATGGGGAATCTACAGAATCCCTGTGGGATGCAGAAGCTGGCAGAGAACTTTTCAGTGCAACAATGTCTCTGGAAAACCTCCACATTATTTCCAGGATTATCCTCTTCGATAACCGAGACACCAGACCAGCTCGGCGGCAGAGAGACCAGCTAGCTGCAATCAGGTCAGTGTGGGACAAGTGGTTAGACCGCCTTTCCCTTTTTTACAACCCTGGGCCCAATGTTACTGTTGAAGGAGCAGCTTATGCCATTTAGGTGGCGCTGCCCCTTCAGGCAGTACGTACTGTCTAAACCAGCAAAATATGGAATCAAGATCTGGGCTGCCTGTGATGCTGCTTCATCAAATGCATGTAACTTGCAAGTGTATACGGGAAAGCCAGATGGAGGAGCACCTGAGAAGAACCAAAGGATGCATGTTGTCCTGGATGTGACACATTGGTAAAACCTCAAATCCAGAGGAGGCAACATATCCCAAGGACCCCAGCTTCTGCAGCCATCGTGAGGTGGATGCTTGTGACCCATCTGCCCGACCCACAGAACCAACAACTCCAATACTGGAAGTAAATGTGAATGATGATGTGTGTGTGTGTGTGTGTGTGTGTGTGTGTGTGTGTGTGTGTGTGTGTGTGTGTGTGTGTGTGTGTGTGTATGTGTATGTGTGTGTGTGTGTGTATGTGTATGTGTGTGTGTGTGTGTGTGTGTGTGTGTGTGTGAGTAAAATTCCTCAACGAAGTGTTCATTATTCTAGTTTGCAGCCGGTAGCAACAAGAAGAAGCCCTGTGACGTGTGTGGACCCAAGAAGGACAGGAAGACACAATACACATGCATCAAGTGCAAGAAATACATTTGCAACACACACACAGTAAAATTCTGTCCCTTTGCCTTCATTTGTGTTCAATGGGACTTTAAAAAAACAATCATAAAATACTGTATGTACAGTTTGTCCTCCAATTTGTTCATTTCAATGCAATAAACATCAATAGTGATAAACCTTGTTTCATTTATATTTGTTCATGATATCATGATTTATTCCACCAATGTTTTTTCAAACAGCACTTTTATTAATAAATGTGATCGAGCAGAGTTAAATGGCAAATGGTAACCATATAAGCTGTCTATATTGCTTGTAATTTAAGTCAACATCTAAGTTAAGTATTTTTACGGCTGTATTGTTTTTAAAAACCCAATAATGTTGTGGGTCCGTCAGACCTGCGAACATTGGGTGAATAACAAAAACATGAACACCACACAAGGGTTAATAAATACACTTACCCTATATCTCAACCAATTTAGTAATTGTTCAATAATCTACAGATCTAAAATGAAGTGAATTTCTTAAACTCATTTATTTTGAGTGGCTGAAGTGAAGATGAATGTGTTCCTAATCATAAATCTCCTCATGTTGCATGTAGGGCTATTACTGCCATATTAGGCACCTTTTTGTTCAACAGGCTAATATGTTATGCTTGGCACTTTTTTTGCCTAACATGAAGATTTGGCAGGGGACAAAGCTCAGATCTTAATCTGTTCCCCTTCCTAACCAAGTTGATAATCTCAATGTTCTTGTTGAGTCCACCCCTATTTGCTGAGGGGAACTTAATGTATAGTTTCCTCAACCCCCTCACAAACTTGAGGTCTCGGTGCTGTACAGACAATTCTCTTTTGAAGGGCTCATCTGCCATGTCTTGTCTTGAGGTTAAGTGCACTCCCCTACAATTTCCATTGCCTGTTTGTTTTTGTAATGCAGTACTGTAATAAAATCCAAACTTTCCTGTCAAGTGAATTTTTTTATGTAGGCCCTACTCCCATTGGTCAGGTGATGTAACAACGTACTGGTCGGTGGCTCAGTGCACACGGCGAGCAGAGCTAAACTCTTCAGACATTTCAGAACATGGTTCTGCTAACCTACAACATTCCAATGTCATGTGGGCTGTTCCAGCTTATAGCCGATTCCATAGAAAAAAATCTAAATCAAAGGGGCTTATTCAGCTAGAAAGTAAGTTTTACTTTGCCAAATATTGGTTGAAAGCAATCTCACCGTAACTATCGGAGCACCATAATACCGTTACGCTGCATTATGTTAATATAATGCTAACTTTGATCTGTCCACACATCCTACTTACTTACTGTGTTTATGTAATTATTTCCACACTTAAGTGAATGTCAAGTACATACTCTTTTTTTAAAGGCTGATCTGTTAACTGTTGCGGTTTCACTACCTAGCCTTTCCTTGCTCATGGTCCTTTTTATTTTGATTAATGCAATTGCATGTCAGGATGTTATGAGAACATTTGTACTGCGTCTCCCTATGTTATGAGAACATTTGTACTGCATCTCCCTATGTTATGAGAACATTTGTACTGCATCTCCCTATGTTATGAGAACATTTGTACTGCGTCTCCCTATGTTATGAGAACATTTGTACTGCGTCTCCCTATGTTATGAGAACATTTGTACTGCGTCTCCCTATGTTATGAGAACATTTGTACTGCGTCTCCCTATGTTATGAGAACATTTGTACTGCGTCTCCCTATGTTATGAGAACATTTGTACTGCGTCTCCCTATGTTATGAGCACATTTGTACTGCGTCTCCCTATGTTATGAGAACATTTGTACTGCGTCTCCCTATGTTATGAGAACATTTGTACTGCGTCTCCCTATGTTATGAGAACATTTGTACTGCGTCTCCCTATGTTATGAGAACATTTGTACTGCGTCTCCCTATGTTATGAGCACATTTGTACTGCGTCTCCCTATGTTATGAGAACATTTGTACTGCGTCTCCCTATGTTATGAGAACATTTGTACTGCGTCTCCTATGTTATGAGCACATTTGTACTGCGTCTCCCTATGTTATGAGAACATTTGTACTGCGTCTCCCTATGTTATGAGAACATTTGTACTGCGTCTCCTATGTTATGAGAACATTTGTACTGCGTCTCCCTATGTTATGAGAACATTTGTACTGCGTCTCCCTATGTTATGAGAACATTTGTACTGCGTCTCCCTATGTTATGAGAACATTTGTACTGCGTCTCCCTATGTTATGAGCACATTTGTACTGCGTCTCCCTATGTTATGAGAACATTTGTACTGCGTCTCCTATGTTATGAGAACATTTGTACTGCGTCTCCCTATGTTATGAGAACATTTGTACTGCGTCTCCCTATGTTATGAGAACATTTGTACTGCGTCTCCCTATGTTATGAGAACATTTGCACATGTTTGAACATTTGTACTGCGTCTCCCTATGTTATGAGAACATTTGTACTGCGTCTCCTATGTTATGAGAACATTTGTCTCGTCTCCTATGTTATGAGAACATTTGTACTGCGTCTCCCTATGTTATGAGAACATTTGTACTGCGTCTCCCTATGTTATGAGAACATTTGTACTGCGTCTCCCTATGTTATGAGAACATTTGTACTGCGTCTCCCTATGTTATGAGAACATTTGTACTGCGTCTCCCTATGTTATGAGAACATTTGTACTGCGTCTCCTATGTTATGAGAACATTTGTACTGCGTCTCCCTATGTTATGAGAACATTTGTACTGCGTCTCCCTATGTTATGAGAACATTTGTACTGCGTCTCCCTATGTTATGAGAACATTTGTACTGCGTCTCCCTATGTTATGAGAACATTTGTACTGCGTCTCCCTATGTTATGAGAACATTTGTACTGCGTCTCCCTATGTTATGAGAACATTTGTACTGCGTCTCCCTATGTTATGAGAACATTTGTACTGCGTCTCCCTATGTTATGAGAACATTTGTATCTCCTATGTTATGAGAACATTTGTACTGCGTCTCCCTATGTTATGAGAACATTTGTACTGCGTCTCCCTATGTTATGAGAACATTTGTACTGCGTCTCCCTATGTTATGAGAACATTTGTACTATGTTATGAGAACATTTGTACTCGTCTCCCTATGTTATGAGAACATTTGTACTGCGTCTCCCTATGTTATGAGAACATTTGTACTGCGTCTCCCTATGTTATGAGAACATTTGTACTGCGTCTCCCTATGTTATGAGAACATTTGTACTGCGTCTCCCTATGTTATGAGAACATTTGTAGTCTCCCTATGTTATGAGAACATTTGTACTGCGTCTCCCTATGTTATGAGAACATTTGTACTGCGTCTCCTATGTTATGAGAACATTTGTATGTTATGTTATGAGAACATTTGTACTGCGTCTCCCTATGTTATGAGAACATTTGTACTGCGTCTCCCTATGTTATGAGAACATTTGTACTGCGTCTCCCTATGTTATGAGAACATTTGTACTGCGTCTCCCTATGTTATGAGAACATTTGTACTGCGTCTCCCTATGTTATGAGAACATTTGTACTGCGTCTCCCTATGTTATGAGAACATTTGTACTGCGTCTCCTATGTTATGAGAACATTTGTACTGCGTCTCCCTATGTTATGAGAACATTTGTACTGCGTCTCCCTATGTTATGAGAACATTTGTACTGCGTCTCCCTATGTTATGAGAACATTTGTACTGCGTCTCCCTATGTTATGAGAACATTTGTACTGCGTCTCCCTATGTTATGAGAACATTTGTACTGCGTCTCCCTATGTTATGAGAACATTTGTACTGCGTCTCCCTATGTTGAGAACATTTGTACTCTCCCTATGTTATGAGAACATTTGTACTGCGTCTCCCTATGTTATGAGAACATTTGTACTGCGTCTCCTATGTTATGAGAACATTTGTACTGCGTCTCCCTATGTTATGAGAACATTTGTACTGCGTCTCCCTATGTTATGAGAACACTGCGTCTCCCTATGTTTGAGAACATTTGTACTGCGTCTCCCTATGTTATGAGAACATTTGTAATGTTATGAGAACATTTGTACTGCGTCTCCCTATGTTATGAGAACATTTGTACTGCGTCTCCCTATGTTATGAGAACATTTGTACTGCGTCTCCCTATGTTATGAGAACATTTGTACTGCGTCTCCCTATGTTATGAGAACATTTGTACTGCGTCTCCCTATGTTAACAGAACATTTGTACTGCGTCTCCCTATGTTATGAGAACATTTGTACTGCGTCTCCCTATGTTATGAGAACATTTGTAGTCTCCCTATGTTATGAGAACATTTGTACTGCGTCTCCCTATGTTATGAGAACATTTGTACTGCGTCTCCCTATGTTATGAGAACATTTGTACTGCGTCTCCCTATGTTATGAGAACATTTGTACTGCGTCTCCCTATGTTATGAGAACATTTGAGAACATTTGTACTGCGTCTCCTATGTTATGAGAACATTTGTACTATGTTATGAGAACATTTGTACTCTCTCCCTATGTTATGAGAACATTTGTACTGCGTCTCCCTATGTTATGAGAACATTTGTACTGCGTCTCCCTATGTTATGAGAACGTCTCCTTGTTATGAGAACATTTGTACTGCGTCTCCCTATGTTATGAGAACATTTGTACTGCGTCTCCCTATGTTATGAGAACATTTGTACTGCGTCTCCCTATGTTATGAGAACATTTGTACTGCGTCTCCCTATGTTATGAGAACATTTGTACTGCGTCTCCCTATGTTATGAGAACATTTGTACTGCGTCTCCCTATGTTATGAGAACATTTGTACTGCGTCTCCCTATGTTATGAGAACATTTGTACTGCGTCTCCTATGTTATGAGAACATTTGTACTGCGTCTCCTATGTTATGAGAACATTTGTACTGCGTCTCCCTATGTTATGAGAACATTTGTACTGCGTCTCCCTATGTTATGAGAACATTTGTGAGAACATTTGTACTGCGTCTCCCTATGTTATGAGAACATTTGTACTGCGTCTCCCTATGTTATGAGAACATTTGTACTGCGTCTCCCTATGTTATGAGAACATTTGTACTGCGTCTCCCTATGTTATGAGAACATTTGTACTGCGTCCCTATGTTATGAGAACATTTGTACTGCGTCTCCCTATGTTATGAGAACATTTGTACTGAGAACATTTGTCTCCCTATGTTATGAGAACATTTGTACTGCGTCTCCCTATGTTATGAGAACATTTGTACTGCGTCTCCCTATGTTATGAGAACATTTGTACTGCGTCTCCCTATGTTATGAGAACATTTGTACTGCGTCTCCCTATGTTATGAGAACATTTGTACTGCGTCTCCCTATGTTATGAGAACATTTGTACTGCGTCTCCCTATGTTATGAGAACATTTGTACTGCGTCTCCCTATGTTATGAGAACATTTGTACTGCGTCTCCCTATGTTATGAGAACATTTGTACTGCGTCTCCCTATGTTATGAGAACATTTGTGGGCCACATCTCATATGTTGATGGACCTCTCTCCTTTGCCCACGCCAGTCCTGGAGTTTGCACTGCTGACCCCATGAGTATGTTAAACATTAACTAATACCACTCACCTCTTTGGCATCACTACCGAACTGGTACAAAGAGAGACATTACTGCACCTGAGGGGTTGAAAGAATAAGAGAGCCACCAAAAGGAGTGTTAGGCAGAGGAGAGAGGAGAATACTCTTTTTCTCGCAGACCGTGGGGGATTTTGTCTGGAAATTGTATTTTCTAATTCAGAGGAAATGGATCCACAGACCCCTCTCTGAGTCGCTTAGGTCAGTGCTCCTGTGTTTTACCTAGTTTGATGAAGTCTGAATTATCAATTCTGTTTCTAGTCATTGAAGGATTTCTTGTAGTTTCTGCCTAATAGTGCCCACTGTATGTAAGGTATTCTAGCTTTTATTTTAGGAGGTGAACACTGAGCCGTTTCTTTGGGAGCTTATCTTTGTGCATTGGACTATTAAATTTGCCTGTGTTCAATGCCTGGCCAATGAATGTGTGAACACAAGCTGTCGAAAGAAAAAGACCACATGGTGAGCACTGAGCACTCATTGACAGCTCCACTCGGTGAATGCTTAGTGAGCCCATTTAATACTTGAATGTGAGTACCTAGCCTCTTAGGTTTTAATGGGCAAGTTTTAATGTGACTCTTCAGGGAAAAGTGATGGTGGCCACATTGTATAATTTAGCCTAGTCGGACATTAGCTATAAGTGTGTCAGTTCAGTTCATTTTTCATGCACTGCAGCTGTCTGCTGGGTGTTTCATTGACGCTTTGGTTCTATACTGCAATTCTGTAATTGACAGAATTCCATTGATCTTTGCGTGACCTCTCAGCAGCTGAGTTGAAATCTGACTTGAAGAGACCCCACGTGGCTTTCCAGCAGAGGGGGCATTGTTCCCCACAGGAGAATCACTTTACTACAACAGGCCTATATTGACGATGAGCAGCTATTTTGTTTACTAACAGTCTTAACATATGTTAACAAACAAAACGTGAAAGGGATTTGCAAGAACGGCAAAATATGAATATACTTGTCTCTTGTATTTTGCAGTTTTGGTAAATCTCTTTCAGGTGTTTTTGAAATTCCTTTCCTAACAAAATTAGCTACTTTCCTAGTTCTGCTCTAAATGAGGAGTTCAGAAATGCTGTGTCATTTGTAGAGCCCAACCGATAAATCAGTTGGCTGATATTATCGACTGATTATTAGCCTTTCACAGAAATATTTGGATCAGTCTTTATTCCACCGATAAAGCATAAATATTATATACATAGAATGAACAAATGTGCTCGTTTGCGGCTCATTGAACGTCATTCAGCCCGTAAATCCCAACGTCACTCAGTGGGCATGGTGGTTTGACGGTGGTGCATGGTGGTTAGCTTGCGACAGCGTATTTCAATCAGTAAACAATGAAAAGTACACTTCACCAAACAAGCAGCCCTGTCATCACATGCTCACTTGGTTAACATTAGCTGACTAGCTAACCAGCAAGGTAGTTAGCCAGGCTAGCTTGCAATCTGTGCTACTTATGTGAGAACACTAGACTGCTGCCAAATTTAACGCTGACTTATCCTTCATACAATAATAACACTGTTACCGTCTGGGCCTGTTATGTTAGTGGGCTTATTTAGATTGCGCAGATACATCATTCAGCCCATTTGCATCATTAGTGATGAGAATGTTAGCTAGCTAGCTAAATTAGAACTAAATTAAAACCAGTGGCAGGCAAGCATTTTAATGCATTAACGTTTTCAGTCATCAGTGCATGCCATTTGCAGTTGAAATATATAGCCAGTACATTTTGTATTGAATAACAGTGTAATTTAAGGTTTCAGTCATTTTTTTTGGTAATGAACAGCTAGCCTGTGCTTGTCATAACACAGTACATTGACTCAATTTGGCATGAGGGTCTGCTATACAAACTGATGGAAAGTGGTGTTGGGGGTAAAACATATGACATTATAAAATCCATGTACACAAACAACAAGTGTGCGGTTAAAATTGGCAAAAAACACACACATTTCTTCACACAGGGTCGTGGGGTTAGACAGGGATGCAGCTTAAGCCCCACCCTCTTCAACAAAAAAGTCTGCAGCACCCGGCCTCCCCCTGCTAGAATCCGAAGTCAAATGTCTGCTGTTTGCTGATGATCTGGTG
The DNA here is from genome assembly GCF_023373465.1 of Oncorhynchus keta. Classification (NCBI taxonomy): domain Eukaryota; kingdom Metazoa; phylum Chordata; class Actinopteri; order Salmoniformes; family Salmonidae; genus Oncorhynchus; species Oncorhynchus keta. Next base: position 25,714,955 of record NC_068448.1, read on the forward strand.
CTTCTGTCACCAACCAAGGAGGGCCTACAGCAGCACCTAGATCTTATGCACAGATTCTGTCAGACCTGGGCCCTGACAGTAAATCTCAGTAAGACCAAAATAATGGTGTTCCAAAAAAGGTCCAGTCACCAGGACCACAAATACAAATTCCATCTAGACACTGTTGCCCTAGAGCACACAAAAAACTATACATACCTTGGCCTAAACATCAGCGCCACAGGTAACTTCCACAAAGGTGTGAACGATCTGAGAGACAAGGCAAGAAGGGCATTCTATGCCATCAAAAGAAACATAAATTTCAACATACCAATTAGGATTTGGCTAAAAATACTTGAATCAGTCATAGAGCCCATTGCCCTTTATGGTTGTGAGGTCTGGGGTCCGCTCACCGACCAAGACTTCACAAAATGGGACAAACACCAAATTGAGACCCTGAACGCAGAATTCTGCAAAAATATCCTCAGTGTACAACGTAAAACACCAAATAATGCATGCAGAACAGAATTAGGCCGATACCCACTAATTATCAAAATCCAGAAAAGAGCCATTAAATTCTACAACCACCTAAAAGGAAGCGATTCACAAACCTTCCATAACAAAGCCATCACAAACAGAGAGATGAACCTGGAGAATAGTCCCCTAAGCAAGCTGGTCCTGGGGCTCTGTTCACAAACACAAACACACCCTACAGAGCCCCAGGACAACAGCACAATTAGACCCAACCAAATCATGAGAAAACAAAAATATAATTACTTAACACATTGGAAAGAATTAACAAAAAAACAGAGCAAACTAGAATGCTATTTGGCCCTACACAGAGAGTACACAGCGGCAGAATACCTGACCACTGTGACTGACCCAAAATTAAGGAAAGCTTTGACTATGTACAGACTCAGTGAGCATAGCCTTGCTATTGAGAAAGGCCGCCGTAGGCAGACATGGCTCTCAAGAGAAGACAGGCTATGTGCTCACTGCCCACAAAATGAGGTGGAAACTGAGCTGCACTTCCTAACCTCCTGCCCAATGTATGACCATATTAGAGAGACATATTTCCCCAGATCACACAGATCCACAAAGAATTCGAAAACATATCCAATTTTGAAAAACTCCCATATCTACTGGGTGAAATTCCACAGTGTGCCATCACAGCAGCAAGATTTGTGACCTGTTGCCACGAAAAAAGGGCAACCAGTGAAGAACAAACACCATTGTAAATACAACCCATATTTATGCTTATTTATTTTATCTTGTGTCCTTTAACTATTTGTACATTGTGTGTGTATATATATATATATATATATATATATATATATGACATTTGTAATGTCTTTACTGTTTTGAAACTGTTGTATGTGTAATGTTTACTGTTAATTTTTGTTGTTTTTCACTTTATATATTCACTTTGTATGTTGTCTACCTCACTTGCTTTGGCAATGTTAACACATGTTTCCCATGCCAATAAAGCCCTTGAATTGAATTGAATTGAAATTGAGAGAAAAGAGGGGATAGGAATCCCATTGGGCAATGAATGGAGGAACGTATAACACCTCACAGCACTTTCGATCAGTCGCGTTCACGTTGTCATGCTGTGTTGAGTGATTGCTGAGCTTATCGCCAGGCAATTGCTTCTCAGTCAGGCAGGGTGTGTCAAGAAACCTGCCGATTTTCCTTAAGTACGTAATGTCACAATTCCAAAACTCTGCGATATTACAGAGAACAAGTTAATTAACTCACAAATCTGAAAAATATTTGTTCTACTTCTTGTTGACAAAATTCATGCTAATGTTTTTTTTTTTAACTAGTGCCCAATTGACTCCATACAGTCCTCGAAGGAGAGCTCTCCTTGTCCCAGAGTTGCCAGAATGCACTGCGTGTTCCATTGACGATGCATGGGAAACATACACAATGGCTGTTAATACAATGGAGTTTCCCATCTCTCGAAAGTATCTCCGAACAAGCTCTCATTTCGAGGCTGCTGTAAAGTGTTTATTTACATGACATTTGACTGTTGCAAAGCGCTAGTAAATCTACTCAATGCAAAGTGGTGGCATTATGAACCGCATGTTACAGGATTTCACTGCATAGTTTGATCTTGTGAAAAGTGCAGTTTCAGGTTTACTTTGAGACCAAGTTCAATTAATTCGTTCCTTGTTTATTAGTGTGCTTGTGGTTCTTCAGCACAAACACTTCTACATTGTTATCTACTCCCATAGATATGTATAACTTAAAGATGTGTCTAAGAAGGTAAACTGAAGAAGTGTTTTGTATTTACTTTCAGATTTATAGATGATAAAGTTGCTTTTTGGTGGTTCATGTAAACCACAAAATGTTCTTTAAAGAATGTAATTGTAATGTTAAGAACATTTAAATTAATGTTATCTGTGAATACTTTGGAGCACAATTTAGAAAAATATTTGAAAGTATTTTTTTCTTTCCACACTATCGGCAGATGTCATTTGTGATTTTTGCCTCCCTAAAATCAGTATCTGTCCCAAAAATCACATTTAGGTCGGGCTCTAGTCATTTGCCTTATTTGGTTTTTGCTTGTTATTTTACACATCAACAATATCCTGTTTCCCAGATGTTTAAAAGTACACTACTTTTCTTTGCATTACACAGGGATGCAGTACATGCTTGTGCTCTTGTGCAGTTATTTGACTAGTTGTTTCAGCAAGGTAGGAGGGTTTTGCCACATCTAAACCTTTGACCAGGTATGTTATTACTGCCCTGTGGGAAACATACAAGTCATCTCTCCTTTTACCTTATCGGTCTGCCCTCCATTCTCTCTAATTGTCAGTCAAAGCTGCCTGAGTAAGATGGCTGACATATCAGTCTTACTAGGAGTAACAAGTGGCTTGCTGCTCTATAAGGAAGTTTATCTCCCTCCAGCTCATCATGCACTGTGATAACCTGTCAGCTCGATAGGCTATACCGTTGGACGTGTTTCACGCTAGTTTAAATGCCAAAGGTTACAAGCCAGTCTGTTTTTGTTAACTGCTTTATGCACTTATCAGGGATATCAGAGTTTAGGCAATCATTCCCACAGAGAGGGATTTCTTTGCTGTGCTAATCTGATTTGTGTTTCTGTCTGTGCATCCTCTGTTGTTGCGCCTCTGAACTTTGAACTACAGCCCTCTTGATTAAGTCAAGGCAAATGGAGGATGGGCTGAAAGCATATTTTAGAGAGGGGACAGGGTGGGAGGTTAGATTTTGTGTGGTCACAACTCTTCTAATTTGTGGTCACAAGATGACACACCTTGACCCCAGTCAGAGATACCATACTTCATCCTGTCCAGTTTCGGAGACCATAAGCACTACAGTTCTTTTTTTAGTTTGCTCTTAAATGTATCTATTAATGTAATGACAGTCTCTTACTGTTGAAGTAAATAAAGATTGATCAAAGGGAAAGTTGGCTTAGTTACTAATAATACATAGCTAGTAGAATTCAGATATACATTCCACCACGGTTGCGAGAGTGGGGTGTGGACAGTCGGCATCGTAAAGCACTGCTCAGCTCAGTTATGCTGCTATGCATGTTTATGTTCCTGTTATTCATCCCTACGAGGCCTCGCCGAAGGGATTTGGGGCCCCCCATACCACTTTTTTTTTTTCTCTCCCTTCTCACTTTTGTCAGCCTGCCAACAACACGGCGGCCTATTCATTTCCAGCCAATGCCGAAAACAAGGTCCAAAGTTCAGAGTCGCTGCAGCAGTGTGGATCTGGGGAACAGGATAATGTTATTTTATTTTATTCTATTGCTTTGCTGAGCAAGAGAATAATATTAGTTATCCAGTTTCGGATGCCCATATGCAGGGATGCTTAGGGAAGCTTGGTGAATTCATTAGCATATTATCAATTTGTACAGTCATCGCCAAAAGTTGAGAATGACACAAATATTAATTTCCACAACGTTTGCTGCTTCAGTGTCTTCAGATATTTTTGTCAGATGTTACTATGGAATACTGAAGTATCATTACAAGCATTTCACAAGTGTCAAAGGCTTTTATTGACAATTACATGAAGTTGATGCAAATAGACAATATTTGTGGTGTTGACCCTTCTTTTTTTAATAACTCTGCAATCCGCCCTGGCATGCTGTCAATTAACTTCTGGACCACATCCTGACTGATTCTTGCATAATCAATGCTTGGAGTTTGTCAGAATTTGTGGGTTTTTGTTTGTCCACCCACCTCTTGAGGATTGACCACAAGTTCTCAATGGGATTAAGGTCTGGGGAGTTTCCTGGCCATGGACCCAAAATATCGGTGTTTTGTTCTCCGAGCCACTTAGTTATCACTTTTGACTTATGGCAAGGTGCTCATCATGCTGGAAAAGGCATTGTTCGTCACCAAACTGTTCCTGGATGGTTGGGGGAAGTTGCTCTCATGGCTGTGTTCTTAGGCAAAATTGTGAGTGAGCCCACTCCCTTGGCTGAGAAGCAACCCAACACATGAATGGTCTCAGGATGCTTTACTGTTGGCGTAAAACAGGACTGATGGTAGCGCACACCTTGTCTTCTCCGGACAAGCTTTTTTCCAGATGCCCCAAACAATCTTAAAGGGGATTCATCAGAGAAAATGACTTTACCCCAGTCCTCAGCTGTCCAATCCCTGTACCTTTTTCAGAATATCAGTCTGTCCCTCATGTTTTTCCTGAAGAGAAGTGGCTTCTTTGCTGCCCTTCTTGACACCAGGTCATCCTCCGAAAGTCTTCGCCTCACTGTGCGTGCAGATGCACTCACACCTGCCTGCTGCCATTCCTGAGCAATCTCTGTACTGGTGGTGCCCCGATCCCGCAGCTGAATCAACTTTAGGAGACGGGCCTGGAGCTTGCTGGACTTTCTTGGGCGCCCTGAAGCTTTCTTCACAACAATTGAACCGCTCTCCTTGAAGTTCTTGATGATCCGATAAATGGCTGATTTAGGTGCAATCTTACTGGCAGCAATATCCTTGCCTGTGAAGCCCTTTTTGTGCAAAGCAATGATGGTGACTCGTGTTTCCTTGCAGGTAACCATGGTTGACAGAGGAAGAACAATGATTCCAAGAACCACCCTCCTTTTGAAGCTTCCAGTCTTTTATTTGAACTCAATCAGCATGACAGAGTGCTCTCCAGCCTTGTCCTCGTCAACACAAACTCCTGTGTTAACGAGAGAATCACTGACATGATGTCAGCTGGTCCTTTTGTGGCAGGGCTGAAATGCAGTGGATATGTTTTTGGGGGATTCAGTTCATTTGAATGGCAAAGAGGGACTTTGCAATCCATCTGATCACTCTTCATAACATTCTGGAGTGTTTGCAATAGCCATCATACAAACGGAGGCAGCAGACTTTGTGAAAATTAATATTTGTGTAATTTGTGGCCATTACTGTACAGCTGGGCATGTGTTGAACCCTGCTTACTGTGCTCATCGTTAAACAACCATGTCTCTGCTGCAGAAGTGCCCAGGTTGATGACTTGGCCCATATGCCACCATGTGTTTTTTTGGCGTGTCATGTGTGTGCATCTCACCCAGGTCTTACCCTCGCCTGCTCCTTGTCTGCCCTCAGCTCACTAAGAATAGGAGACCGCCCACCTGCTCTTTAGCTCAATTCTGCCCCTATGATTGTAGCTTCAATAACATGCACAACAAGTGAGGCAGCACAACAAGTGAGGTAGCACGCAATGGTGCTGTGACCTGGTCTTTGTTTTTTTTTGCGTGTAACTTTGGCCAGTGAAACCGCACCTTATCAGAGCGATGTGTCCATGGGGGGCGCGGTAGCCGCGTTAGCCATCTGAACACTGTGTGTATTTTTTGGGGGGAGGCCTGGGGAAGGCTCCGTTCCGTCGTTGGGTTTTTATGTCTGTGACTAAATGCGACTCTCACATGGCCCCTTTCCTATGGCCCCCTATCTTAATGGTTTCTGGGTCGTTTGCTCTATGAGCGAACGTCCGGTTAGATAACATCAGCGCTTTCTTCCCTCTTGTGTGATGTCCTGTAGCTGCACTGAGGTTGGTTGTTTCTCTGTTCAGGTCTGGAGCGACAATAGGAACAACGTGTAGTGACTTGTGACTAAACTAATCATCCTGATTAATAGTATAATAGTTAGGTCCCTGAGTAGCAAACTCGATTGCACAGCAACGTAACATTTAACCTAGCCCAGGGCTCTAGGCTGTGACCATTTAGTCACATTTTGCGACCCTTTGACATGGCTCTGTGAGTAAAATGTTTAATTTGTCACATCAGTGCAGGTTTCAAATTCGCTGGTCACCTCATTCAAAACCAAGGCTTGAAGTGACATTTTTTTTGCCACTTGTTCTTTTGGAAAAGTAGGAAAGATATATATATATTTTTACTTGTCTGAAAGCTGAAGTCTCAAACCATTTTTGCTGCATTTTATTACGCAAGGAACCACTTTACAAAATACAATGCTACTATCCTTTTTCAATAGGACCAGACAAATGTAGGCTACACTCTGCCTATTAGGCTTGAATATGCAAAATGAGCCGTCTCAAAATACAACATTTCCCCTTTAAGGCTCTCCTGGAGGATGGTTGGACACAGTTTGAAGCCTATAAAATATTGCAAAATTACAATTTACAACCATTTTTTTAAATTCTTGATTAAATAATTCATTCCAGGGCTTAATTAATGGTGTGCCGTCGTCCCTGGGACGATTACAAAAAAAAGATGGCTAAGACCAAAACACACTCGGGGACAGTTCTGGGATGACAGATCCAAAAATCATACAACCACTCCACATCCAAATATTGTAAAGCAATGAGGCTGATGCAACAGATCAGACCATTTTGCTTAAAATACTGACAGTTCTCAAAAGCTCACCACACGTGTGAGAGGTTTCATGTGATGAAGATATCTGTTAGAGGGGAGATCTAAAGATGCATCAACTGGCATGGGTTACTAATATGACTAGGATTATCATCATCTAGCATGGGTTACTAATATGACTAGGATTATCATCATCAAGCATGGGTTACTAATATGACTAGGATTATCATCATCTAGCATGGGTTACTAATATGACTAGGATTATCATCATCTAGCATGGGTTACTAATATGACTAGGATTATCATCATCAAGCATGGGTTACTAATATGACTAGGATTATCATCATCTAGCATGGGTTACTAATATGACATTTAGGTTATTATCTAGGATTATCATCATCTAGCATGGGTTACTAGGATTATCATCATCTGATGGGTTCCTAATATGACTAGGATTATCATCATCTAGCATGGGTTACTAATATGACTAGGATTATCATCATCTAGCATGGGTTACTAATATGACTAGGATTATCATCATCTAGCATGGGTTACTAATGACTGATTATCATCATTTAGCATGGATTATCATCATCATCTAGCATGGGTTACTAATATGACTAGGATTATCATCATCTAGCATGGGTTCCTAATATGACTAGGATTATCATCATCTAGCATGGGTTACTAATATGACTAGGATTATCATCATCTAGCATGGGTTACTAATATGACTAGGATTATCATCATCTAGCATGGGTTACTAATATGACTAGGATTATCATCATCTAGCATGGGTTACTAATATGACTAGGATTATCATCATCTAGCATGGGTTACTAATATGACTAGGATTATCATCATTTAGCATGGGTTCCTAATATGACTAGGATTATCATCATCTAGCATGGGTTACTAATATGACTAGGATTATCATCATCTAGCATGGGTTACTAATATGACTAGGATTATCATCATCTAGCATGGGTTACTAATATGACTAGGATTGTGCCTTTGGCTGCTGGACAATAAAGTAATATTGATTTGAAAACCTATAGAACATGAGAGAAATGCTGGTTTCAATGACAAATAAGTGTTTTATTTTTTTTATTGCCCTCAACATAGTAGTTATGTAGTTATATTTTGGCTAGGCTACTTTGAAACCAGGTAAGACATGCATCATAAAATGACATAAAACAATGATTTTAAACAATTACATTTATGGTTAAAGTTTCAAAATGCTGATTTGCCTCTGCCCAGATTCCATGTGGGTGACATGTGGTGCACAAGAGGCGCTGTCCTTCACTCTCCTGTCTTGTGACTATTTGATCTGAACGAACCGTGCCTCAAGCATGTCGACAGAATGAAGGTTTTTTTTTTAGAGTTAATGTAAATTATCCTTCATTATATTTGGTCAAACATGACTGGCGTCTAGCCTATATTTCTATAATTAAAAGTCTCATTAAAGTTTGGCTACATTTTCTGGCGCTTCGTGTCTGCATCTGTTTTGGACATGTAGCCATTCAGACAAATTAAATCAATGTTCTTGTCTGATTTTTTATTTATTTTATTATTATTATTTTTTTTTTACTTGTCCAGAACAACCATTAATGTTGAGCTTTTGGCTTCTAAAACCATGATTTGGTCAAACCGTACACCTAAATTAAAGTGCATTGATTCCTGCCATGAAAGTGCCTGCCCTGCCTCTGACTGTGCCTGCTGTGATGAGAGAGCTACTCACATTCCTTCTCCCTCCCCTGTGCAATGCATTTTGAGGAAAGAAATACATTCTTCAAAATGCAATTGTGGGAAAAAGTGTTAAAAGAAATAAGTATGCTGTTAGTTGGAGAGAGGAGTGTCTTTTCTCAACTCAATATTGTGCGATTGACACAGTTTTAAAACCATGTCTTTGAGCGTGCAAATGTTTTTAGGATATTACTGCTAGATGAATCAACTACACAGCTAACTATCAGCACTATTTAAAAGTTGCCACTCTAGCTAACGTGTTTTTTGGTTTCCACTTCCTCAGGTCTTGAATTATCCCCAAATGAATTAGCCTATTAGCTAGTGCACAAAAACATTTAGACAAATGGATCTCTATTGAGCAAAAATAAAATCTCAATTCTAGAGTGCAATTTTGACAGTAGAATATATCAAGAATAACCTAATTGTCAACCCAAAATGTTTGATTAATATCACTCGTTAAGGTTGAACATGTTTGGTTGAAAATCTATCATACCATCTCAGGAGTCGATTTTTCAACAACAAAAATTTGCGCTGAATACATTTTATAAGGTGATTACTAATTTAATGGGCTGGTGCCACCAACTGAGAAAGTTAGTCTGGAGCCCTGACCTTTCTTTTCATTATCTTCTCAGTGTGAGACTCCAGGCAGGCGGTCGTTCACTGTCAGAGGTCTGTTGTGGAACATCAGATTTGTGATGGCAAGAACTCACAAAGAGAAGACTGGCACTGTACTACTTGTTAGTGGATGGTGCGTGCCAAGAGACCAGAAGACAGATGCAGTCAAAGCAGGGTGGAGGATCCATGTTTTGTCTCCTGGCCTGCAAAGATTAGATGAAACTAGCTTAATATTGTTGCTTTATTGCACTTGTTCCATGTGTTTACATAAGAGCCCCCATCCAGTGAAATAGCATACATTGCTGCACCACATGTGTTGATAGTTGGGTGTTTACTGGGTCTTGTTGAGCATCTGCTCAAGGACTAAATGGCATTGACCTGACTGAGATTTGACTTCTTGCTCTATTCATTACACAGCACTGTTGGCGGGTGGATCATGTTTCGAAAGAAAGTGATTATCCCCATGTTGTGGAGAGCACAGAGAATTGTTTTATGGGACAACTGGCACTGTCCATGTCAGAATGACAATTAAACCAAGCTACCAGCCAAGCTAACAAAAATACAGCAGATGTTGAAAGTGCACATACACTGACATAGACCCAGTAATATTAGGAAACTTTAGTCCTAGTTTCCATTCAGCTCTGTGTTTGGGGAGTGATGGGGCTTTAAAAGCCTGTGTTTCAATGATTGGCACAATGATGGGGAAGCCCTGGCCCAATCCTAAATCGACCCCTAAGCCCTACTCCCTATGCACTTGTGGAGATCTGAGTGGAATTGGCAGGTGTAAGAAATATGTTAATCGTTCCATCTTGCCCTCTGATAGGCTAGGGTGTAGGGGCTTGGGTTGATTTGGGATTGGTCCTCTATCTCATATGAGACAGGCAAGTAGCAACGCTGGAATAGTCTACCGTTGGGGCAGCCTGGCTTTATATTAGGCACCTCTGTCTCTATGCAATTCTTTGCCAGTCAGACCAACAACCTAATGATTGCTTCCAGGAATAGAGAGGGACTCGCTTCGCCAGTCTGCATTATATTTTCAGCTTCCAGCTAAAGAAAAACAACTTGTTTTTCTGTTCTGGCCCTGTGGTGAGCCGTGGACGAAAGAACAAAATGCTCAAACCAACCAGTGCCTTTGTCAGCAGAGAAACAGATGACAGCTGTTCAATTATTCAAATCTTGGCTAAACCTTGTTGATTTCTCTAGTACAACGATGAATTATGTTATGGTCTGTGGTTGGCCTGATTTGATAGTGTGTCGCCCATGTTTATCAATCAACATCATGCGTCTGCATTGAATCTCCATGCATATGTACACACACCCCTGTTACACATGGGTCATTTACTTGCTGAATAAGAATTTTATTATTGCTGTTTTTCAGTCTTATGGTTCAGAATGTGCTAGTACTGTGTATTGAGAAATGGCACGTCCTTGTTTTCTGTATAAGGGGGTTATTGGTGTCTGGCATTTTGATGGGAATGCCTAATCAGTAGGGTTGGGCGACCTATATCAAATTAAGTCAAATCTATTTTTGTGCGATATTCCTAATGCCTGTAATATTTTAACGTTTTTATGAGCTTTTGTGCACTTGTTTTCGTGTTGTCTTTTTGGTCTCATCTCCTTTGCTCTTTCTGTGCTCTGTATACCTTCCCATTTATACCAGAGATCTGTATATAATGACAAGATGCTCATGTCTCTGCCTTAACAATGGGAGCCGTTGTCCAAAGGCGGGAAGGCAGGCAACAAGCTTAGCCCATAGAAACGCATTGGGTTTATTTTGGACAGATTATAGCGAGAGTGAAACCTTGCTTCTTCCTCTATGGTTTACACACAAACCAAGCCCCTGCCACTCAAAACAACAAAGATGAGCGATCACTTCTTCCTCTCTGACGAACGATTTCAACTATTTGAATTTGAGGTTTGGCCCAACAGAATTGGTCATATGGACAAATGTTTTGAGACATTATTTTACTGTAATAGAGAAGTTAACCTTTTCTATCAATTGTGAGCAGAGCAGACACTACTAAAGCAAGACTATCAGTGAACACTGATTCTGGAAAATAAATGCTCAGTTTGTCACGTGCATCCTTGTGGTACCACGTGCTGCTAGCAGCTTTTTATCTGAAGACTGTTGTACTAGCTGTCTAGTATGTGTTTTTATACATGTGCAACAATAAACACAATTATAAGGAATTGGCAACTCATTGTCATTCTGAGAAATAAGGTAGGCCACTTGATTTTAACATCTGAACAAAGTGGACAAGCTAACATGCTGTTCAAACAGTTAGGGACGGACCAAAGGGTGTGTTTCATAACAATTCTAAGTTGGCTAAACTTGAAATATAAAGATTAGCTGGCTACTCACTAGCAGGTGGTCTTGTGCTTGAAGTTGTTTTATATACTGAGCTGAAATAAAAGATCCCAGACATTTTCCACAAAAACGTATTTCTCTAAAATATTGTGCACAGATTTGTTTACATCCCTGTTAGTGAGCATTTCTACATTGGCAAGATAATCCATCCACCTGACAGGTGTGGTATACCAAACAGCTGCTCATTACACAGGTGCAACTTGTGCTGGGACAATAGAATGTAGAATAAATAGAAATAAAATGTTCAGTTTTGTCACAACACAATGCCACAAATGTCTCAAGTTGAGGGAGTGCAATTGGCATGCTGACTGCAGGAATGTCTACTAGAGCTGTTGCCACATAATTTAATGTTAATTTGTCTACCATAAGCCACCTCCAATGTTTTTTTAGACAATTTGGCACTACGTCCAACCGGCCTCACAACCGCACTGTAACCACGCCAGCCCAGGACCTCCACATTTGGCTTCTTCACCTGCGGTATTGTCTGAGGCCAGCCACCCGGACAGCTGATGAAACGGTGGGTTTGCACAACTGAAGAATTACTGTACAAACTGTCAAAAACGTCTGCGTGCTCGTCATCCTCACCAGGGTCTTGACCTGACTGCAGTTTGGAGTCGTAATCTACGCCAGTAGGCAAATGCTCACCTTTGATGGCCGCTGGCATGCTGAAGAGGTGTTCTTCACGGATGATTCCCATTTCAACTGTACTGTGCATACGGTGGTGTATGGGTGAGGGGTTTGTCGATGTTGTGAACGGAGTGCCCCATGGTGGGGATATGGTATGGCCAGGCATAAGCTACAGACGACAAACACCAGATCCTGAGGCCCATTGTCGTGCCATTAATCTTTTTATTTTACCTTTATTTAACTAGGCAAGTCAGTTAAGAACAAATTCTTATTTTCAATGACGGCCTAGGAACAGTGGGTTAACTGCCTGTTCAGGGGCAGAACGACAGATTTGTACCTTGTCAGCTCAGGGATTCGAACTTGCAACCTTTCGGTTACTAGTCCAACGCTCTAACCACTAGGCTACCCTGCCGCCATCACCTCATGTTTCATCGCGCACCAGCGACTCCTGTGGCGGGCCGGGCGCAGTGCGCGCTAACCAAGATTGCCAGGTGCACAGTGTTTCCTACGACACATTGGTGAGGCTGGCTTCCGGATTGGATGCGCGCTGTGTTAAGAAGCAGTACGGCTGGTTGGGTTGTGTATCGGAGGACGCTTGACTTTCAACCTTCGTCTCTCCCGAGCCCGTACGAGAGTTGTAGCGATGAGACAAGATAGTAGCTACTACAACAATTGGATACCATGAAATTGGGGAGAAAAGGGGGCAATTTTTTTAATATTTTTTTATAAAAAATCAAAAAAGAAGAGCGGGACAACATTCCACAGGCCACAATCAACAGCCTGATTAACGTTATACGAAGGAGATGTTTGAATGAGGCAAATCTTAAGGTATCTGTGACCGACATGCATGTCTCTATCCCCAGTCATGTGAAATCCATCGATTTAGGGCCTAATGACTTAATTTAAATTGACTGATTTCCTTATTTGAACTGTAACTCTCAAGTCTTTGAAATTGTTAAATGTTGCGTTTTATATTTTTCAGTGTAATACCCGTGTTCATTATATAGCCTCATGCTTATTTGTAGAAGCTTTGCATGGTTCTGGTTACATTTGTAACAAAACAAGCATTTATATAGACTCTTAAAAACCAGATCAGTGAATATTGAAAAAAATATCATGTTAAAATGATAAAATTATTACTGGGTCTCATGGTTGTGGAAGGCTTGGGCCTATATTTAGTGTCACAAGCCTAGAATTCATTTGATTATTGGTGACTGTTTGAAATGCTGTGTATTTTACCAGTATAGCAATGTTTATTTAGAGAACAGTTAAAAAACAAGATGTATGTTGTCAATCACTCATAAATTAGAAAATAATTGAGAGGTGATTTTTAGACCATATCACCCTGCCCTGCTAATCCGGGTGAATGGATGTATCCCACGTTTTTTATAATAATAAATGCTATAAAATTTTACTAAAACATTTCAAATCTTTTTTACATTTATATTCAATCACATCTCTAATTATGCTTGGGAATACATTGGAACAGATTATGAAAATGTAAAACCACTTGGAGCTCATTTGCTGTTGTTTTTAGTCTAAAATCCCCCACAGGCCAAATTCAGCCCGCGGGCCACCAGTTGGGGAACCCTACAGGCAGGCTGAACCCTGTCTGGCCATGTGACTGACTGACTTGACTTCTCAATCACAACCTCTTCCCGGTTCTCTTTTCTGTCCAGCTTTCTGTTCTGTGTTAGATCTGCTTCATCCTCCTGGGAGGTCCCTAATTCCTATATGTGACACCACTAGTAGGATATAATGTCTCTCTGCTCTTCTCTCTCCATACAATGCTAGAGGATCTTTGGCTGTCAAAGGAAATTAGTCAGAGTGAGATTGAAAAGGGGTTTGGGTGTATTACCTCTGGTGTGCATTACTCCAGTTTTTTTTCATTGACAGGGACAAATGGCTACAGAGCCAATAACAGGAACAATCATTGGGCTGTTTCTTGTCTTGTGGCTTATGATGATTTCTTCAACACCTGTCTCTATAATTTGAGTTGCAACACATGCAACCTGTCTGATACAGCCTTGCTTTCACACATGGGAAGGATGGACTGCACCAGACCACTGCTAACTAAACACACCCTCTCCTCTCTCATCGCAGTGATGGAGACCATGGCTGTGAGCACGTCTGTGGTGGGGCCTGATGAGTTTGACCGCAACGCGCCGCGGATCTGTGGCGTCTGTGGAGACAAGGCCACAGGCTTCCACTTCAACGCCATGACCTGTGAGGGCTGCAAAGGCTTCTTCAGGTGGGTACTGACCAGGACAGGTACACTATGCATGGGATGGTTTTGCTGGCGGGTCCAGTTTGACTTGGAATAGAAAGGGTTATCTTGAAAGGGTTGTCTATTTCCGGTTGCTTGCCCTAATGAACACAATGTAGTGGAGTAGCCTGTGGGGCTCCAGGGCTTATTATGGCTCAATATTTCCCACACAGCGGAGGACATACTACACTGTCCGGGAATAAAAACAATGTAGTTTATTAGGCAATATTGAAATGATCTGACAGCCTCCGATTCAAGCCAAACTAAAGTGCTGTCCATATGGCAGCTTATTATCTGGAATATTTTTAAAGCTTGAGCAAACTGGTCTTTTGAGCAGGAACGGGAGAATGTATTTTTGTTTAATGACAAGGAATAGGCCGAGAGGATGTAACTTTATTAATGTGGCCTACAGACTGCAGGCAATTAAGGTCACAGTTATGAAAACTTAGGACACTAAAGAGGCCTTTCTGCTGACTCTGAAAAACACCAAAAGAAAGATGCCCAGGGTCCCTGCTCATCTGCATGAACGTGCCTTAGGCATGCTGCAAGGAGGCATGAGGACTGCAGATGTGGCCAGGGCAATAAATGGCAATGTCCGTACTGTGAGACGCCTAAGACAAGGAGACAGGACGGCTGATCGTCCTCGCAGTGGCATACCACGTGTAACAACACCTGCACAGGATCGGTACATCCGAACATCACACCTGCGGGACAGGTACAGGATGGCAACAACAACTGCCCGAGTTACACCAGGAATGCACAATCCCTCCATCAGTGCTTAGACTGTCCGCAATAGGCTGAGAGAGGCTGGACTGAGGGCTTGTAGGCCTGTTGTAAAGGCAGGTCCTCACCAGACATCACCGGCAACAACGTCGCCTATGAGCACAAACCCACCGTCGCTGGACCAGACAGGACTGGCAAAAATTGAGGCGAAAAGACGAGTCGTGGTTTTGTCTCACCAGGGGTGATGGTCGGATTCGCGTTTATCATCGAAGGAATGAGCGTTACACCAAGGCCTGTATTCTGGAGCAGGATCAATTTGAAGGTGGAGGGTCCGTCATGGTCTGGGGTGGTGCATCATCAGACTGGGCTTCCATGAGGAGGAGATGCACTGCAGTACTTTGTATCTGGTGTGGCCACCAGCTGCATTGACTGTTACTTTTTGACCCCGCCTTTGTTCAGGGACACATTATTCCATACATGTCTGTGGAACTTGTTCAGTTTGTCTGTTGTAGATTCTTATGTTCATACAAATATTTACACATGTTAAGTTTGCTGAAAATAAACGCAGATGACATTGAGAGGATGTTTATTTTTTTGCTGAGTTTATATGGATTAGAGAAAGTTCCTGCAAGAAAGAAGGAATAATGCCAGACATCTCAGGCATCGTGTTGTTCTCATTAAACTCAACCATTAACTCTTAAGTCAGCTGTCCTCTCATGTCTGTCGTTCCCAATTTGTTCTTTTGGAGAAAGGTCAGCTGAGACCTGTAGGTACCCCAGTGTGTGAATATGTGGGAACAATAGAGACTCAAGTTAACCTGTTACTCCTACCCCCTACTTTTTCGAACATTCTGTTAAAAATCGCGCAACATTTCAGCGCCCTGCTGCTCATGCCAGGAATATAGTATATGCATATGATTAGTATGTGTGGATAGAAAACACTCAGACGTTTATAAAACTGGTTAAATCACGGCTGTGACTATAACAGAACGTGCGTTTCATCGAAAAGTGCAGGAAAATCTGATCACTGAAAATGGAAAAATATATCCATGCGCGACTTGAACCCATTGATAAAGGTGAACCACATTTAATGGGGCTGAGGTTGCAATACCTACAGCTTCCACACATTGTCTAGAGTCTTGTCATTTGCCTACTATTTGTTTCTTGGTCAAACAGACGCAAGGCAGCGCATTTCTTCCGGTCTCCGACCGGATATTTTGGTTGAGATTTACCCGGACAATATTTCCAGACGGACAGCTAAAGAATATAATTCGCCTCGTGATCAATTTGATCGCTTATTAACGTTTACTAATACCTTTAAGTTGCATTACAAAAGTATTTCGAAGTGTTTTGTGACAGTTTATCGTCGACTTTTTTAATAAAAAAAAATGACGTTACATTATAAGACGCTATTTTTTTCCGTTTATCACACAGTCTTCATAGATCGATATCTAGGCTATATATGGACCGATTTAATCGAAAAAAAGACCCAATAATGATTATGGGACATCTAGGAGTGCCAACAAAGAAGATGGTCAAAGGTAATGAATGTTTTATATTTATTTGTGCGATTTGTGTAGCGACGACTATGCTAATTATTTTGTTTACGTCCCCTGCGGGTCTTTTGGGGTGTTACATGCTATCAGATAATAGCTTCTCATGCTTTCGCCGAAAAGCATTTTAAAAATCTGACTTGTTGCCTGGATTTAATTCAATACCCTGCATGTGTATTTTAATGAACGTTTGAGTTTTAACTAGTACTATTAGCATTTAGCGTAGCGCATTTGCATTTCCAGATTTCTAGATGGGACGCCTGCGTGTCAGGTAGGAGCAAGAGGTTAAAATAATGTCTGTGAGTATAACAGAACTGATTTGGCAGGCGAAAACCTGAGAGAAATTCAGGAAGTAGAGTTTTTTTGTTGTTGTAGTTTTCTATTCAATGCCATTACAGTATCCATTGACTTAGGACTCAAATTGCAGTTCCTATGCCTTCCACTAGATGTCTTTATAAATTGTTTCAGGCTTGTATTCTGAAACATGAGGGAGTAAGAGCAGCCTGAATGAGTGGACCCTGCAGTGTCAGAGCTTTTTCATGTGTGCAACCAGAGAGAGTGCCTTTCTTGTTTACCTTTATATTGACAACGTTATTGTCCGGTTGAAATATTATAGATTATTTAGGCTAAAAACAACCTGAGGATTGAATATAAACATCGTTTGACATGTTTCTATGAACTTTACGGATACAATTTGGATTTATGGTCTGCCTGTTGTGACTGTGTTTGTGCCTGTGGATTACTGAAGAAAACACGCGAACAAAACGTAGGTTTTCGGATATAAAGAGACTTTATCGAACAAAAGGAACATTTATTGAATAAATTAATGTCTTCTGAGTGCAACCATATGAAGATTATCAAAGGTAAGTGATTAATTTTTATCTCTATTTCTGACTTGTGTAACTCTTCTAATTGGCTGGTTACTGTTTGTTTTTTATTTTTATTTTTTATTTCACCTTTATTTAACCAGGTAGGCTAGTTGAGAACAAGTTCTCATTTGCAACTGCGACCTGGCCAAGGTAAAGCATAGCAGTGTGAACAGACAACACAGAGTTACACATGGAGTAAACAATTAACAAGTCAATAACACAGTAGAAAAAAAGAGTCTATATACATTGTGTGCAAAAGGCATGAGGAGGTAGGCGAATAATTACAATTTTGCAGATTAACACTGGAGTGATAAATGATCAGATGGTCATGTACAGGTAGAGATATTGGTGTGCAAAAGAGCAGAAAAGTAAATAAATAAAAACAGTATGGGGATGAGGTAGGTAAAAATGGGTGGGCTATTTACAGATGGACTATGTACAGCTGCAGCGATCGGTCAGCTGCTCAGATAGCAGATGTTTGAAGTTGGTGAGGGAGATAAAAGTCTCCAACTTCAGCGATTTTTGCAATTCGTTCGAGTCACAGGCAGCAGAGAACTGGAACGAAAGGCGGCCAAATGAGGTGTTGGCTTTAGGGATGATCAGTGAGATACACCTGCTGGAGCGCGTGCTACGGGTCGGTGTTGCCATCGTGACCAGTGAACTGAGATAAGGTGGAGCTTTACCTAGCATGGACTTGTAGATGACCTGGAGCCAGTGGGTCTGGCGACGAATATGTAGCGAGGGCCAGCCGACTAGAGCATACAGGTCGCAGTGGTGGTTGGTATAAGGTGCTTTAGTGACAAAACGGATGGCACTGTGATAAACTGCATCCAGTTTGCTGAGTAGAGTGTTGGAAGCAATTTTGTAGATGACATCGCCGAAGTCCAGGATCGGTAGGATAGTCAGTTTTACTAGGGTAAGTTTGGCGGTGTGAGTGAAGGAGGCTTTGTTGCGGAATAGAAAGCCGACTCTAGATTTGATTTTCGATTGGAGATGTTTGATATGAGTCTGGAAGGAGAGTTTACAGTCTAGCCAGACACCTAGGTACTTATAGATGTCCACATATTCAAGGTCGGAACCATCCAGTGTGGTGATGCTAGTCGGGCATGCGGGTGCAGGCAGCGATCGGTTGAAAAGCATGCATTTGGTTTTACTAGCGTTTAAGAGCAGTTGGAGGCCACGGAAGGAGTGTTGTATGGCATTGAAGCTCGTTTGGAGGTTAGATAGCACAGTGTCCAATGACGGGCCGAAAGTATATAGAATGGTGTCGTCTGTGTAGAGGTGGATCAGGGAATCACCCGCAGCAAGACCAACATCATTGATATATACAGAGAAAAGAGTCGGCCCGAGAATTGAACCCTGTGGCACCCCCATAGAGACTGCCAGAGGACCGGACAGCATGCCCTCCGATTTGACACACTGAACTCTGTCTGCAAAGGAGTTGGTGAACCAGGCAAGTCAGTCATCAGAAAAACCGAGGCTACTGAGTCTGCCGATAAGAATATGGTGATTGACAGAGTCGAAAGCCTTGGCAAGGTCGATGAAGACTGCTGCACAGTACTGTCTTTTATCGATGGCGGTTGTGATATCGTTTAGTACCTTGAGCGTGGCTGAGGTGCACCCGTGACAGGCTCGGAAACCAGATTGCACAGCGGAGAAGGTACGGTGGGATTCGAGATGGTCAGTGACCTGTTTGTTGACTTGGCTTTCGAAGACATTAGATAGGCAGGGCAGGATGCATATAGGTCTGTAACAGTTTGGGTCCAGGGTGTCTCCCACTTTGAAAAGGGGATGACTGCGGCAGCTTTCCAATCCTTGGGGATCTCAAACGATATGAAAGAGAGGTTGAACAGGCTGGTAATAGGGGTTGCGACAATGGCGGCAATAAAATAGAGGGTCCAGATTGTCAAGCCCAGCTGATTTGTACGGGTCCAGGTTTTGCAGCTTTCAGAACATCTACTATCTGGATTTGGGTAAAGGAGAACCTGGAGAGGCTTGGGCGAGTAGCTGCGTGGAGGGGGGGAGCTGTTGGCCGAGGTTGGAGTAGCCAGGCGGAAGGCATGGCCAGCCGTTGAGAAATGCTTGTTGAAGTTTTCGATAATCATGGATTTATCGGTGGTGACCGTGTTACCTAGCCTCAGTGCAGTGGGCAGCTGGGAGGAGGTGCTCTTGTTCTCCATGGACTTCAGTGTCCCAGAACTTTTTGGAGTTGGAGCTACAGGATGCACATTTCTGCCTGAAGAAGCTGGCCTTAGCTTTCCTGACTGACTGCGTGTATTGGTTCCTGACTTCCCTGAACAGTTGCATATTGCAGGGACTATTCGATGCTATTACAGTCCGCCACAGGATGTTTTTGTGCTGGTCGAGGGCAGTCAGGTTTGGAGTGAACCAAGGGCTATATCTGTTCTTAGTTCTGCATTTTTTGAACGGAGCATGCTTATCTAAAATGGTGAGGAAGTTACTTTTAAAGAATGACCAGGCATCCTCAACTGACGGGATGAGGTCAATGTCCTTCCAGGATACCCGGGCCAGGTCGATTAGAAAGGCCTGCTCACAGAAGTGTTTTAGGGAGCGTTTGACAGTGATGAGGGGTGGTCGTTTGACTGCGGCTCCGTAGTGGATACAGGCAATGAGGCAGTGATCGCTGAGATCCTGGTTGAAGACAGCGGAGGTGTATTTGGAGGGCCAGTTGGTCAGGATGATGTCTATGAGGGGGCATTTTTTTTTTATTAGTAGTTCGAACTGTTTGGTTATGGACCTGGAAAGTATGACATTACTTTGCAGGCTATCTCTGCAGTAGACTGCAACTCCTCCCCCTTT
This sequence comes from Oncorhynchus keta, assembly GCF_023373465.1. Classification (NCBI taxonomy): domain Eukaryota; kingdom Metazoa; phylum Chordata; class Actinopteri; order Salmoniformes; family Salmonidae; genus Oncorhynchus; species Oncorhynchus keta. The sequence continues at coordinate 25,735,307 of NC_068448.1, forward strand.
GGCAGTTCTATCTTGACGGAAAATGTTATAGTTGGGTATGGAAATCCTTGAATTTTTGGTGGCCTTCCTGGGCCAGGATTCAGACACGGCAAGGACATCAGGGTTAGCAGAGTGTGCTAAAGCATTGAGTAAAACAAGCTTAGGGAGGAGGCTTCTGATGTTGACATGCATGAAACCAAGGCTTTTTCGATCACAGAAGTCAACAAATGAGGGTGCCTGGGGATATGCAGGGCCTGGGTTTACCTCCACATCACCCGCGGAACAGAGGAGGAGTAGTATGAGGGTGCGGCTAAAGGCTATCAAAACTGGTCACCTAGAGCGTTGGGGACAGAGAATAAAAGGAGCAGATTTCTGGGCATGGTAGAATATATTCAGGGCATAATGCGCAGACAGGGGTATGGTGGGGTGCGGGTACAGCGGAGGTAAGCCAAGGCACTGGGTGATGATGAGAGAGGTTGTATCTCTGGACATGCTGGTTGTAATGGGTGAGGTCACCGCATGTGTGGGAGGTGGGACAAAGGAGGTATCAGGGGTATGAAGAGTGGAACTAGGGGCTCCATTGTAAACGAAAACAATGATAACTAACCTGAACAACAGTATACAAGGCATATTGACATTTGAGAGAGACATACAGCGAGGCATACAGTAATCACAGGTGTTGAATTGGGAGAGCTAGCTAAAACAGTAGGTGAGACCACAACAGCTAAATAGCTGGCACAACAACAGTAGGTAAAATGGCGTTGACTAGGCAGGGAGGGTCGGATTAACTACACACAGAGCCTGAGTGTGGCTGGGGCCGACAGATAAAACATAAACAAGCAGAATGGAGTACCGTGATTAATGGACAGTCCAGCATGCATCAGCTATGTAGCCAAGTGATCAGTGTCCAGGGGGCAGCGGTGGATGGGGCAGGGAAGCTAGACTGGCGAGTATAATCCAGGTTAAAAAAACTGGCTGGCTGTGTAGAAGGTAAAAGCCGCTAGCAGTGGCTAACAATGACTAAATAGCTTGTAGCTAGTTAGCTGGTTAGCTTCTGGAGGTTCTTGAATGTGTTCTAAAAATTAAAAATAATCGCGATTCCGTATCACATTGGGTGAGGCAGGTTACCGGAAGGTATAATCGAATTAAAAATCGAAAAGAGATTGAAAGTAAATATGGGTCCAGTGAGTGGTTGGGACGCGGCGATTCAGACAGTTAGCAGGCCTGTGCTAACAAGCTAACAGTTAGTAGGCCGGGGCTAAACAAGGTAGCGGTTAGTGGACCGGGGCTAAACAAGCTAGCAGTTAGCAGTCCGAATTAGCAAGCAAGGAGATAGCAAGGGCTAGAAAGTTAGCCTTTGGGGGACGTCGCGATGGGGCGAGTCTGTTTATGCCTCTTCATGCAGTGACATCGATAGACCGGTCGTGGGTCCGGATATTGTAGCCCAGGAGTATGCTTCGGTGGTAGCACAGGAGCTCTGGCCGGGCTAGCTTCAAGCTAAGTGGATGGAAATGCTAGCCAGGAGTAATCATCCGGGGTTGCGGTTATTTCGTTAGCTAGTTGTGAAGATCCAGCTGAAAATGTTCCGTTTGCGGTGGGAATCCGGGGATAAAAAATAATAATTTGTAATGATTTGTCTGCTGCGGCTTTCGCCGCAAAGCATTTTTGAAATCTGACACAGTGGTTGGATTCACAAGAAGTTAATCTTCAAACCGGTGTAAAATATATTTTCAGAATTTCTTTTCAGAATTTTTATAATGAGTTTCTGTATTTGAATTTGGTGCTCTGCAATCTCACTGGATGTTGGCCAGTGAGATTGGCTAGCGTCCCACATACCCTAGAGGTTAACTGACTTGCCTAGTTAAATAAAGGTATAAAATCGGCCAAATAGGTGTCCAAAAATATAGATTTCCGATTGCTTTGAAAACTTGAAATCGGCCCTAATTAATCGGCCATTCCGATTAATCAGTCGACCTCTACTTCAAAGGGCAAGGCTGCGTGACTGCTCATGATATGTTTTTTCTGTGAGAGGGTTAGTGTGTCTTTCTTATTCCGTTTGTGTGTCTGCAAATGTAATCCAGTTGAGTAATAATCCCATCTGCCTCCATTTTGCAAAAGAAATCCAGTGTTTTTAATGTCTCTGTGTATATTTGAACGTGTCAGTGAGCCAGGTTTCAATATCTCTGTCTCGCTGTCCCCACCAGACGCAGCATGAAGCGTAAGGCTTGTTTCACCTGCCCCTTCAACGGCAGCTGCACCATCACCAAGGACAACCGGCGGCACTGCCAGGCCTGCCGGCTCAAACGCTGCGTGGACATCGGCATGATGAAGGAGTGTGAGTGCTCAGAGACTGATTGCTAAATGGTCATAAATACAGTAACTTCAGCACTTTAAGTGCTAGGCTCATGCTGGCTAAAGACTACATCATATAGGCCTAATGTAAAAAAAAATCAGTAAAGTGTACTGTACATAATGTTAGTAGAATCTGTTTTACTGTACATTCATGCATAGTCATTGTTGCCTGGACATGCTCTTTATGTTTTAGATATCTGTATTTTTGATCTGTTTCAGGAAACTAGGCATATGTCGCGGGTCACTACTTCACACGAGAGCCACTTGAACATAATCTTATTTTTTTTATTTTTATCAAAATGCCTTTTTTGACAGATATGCCTTCTGGAGCATGTGAACTTTCATGTGCCTTAATAACGAACTTGTATGCCATCAGTAAATATGAATAAAATTACTTAATTACAAGCCTAGTTGGTTTAGCCACAGAAAAAGGAAGTAATCTTCCCGCTAGCCATGATTGGCTGAGATAATGAGTGGGCTGGACATGCCGATAGATGAGTTCAGATTGGTCTGCCATATAGCACGCTTCTGTCTATTTCAGCTGGTCAGTATGTGTAGGTAATCCTGTCTAACACTGGTTTAATTTTTTTTTTGAAGTTTACATAGTAGAACTTCATAAGTGTTGCTCTCCATTTTCTGGAGGACTGAGTTTTGAAATCAGTGGAATTAGTTTATGATAGCTAAGGAGACGAAGAACACCTGTCTCCGGATTACATCTTCAAACTAAGGGCAACCTTGGAATCTGTAACAGTAAGAGGCGTCCATCCATGATAGTCTAGCTAGCTACATTTTCAGATTTTAGACGTTTCAAATTTTGACAGTATTTTCTTTCAAGTTAAAGTGTACTGTTAGCTGACTCGCTAGCTAACGTTACGTGTATGATCTTGTTATTCCTATCTGAGCCATTTTGCTTGACTAGTTATAGCCTAATGTTGGCTAGCTACCACTGAACCTGGTTTGTTAGCTACTTGCAGATTCATGCAGGGTAGTAACGTCATGAGTTGGGATTATGGTTAATTGTTTACCTAGCTAGCTACATGTCTTAACAAAAGACTCCACTATGCAAGTAACGATTTCAGGTGCTTTTGTAAATTCAGTCTTGCCATCTACTTTGATTTCAGAGCACTCTGACTGTGCCAGAGCGCAGAATAACTGATGAATTTATGAACGCTCAACACTCGTTGAATATGACTGGTGTCAGTAAGCGTCCAGCTCTGCTAGGGCAAGTAAAGTGGTCAGAGTGGGGTGTTCTCTCATTTGTGTCTGGAAGTAGCTAGCAAAGTAGCCAATGTTAGCCAGTTAGCTTGGGTGCTTGACTGCCATTGTGACGTCAGAATGCTTGGATCTCCTCATCAAATAGTGTCCAGTGTGCGCTCTGAAAGCTCCGAGAGTGAAATGCTCTGAATTTACGAACGGACAATCTGACAGCACATTTGCAGCCACCAACGCTCTGGATAACATAAAAACAGCCTAGCTCTGCTAGGGTGAGTAATGTTCAGTGAGCTGTTCTCTCATTTGTGTCTGGAAGTCATTAGCCAGTTAGCTTGGGTGCTTGACTGCTGCTGTTAGTACAGAACGCTTGTGTCAACCCTTAGAGATGGGTCAGGCTAAAGCTTAAGAGGGTGTGAAAGATGGTGAATGGGTGTAGACAAAGAAGAGCTCTCCAGTTGGTACCAAAACGTTCAAAGGTCATTTTCTCAAAAGTGAAGATACAAGTTTAGCAACTTTCAAAGCAGAATTACTTGCCCATTGTTCCTCAAATATATTGTATGATTTACCATTTTGTAGCTTTCTGTGTCTGCTTTTATCCAATGTAAAAACACTTTCTAATTTTGCTACACAAGATTGAATCAAGGAGGTCGGGCACATTTGGGTTGCATTCAGCCAGAAAATAGACCAGGGCTGTACTGTTTTACATTCTGTACTGTATTAGAAAATATGTGGTGGTTTCAGAATATTTAGACAAATTTACTGGCGAAGTCATAATAATCCTGCTTTATGAAATACCCTCCACTTTACTGTGCCGGAAGACCAACTAATCCACATGGTTATGAAAATAGACAAGATGTGCATTTTGAGGTGACAAAGAGAGAAGGGGAAAGAGTGTGAGAGAAATAAAGACCAGTCCAACAATGATACTCTTTCTCCTGCCCGTTACACAATGGTCCGATACAGAGTTGTGCTGCTGCCCTGTAGCCTAGCCTGCAAACAGTCACAAGCCTAAATGAGCCCCCTGGAAAATAAAGAGGATTCAAACCACTAAAATGGCCTCTATGTCTGCAGAAGTGCTATAGCTTCAGGCCATGGGGTCATGGATGAGGAGGGAGCTGCCTGGCGCTGCATGCCCAAGTCATGTGGACCTCACTCATGTAAAAAACTATGTGGTATGAAACATTTCAGGCAGAGGTCTGGCACAGAATGAGACTTGCGATTGGATGAGCATGGTGACTGAGCAATTGTCGAGCTGTGCTAAGCTTGATGTGGATACAATCGGAGGCGGTTATTTAAAGTGTTAAAATGTTGATCTTCTTTAAATGTTGCCTGTTGGTCCTCTTTTTTGAACTGCTACAATTACGGTATGTGTCTCATTTAGCACTGTATGTACACATGAATAAATCATGTTTTTGTGTGTGTTAATGACGGTTGACATTGATGACCCGTGGGTGTAGTCTTAACACTGTAATTGGTCAATCCGAGCCTCGCCCCTAAAGATTTTTGTTGCTTCTTCAAAGCACCGCTGCCATGCTGAGGATCCAGCCACATTGTCCGCAGTTGTTAGTGTTAGTGCCAAGACAACAGAGCAGGCCTGCCCACTCGGCGCAGCCTGCCAAATCAGTGAGCAGTACACAATTACTCATGCTCCCTTAAGCTGCAGGGTTGCCAGGAATAGCGCCTCTGTGCTCATTCTGCATGGAGGTGCCTCCTACCTTACTTTCTCTGAGTAATAGAGGGATTGTAGTAGTTGTGGTGATATTAACAATATCCTGACCCAGAGTATTAACACCCTAGAGTCGATGTCCGCTCCCCGAGAAAATAGTTTAAATCTTCCGTTTGGGAACATTTTGGCTTCACAGATTACAATGGCGATGGACAGAGTTGTGGATAAAACGTTAACTGAATGTCGCCATGTCCTATGCAGTGGCTTGTTGTCGACCACTCACAAGTCAAAGCGAAACTACAGTCATAGCGCCTCCCTGTGTTTATTTATTTATTTTACCTTTATTTAACCAGGCAAGTCAGTTAAGAACAAATTCTTATTTTCAATGACGGCCTAGGAACAGTGGTTACTAGTCCAATGCTCTAACCACTCCCTCCCTGCCTGTTCAGGGGCAGAACGACAGATTTGTACCGTGTCAGCTCGGGGGTTTGAACTTGCAACCTTGCGGTTACTAGTCCAACGCTCTAACCACTCCCTCCCTGCCGCCCCGTGTGGCAAAGCAAGTTACAAGATTATCTAATCAATGGAAAATGGAATTAAAATGAAGGATATGCTACAACAACCAAGAGCCAACAGGTATGCTGCTACTTAATAATTTGAATAGAGGTGTTATTTGGATCTGTAGGACAAGGGGAAAGCGCACGATGCCTTAGTTAGCCTAGCTAGCTAGCTTCTCTCAGTTTGATGCAGTCAAAACAGGTACCACATAATCATATTGAATGATAAATAAACTAGCTGTGACAAACTAGAAGTTAGTACACTAGCGCAAGTTTGGTTGGTTGCTGTCTCTCTCTCCCTCATCCTTGCTCCTGTATCACTTGCTCACATTACTCACACCACAAGGCCCTTCCTACACCTGCTAGAGCGTCTCTCCCTCGCACTTTATCAGCTCTGTTAATAGAGTCGCTTACAAATTCACATCGTTGCTGCCTCCCTCACTCTGACCAAGTCTCTCTTGCCTTCTCTCCTCTTTCTCTCTCCTCTCTTTCTCCCCCTCTTTCTCTCTGCTGCCCTTCTCTTTTACTCTCCTCTCACCTTTCTCTCTACTCTTGCTCTCCTTTTCCCTCCTATATCCTTCTCCCTCTCTGCTCTCTTACTCCTTTGCTCTCCTTTTCCCTCCTATATCCTTCTCCCTCTCTGCTCTCTTACTCCTTTGCTCTCCTTTTCCCTCCTATATCCTTCTCCCTCTCTGCTTTCTTACTCCTTTGCTCTCCTTTTCCCTCCTATATCCTTCTCCCTCTGCTCTCTTACTCCTTTGCTCTCCTTTTCCCTCCTATATCCTTCTCCCTCTCTGCTCTCTTACTCCTTTGCTCTTCTTTTCCCTCCTATATCCTTCTCCCTCTCTGCTCTCTTACTCCTTTGCTCTCATTTTCCCACCTATATCCTTCTCCCTCTGCTCTCTTACTCCTTTGCTCTCATTTTCCCTCCTATATTCTTCTCCCTCTCTGCTCTCTTACTCCTTTGCTCTCCTTTTCCCTCCTATATTCTTCTCCCTCTCTGCTCTCTTACTCCTTTGCTCTCCTTTTCCCTCCTATATCCTTCTCCCTCTCTGCTCTCTTACTCCTTTGCTCTCCTTTCCTCTCCTTTAATTTCTCCTATATCCTTCTCCCTCTCTGCTCTCTTACTCCTTTGCTCTCCTTTCCTCTCCTTTTATTTCTCCTATATCCTTCTCCCTCTCTGCTCTCTTACTCCTTTGCTCTCCTTTCCTCTCCTTTTATTTCTCCTATTTATACTTCTTTCTCTCCTCATTCGCTCGTTCTCTCTCCCGCTCCTTCCTCTTACTCGCTCTACTTCTCCCATTTCTCTTGCCTTCTCTCCTATCTCCTTTCTTTCTGCTCTCGCCTTGCTCTCTTCTCATCTTTCTCTCTGCTCTCTCCTCTCCCTCCTTTCTCTCTGCTCTCTCCTTGCTCTCTTCTCATCTTTCTCTCTCGCCTTCTCTCCTCTCCCTCCTTTCTCTCTGCTCTCTCCTTGCTCTCTTCTCATCTTTCTCTCTCTCCTTTCTCTGCTCTCTCCTTGCTCTCTGCTCTCTCCTTGCTCTCTTCTCATCTTTCTCTCTGCTCTCTCCTTGCTCTCTTCTCATCTTTCTCTCTGGTCTCTCCTTGCTCTCTTCTCATCTTTCTCTCTCTTGCCTTCTTTCTCTCTCCTTTCTCTCCTCCTTTCTTTTTCTCTTTCTCTTGCCTTCTCTCTCCTTCTTTTGTTATTTCTTAATCCTCTCTCTCACCCTGCAGCTCAGTCCTCTGCCATGTCGATCCAGGCATGAGGCTAATGAATAAATGTGAACAATTTTGTGGTAAACAGCTCAATTTTCTGGCCTCCGCTGTCTCACACTTTACCGCTGTGCCATCCAAACAAAAAGGCACTGTGAAATACTATCCAGACAGCACAGCAGACTATTGCTGGTGAACTCTGGGAAATTACAACACGCTTGCCTGGCTGCGGCGGTGGTCCTTCTGACTATGCCATGCTAGATGGGCTACTCGGTGTCCCATTCTGGCCTGATGTCAGCCAGGCAGCAGTAGTAAAATAAGATTCTATCATAGAGTAAAGCTGGTCCAACTCTAGTTCTGAACAGTGTTACTGTATGTTGTTGCCATTGTTGATAATCCTTAAATATGGCAATAGATTAAATAAAATGTTTAGCTGCAGTGGACTAGTCCAAAAGCTAGCATATAACACAAACCAGATGCCTGGTTGTGGTTAGTCAGCTCCTAAAGTGTTTTGGTTTTATCACCTACATCATGTATGTTTCCTTCAATCTGCTGTTCAGTGAAGACTATTGGCAAGTGATAAACATAATGTATTTGACCACAGCTGCTGTTAATGGCAGACAAACTTGATTTAGCAGGAATTCTATCTGTCCATGTGTGAAACGGGCAACATTTGTTTTACTGTTGCGTAATACATTTTCTGACATGGGTGGTAAAATACATTTTTTGCTAATGAAGTGTGCAGGAGTTTGTAGAAAACATCAGGCATGACAAGATTGCCCTGCCATGAAGATGATTCCCATTTTGTGATGGGGGGGATCGATAGTTGCATATTGGGGTATTATTTTTGACGATATATTGTATCGTTTTGACAATCACAATATAACTTTTGGTTATATTATGGTGTTTGAAACATCAAATCAAATGTTATTAGTCACGTGTGGAATACAACCATACAGTGAAATGCTTACTTACGAGCTCCTAACCAACAATGCAGCTTTAAAAGATACGGGTAAGAAATAAAAGTAACAAGTAGTTCAAGAGCAGCAGAATCGCAATAAAATAACAGTATTGAATTGCAATCCACATAGAATCGTAATATATATATTGGCACCTAAGTATAGTGATATCATGAGGTCCCTGACATTTCTCAGCCCTATTCACATTCAGGAAAGGCTTTTAGCTTTTTATTGCTAGTTATTTACAGTTATTTTATTTTTTTTACCTTAATTTAACCAGGCAAGTCAGTTAAGAACATATTCTTATTTTGACGGCCTGGGAATAGTGGGTTAACTGCCTGTTCAGGGGCAGAACGACAGATTTGTACCTTGTCAGCTCAGGGGTTTGAACTCGCAACCTTCCGGTTACTAGTCCAACGCTCTAACCACTAGGCTACGCTGCCGCCCCATTTAGCAGTTAGTCTGTCTGATTTATTGTTTCATCATTGAAACTAAAATTAGCTTAGTTTCTATTTATTTACTAGTGTGCAGTAAAGCTGTCCCTGACTATATATGTATACACTGTCTATATCCTGGGCAACCTAGAGTAGTTTGTTCTTTCGACCAATCGCTTGATTTACATTTTTAAACATTATTGTTCCCTAAATAGACACACCCTATGTGTTTTAATAAAATAACTTATTGTCATTGCCAACTATGTTAAAATAGCCTACATTAAAGCCAACAATAATTAACCTTGCAGCCTGCAGGTAGAAAATATCCTGGTAAAAACATTGGCTACACATGGCCTGAAACATGGAACTTGGGTCTGGCCTGAAGCTGGCACGAGCAAACTTGCAACATTTGTATAAAATATTCTGGGTCCTCAGTTTCCTGTCCAGTGAGCTCTATACTTAGGCTATTTGTGCCAGGGATAAGAAGTAATCAGGTAGGCCTATTTTATGACGTTTCCACCAGATAAGAGCAATACCTTTTTCTCCTTTCACGCCGAGTGGTTACCAAGATAGCTGGTAAGATATTTCAGATATCAGATCCCCAAATGGGCACACATTTGTGCGCAAGCCAGGTAGCCTGGGCATACTTCTATGCATAATCCCCGGTGTGTCCTTACTCAACATTGACAGGAGCACCACAAACAAAAGTCCAACTATATTGACAACTCCTAAATGGAATGAAATAAACCAACTTGCTCCTCCTAGGTTGTGCGGTCCTCGAACAACGTGTTCACTCTGAAAATGACAACGGTAAAAGACTAATAATATATTGAACGCATGAACAGAAATGACCGTAACCAAACAAACATTGTAGATCAGAAAATGATAGGAACGGTCGATGTTGGTGTGCCATCCCCGCGGTCTCCACAATGGATTAGTCCATTGAGACAGGCGTGGATCAGACGGGTGTCTTGTGTCCCAAGCTCTGGTAGCCATGCTGGTTAAGTGTGCCTTGGATTTGAAATAAATCAGACAGTGTCACCAGCAAAGCACATCACACCTCCTCTGTGCTTCACGGTGGGAACCACACATCCGTAGATCATCTGTTCACCTCCTCTGTGCTTCACGGTGGGAACCACACATCCGTAGATCATCCGTTCACCTCCTCTGTGCTTCACGGTGGGAACCACACATCCGTAGATCATCCGTTCACCTCCTCTGCGTCTCACAAAGACACGGCGGTTGGAACCAAAAATCTCAAATTTGGACTCATCAGACCAAAGGACAGATTTCCACCAGTCTAATGTCCATTGCTTGGGTTTCTTGGCCCAAGGAAGTTTCTTATTCTTATTGGTGTCCTTTGATTGTGGTTTTCTTTGAAGCAATTTGACCATGAAAGCCTGATTCACTCAGTCTTCTCTGAACAGTTGAGATGTGTCTTAATATTTTTTTTTGGGCTACAATCTGAGGTGCAGTTAATTGGTGATTTCTGGGGCTGTTAACTCTAATGAACTTGTCCTCTGCAGCAGAGGTAACTCTGAGTTTTCCTTTCCTGTGATGGTCCTCATGAGAGCCAGTTTCATCATTGTGTCTTAAAGTAATGATGGACTGTCATTTCTCTTTGCTTATTTGAGCTGTTCTTGCCATAATATGGACTTGGTCTTTTACCAAATAGGGCTATCTTCTGTATACCACCCCTACCTTTTCACAATGCAACTGATTGGCCAAAACGCATTAATAAGGAAAGAAATTCCACAAATTTAACAAGGCACACCTGTTATTTGAAATGCATTCCAGGTGACTACCTCATGAAGCTGGTTGAAAGCCAAGAGTGTGGATAGCTGTCATCAAGGCCAAGGGTGGCTACTTATGTTTTACACTTTTTTGGGTTCTGATTCTCTTTGTTATTTCATAGTTTTGATGTGTTCACTATTATTCTACAATGTAAAGAAAACCCCTTGAAGGAGTAGGTGTGTCCACACTTGACTGGTACTGTGTATATATATATATAACGACTGCTCGACTAAAATAATATTGGTCGACCAACAGCCTATCGATCAAACAATCGATCAGTCGACTAAAAGGAGTCAGCTCTATTTTGTAGTTGTTAACCTCTGTCTGGTACAGTTCTATTTTGTAGTTGTTAGCCTCTGTCTGGTACAGTTCTATTTTGTAGTTGTTAACCTCTGTCTGGTACAGTTCTATTTTGTAGTTGTTAACCTCTGTCTGGTACAGTTCTATTTTGTAGTTGTTAACCTCTGTCTGGTACAGTTCTATTTTGTAGTTGTTAGCCTCTGTCTGGTACAGTTCTATTTTGTAGTTGTTAGCCTCTGTCTGGTACAGTTCTATTTTGTAGTTGTTAACCTCTGTCTGGTACAGTTCTATTTTGTAGTTGTTAGCCTCTGTCTGGTACAGTTCTATTTTGTAGTTGTTAACCTCTGTCTGATACAGTTCTATTTTGTAGTTGTTAGCCTCTGTCTGGTACAGTTCTATTTTGTAGTTGTTAACCTCTGTCGGGTACAGTTCTATTTTGTAGTTGTTAGCCTCTGTCGGGTACAGTTCTATTTTGTAGTTGTTAGCCTCTGTCGGGTACAGTTCTATTTTGTAGTTGTGAGCCTCTGTCTGGTACAGTTCTATTTTGATTTGATTCATCCATTGCTTTGTGCATCATCTTCTAGTTTTGGGGTATCAACTCATTCCATGGAGGACTGCGGGTTTTTGTTTTTTCCTTTCAATTAAGACCTAGACATCCAGGTGAGGGGAGTTCTTTATTAATTATTGACCTTAATTCATCAATCAAGTACACAGGAGGAGCAAAAGAAAAAACGGACACTCTGCCCTCTGTGGAATGAGTTTGACACATGGTGTATTGGCATGTAAAATTATTCTTGTCTGTCCGATTAGTTTGAGAAACAGCACGGCTCAGATTACACTGCAGCACTCGTGGTGCTTATGGTATTCTCCTTGACATTCTAGAGTCTCGCATCGCTAGCTGCTGTTTGTGTGAAGAAAACAGCAAGTGACAGTCACTTAACGAACACGGTTGTCAGTAGATCTGAGGCTCCTGTGTGAGGCAGCTGTGTTCTTCCTTCTCTCGCTCTCCCCCACCGCTCCTCTTCTTACCCGTCTCCCCCTCGCCTCTCTCTGCCCCAGTCATCCTCACAGATGAGGAGGTGCAGAGGAAGAAGGACCTGATCCAGAAGAGGAAGGAGGAAGAGGCGGCGCGGGAGGCCTTGAGACCTAGGCTGAACAATGAGCAGAGCCAGGTCATCGCCTCATTGGTGGAGGCCCACCACAAGACCTATGATAACTCCTACTCTGACTTCTCATGCTTCAGGGTCAGTACTGGTCAAACTAGCCGAGCCGCTCACGTCCTCCCTTTTTTTGCAATATTGTTTTTATATACTAAACCACAGATATTGCATGATGTTAATGTAATGTTTTACCATTCTCATTTCAAGTGATTATGGGTCTGTTTTATTAATCACTTCTATGTGCACGTTCCAAGACAAATCAAAATATGTTGCATTATGTTAATTGTATGTGTTTGCAGCCCCCAGTGCGAGAGGGCCCAGTAACACGAAGTGCCAGTCGTGCAGCCTCCCTTCACTCTCTGTCAGATGCCTCCTCAGACTCCTTCAACCACTCACCAGGTGAGGGACACATGCTCACGCACATATAGCACTCATACACACAGTATACATGCACCACAATCACATTTTCCATTAGCAAGATGTGTTGGCATTAAACGTCTCAAAGGTCTCCTTACAGTGATAGGGTGAAACCAAAGGCCATAACTTGGCTGTGGAAAAATTCACAATCACACCACACTGAGGTTTGTTACACAGCTGCTGTGTACCATACATTTTGCTTTTATAAAATGCCTGCCTTGGGTGTCTTTTTAAAAAAATCTCTCAAACATATAGTGTCCATGTGTACCAAGGTTCTTTAACAACACGTGTGTCCCTGCCTTACTTCTACACTACATAATGGCATAATGGGCAGTACCTTTCATTGTAAACCTGTTGCTTCTTTTAGCAACCATTTCTTTACATTCCCCATGAACTATTATATTTCTGCTCGCTCTGTCTCTCTCTAACTCTCTCTCTTTCTCACTCTCGCGCTCTTTCTCACTCTCTCTGTCTCTCTCTCGCTCTGTGTCTCTCGCTCTGTCTCTCGCGCTCTCTCTGTGTTTCTGTATCGCTCTCTCGCTCTCTGTCTATCTCTCTCTGTGTATGTAGAGTCTGTGGACACCAAGCTGATGAACTTCAGCAGTCTGTTGATGATGTACCAGGACAGTGCAGGCAGCCCAGACTCCAGTGAGGATGATGGCTCCAAGCACTCTATGCTGCCCCACCTGGCTGACCTGGTCAGCTACAGCATCCAGAAGGTCATCGGCTTCGCTAAGATGATTCCTGGCTTCAGGTGGGACTCTAGCATACCGTGTGCCTACTAAAGGTGTGGGGTGGAGTTGCCCTTAGATTCTGGTCTTGGGTCAGTTTTGTTTTTCCCCCCACTAATGTTAAAGTTTACGATTGGGGAAGGGGACGCTGATCCTATATCTGTACGTAGTGGAAACTTCGCCCAGGAGCCTTAATATAGTACATTAAAAGGATTGTGTAGGACACATGATTGCTTCACCATATATCTTTAATTAGGCCATTACACAACAACCTTTCAATCTGAAATTGGATCTTAGTTAGGCTTCTACTGTCCATTAAGCTTGTAATAGTTGTTTGTGGGTGGATGACTTAATTGCGGTAATTGCATAGCTACATGCTTTGGTACAGTGTGTTATTATGTATGTAAGGCATTTAATAAAGACCTATGGCTCAGTGGTATTCCTGGAATACACTGGAACAGAGTATTCACCAGTTCAGTAAAGGTTCACTATCCATCTGCTCCCCAGATGCACAGTGCATTCAAGAAGTATTCATACATCACTTATTCTACACGTTGTTACAGCCTGAATTCAAAATGGATTAAGTATATATATTTTTCACCCATCTACACACAATACCCCATAATGACAAAGTGAAAACATGTTTTTAGAAATTTTCGCAAATGTATCGATATCTAATTTACATAAGTATTTACACACCTCAGTCAATACTTTCCAGAAGCACCCTTTTCAGAGACTTTCTGGGTACATTTCTAAGAGCTTTCCACACCTGAATTATTCAACATTTGCCCATTTACTATTTTCCAATTTATTCAAGCTTGTCAAGTTGGTCGTGGATCATTGCGAGACAAACAGGTCTTGCTATAGATTTTCATGTCAAAACTTTAACTTGGCTACTAAAGAACATTCACTGTCTCATTGGTAAGAAACTCCAGTGTAGATTTGGCTTTGTTTTAGGTTATTGTCCTGCTGAAAGGTGAATTCATTTCCCAGTGTCTGTTGGAAGGCAGACTGAACCAGGTTTTCCTCTAGGATTTTGCCTGTACTTAGGTCTGTTCCATTTATTTATTCTATTCTTAAAAAATACGACTCCCCAGTCCTTAATGATTACAAGCATAACATGATGCAGCCACCACTTGAAAATGTGTTAACACTTTGTAATCAGGACAAAAAGTATTTCTTTAGTGCCTTGTTGCAAACAGGATGCATGATTTGGAATATATGTATTTTGTACAGGCTCTCTTCTTTTCACTCTGTCAATTAGGTTAGTAATTATTTCGCTAACTATAATGTTGTTGATCCATCCTCAGTTTTCTCCTATCCCAGCCATTAAACTTTGTAACTGTTTTAAAGTCACCATTGGCGGCTTCCTTCGTCTCCGGCAACTGAGTTATTTTTGTAGTGACTTGGTATATTTCTACACCATCTAAAGTGGAAATCTAATTAGCATTATAATAAATATCCCCAACAAAATCTGTCTAAACTAGAGTTATGTTTTTTTGCATGAGCTGCATCTCAATCCACCGCATCCGCAAATGGCGGCCTTTCACATCTGTGGTGGAAGGTGGCCAAGCTACAGTGGTGTTTGTCCCGAAAATCGGTCTTCTCATGAAAACATCCGAACGGTTTGGCCTACGTGTCACAAACACAATGGTGTTCTCCATTTTGCTCTACAACCCCAACAAGCGTCACGGGACTCTGCCAACTTCTGTCTGTAGCGTCCGAACAGTTTGGGCTACACACTAATATGACCCCTCTATGGAAAGGTGAGACTCCCACCAACACGTACGTTGGTTATTTTGCTCTAAGATGCTCACAAGACTCGTCTGAAGGTAGCCCGGTAACAGTTTAAAAAGAAGTTAGTGCTTTGTTAAATATGGTTAAATATTTTCAAAAATACAAAACATTGCTGATCGTACTTATATAAGGAAACTATAGGACACTTTAAAACAACATTTTGATTACATTTTGTGCTCTGTTTGTTCGTGTATGAATCCGTTAAATTATTATATCAAAATATATTTTATATTTGAGATTCTTTAAAGTAGCCACACTTTGCCTTGATGGCTTTGCACACTCTTGGCATTCTCTCAACCATCTTCATAAGTGTGCATTTGTGCTCACCTGGAATGCATTTCAATTGACAGGTGTTCCTTGTTAAAAGTGAATTTGTGGAATTTCTTTCCTTAATGCGTTTGAGCCAATTAGTTGTGTTGTGATAAAGTATGGGGGTATACAGAAGACAGCCCGCCCTATTTGGTAAAAGACCAAGTCCATATTATGGCAAGAACAGCTCAAATAAGTAAAGAGAAACGACAGCCCATAAGGCTGTAATGTAACAAAATGTGAAAAAAAGTCAAGGGGTCTGAATACTTTCCCAAGGGTTTTTTACGCACATCCCAAACTTGATTAGTTTAATAAAGTTTTGATGATTTAAGACTTATTTCAAAGAGGTGTCACGAGCCAAACCCTTATCAATAGTCTTGACTACTTGAGTCCAATGCAATGGATATACTGCTTTCTCAGGAACGGGCCAAAATCCCTTCATTTGCGTGAAGAAAAGACGGAGAAAAGGGGGGTTTCGGGCTGCCTACTGAGACTTCGTAGGCGAAGTCTGTTCTATTGGTCACCGTGCAATCATTGGAAAATAAAATGGTTGACCTATGTTCAAGATTATACTACCAACGGAACATTTAAAAACTGTAATATCTTATGTTTCACCGGGTTTTGACTGAACTACGACATGGATAATATAGAGCTGGCAGGATTTTCCATGCATGGGCAGGACAGAGAAGCTAGGTCTGGTAAGGTGAGGGGTGGGGGTGTGTGTCTTTTTGTCAATAACAGCTGGTGCGCAATGTCTAATATTAACCTGTCTAGGACTGCGGTTCCTCTAGCGAAACCCCAGTCCTAGACAGCCAACAGCCAATGAAATTGCAGGGTGCCAAATTCAATCAACAGAAATCTCATAATTCAATTTTCTCAAACATACATGTATTAGACACCATTTTAAAGATAACATTCTCCTTAATCCAACCACAGTGTCTGATTTCAAAAAAGCTTTTCGGCGAAAGCAGAACATATCATTGTTAGGTCAGCAAATAGTCACAGAAAGCATACAGCGATTTTTCCAAGCAAAGTGAGGAGTCACAAAAAGCAGAAATATTGATAAAATGAATCACTAACCTTTGATATCCTTCATCAGATGACACTCCCGGGACAACATGTTACACAATGCATGTATGTTTTGTTCGATCAAGTTCATATTTATATCCAAAAACCTCAGTTTACATTTGGCTTTGCCTCCAAAACATCCCGTGAATTTGCACAGAGCCACATCAAATCACAGAAATGCTCATAATAAACATTAATAAAAGATACAAGTGTTATTCACAGATTTTAAATATATACTTCTCCTTAATGCAATTGCTGTGTCAGATTTTTTTTTTAACTTTACGGAAACAGCAAACCATGCAATCTGAGTATGGCGCTCAGACGACATACACAACCCAAGAATATATCCACCATGTTGGAGTCAACATAAGTCAGAAATAGCATTATAAATATTCACTTACCTTTGATGATCTTCATCAGAATGCACTCCCAGGAATCCCAGTTCCACAATAAATGTTTGATTTGTTCCATAAAGTTTTTCATTTATGTCCAAATTCCTCCTTTTGTTAGGGCGTTTAGTAAACAAATCGAAACCCACAAGGCGCGGGCAAGTCCAGCGGAAATGTCGGACGAAAATTCCAAAAAGTTATATTACTGGTCGTAGAAACAAATCAAACGATGTATAGAATCAATCTTTAGGATTTTTTAAATGTATAAATGTTCAATAATGTCCCACCTGGAGAATTCATTTCTCTGTAGAAAAGCAATGGAACCGCACGTCACGAGACCGAGGCTGCTGGCAGACCTCTGACTCATTCCCCTCCCATTCAGCCCCCCTTCACAGTAGAAGCCTGAAACAACGTTCTAAAGACTGTTGACATCTAGTGGAAGCCACAGGAAGTGCAAGATAACCCATATCCCACTGTATATTCAATAGGGTTAGCGTTGAAAACCTACAAACCTCAGATTTCCCACTTCCTGGTGGATTTTTTTGTCAGGTTTTTGCCTGCCATATGCGTTCTGTTATACTCACAGACATCATTCAAACAGTTTTAGAAACTTCAGTGTGTTTTGTATCCAATACTACTAATACTATACATATATTAGCATCTGGGACTGAGTAGGAGGCAGTTTACTCTTGGCACGCTTTTTATCCAAATGTGAAAATGCTGCCCCCTATCCATAAGAGGTTTTAAAGGAGTCTCGAGGTATTTCTCGCCTAAGATAGAGTACCTTATGATAAGCTGTAGACCACACTATCTACCAAGAGCATTCTCATCTATATTATTCGTAGCCGTCTATTTACCTCCACAAACCGATGCTGGCACTAAGATCGCACTCAACCAGCTATATAAGGCCATAAGCAAACAAGAAAATGCTCATCCAGAGGTGGCGCTCCTAGTGGCCAGGGACTTTAATGCAGGGCAACTTACTTCTGTTTTACCTAATTTCTACCAGCATGTGCAACCAGAGGGGGGAAAAAACTCTAGACCACCTTTACTCCACACACAGAGATGCATACAAAGCTCTCTCCCGCCCTCCGTTTTGGCAAATCTGACCATAATTATATCCTCCTGATTCCTGCTTACAAGCAAATACTAAAGCAGGAAGTACCAGTGACTCGCTCAATACGGAAGTGGTCAGATGACGTGGATGCTATGTGACAGGACTGTTTTGCTAGCACAGGCTGGAATATGTTCCGGGATTCATCAAAGGGCATTGAGGAGTATACCACCTCAGTCATCGGCTTCATCAATAAGTGAATTGACAACATTGTCCCCACAGTGACTGTACGTACATATCCCAACCAGAAGCCATGGTTTAAAGGCAACATCCGCATCGAGCTCAAGGAGCGGGACCCTTATCCAGATGCTTAAAAGAAATCCTGCTCGGCCCTCCGATGAACCATCAAACAAGCAAAGCATCAATACAGGATTAAGATTGAATTCCCACATCGGCTCTGATGCTCGTTGGATGTGGCAGGGCTTGAAAACTGTTACGGACTACAAAGGGAAAAAGCATGCGCGGACAAACTGGCAAGTGTCTTCACTGAAATTTTCAACCTCTCCCTGACTGAGTCTGTAATATCTACATGTTTCAAGCAGACCACCATAGTATAGTCCCTGTGCCCAAGAACACTAAGGTAACCTGCCTAAATGATTACCGCCCTGTAGCACTTACGTCAGTAGCCATGAAGTGCTTTGAAAGGCTGGTCATGGCTCATATCAACAGCATCCTCCCGGATACCCTAGACCCACTCCAATTCGTATCGGGGCACCCTGTATATAGCACCGTTGTTATTTTTGTTACTTTTTATTATTTTTTTACTCGTATTTATTTGGTAAATATTTTATTAACTCTTTCTTGAACTGCACTGTTGGTTAAAGCTTTAAGTAAGCATTTCACAGTAAGGTCTACACATGTTGTATTCGACACAGGTGATAGTTTGATTTGCATTGGGCAGGACAAAAACAACTGCCTTTATTGAGAGGAGGGGAGGCTATATGCTTGTTTTTTAATCAAATTAACCGAAATGGGTAAGAAACGTTATTCAGACTTCGGTCTTAGAAATCATTCAGGTAAAATGGCTGAATCTGTAGCTCAGTTGGTAGAGCATGGTGCTTGTAACGCCAGGGTAGTGGGTTCGATTCCCGGGACCACCCATACGTAGAATGTATGCACACATGACTGTAAGTCACTTTGGATAAAAGTGTCTGCTAAATGGCATATATTATTATACTATATATTATTATATATATATTATCCTGTATTTGTGACGAAGGGTTAGATCACAGGTGTAAACAGATCTCCATTTCTAGCCATGTCAGTCAGTGTTGCATGTATTCAGGATTCCCTTTGTGTCGGAGGATCTGTTTAGAATAACCTGGCTGGCTGTGTGTTAGCCACACTAACAAAGGCTGTCAGGCTCATGATCACTCATCATAAGAAGGGAATAGGCACAGAGGCAGAGCGGATAGAGTTTCCCGTTAGTTTGGTGTTAACCTTCGTACCGGTGTGTGAATATGGAAGGTTGGATGAGGTAAAGCCTGTGTGCTCATGCCTCCAATAGCATTTAAGTGAAGCACACGCTGCAGTGCACCATGGAACGCTGTTGTCCCGGTAACCATAAAATTAATTGTACTACCTGTCCTTTCCGGTCTCCCCCTCCCTTAAAAAACTCTAGAAAACAGTGCTCATTCAATTAATTCATCTGTGTGTACAAAAAAATAGAAACGAGCAAAAGATGGCAATTACATATTTGTCAGACAATGACAATGAGGCAATTCCAGTTTGAAGGTTAAGAACTACTTGGTTTAGTTTGGAAATAGAAGAATGACATCGCCCAATGTGCTGTAAGATTCCAGCCTTTGATTGTTGTTATGCCGATTCCCTCATCTTTTGGTACCAATGAAACACTGTCTCTGCCATCAAATCTGGAATGAATTTCACATTGGGAGAAATAGGTTGCTATTGCCACAGTTTCTCATCAGGTAAAGTAAAAGCAGATAAGGCCCTCTGTGTATGATGGGGTGAGGGCACCCTGTCAATCTGCATGTTTGGCTCAATACATTTATTGTGTGTTTCCAGAGGGCTGACTGCTGAGGACCAGATCGCCCTGCTGAAATCCAGTGCCATCGAGATCATCATGCTGCGTTCCAACCAGTCCTTCAACCTAGAGGACATGTCCTGGAGCTGTGGTGGTGGTGCTGACTTCAAGTACTGCGTCAAGGACGTCACCAAGGGTGAAATACATGTACACACACACACACTCTACACACTGTACGTACACTCCCCGCCGCATGTTTAAATTTGGCTCTATACTCCCATCTTTTTGGTTTTGAGATCAAATGTTTCATTTAAAGCAACTGTGCAAGAATGCCACCTTTTATTTTAGGGTATTTTCATATCTGTTTTACTGTTTAGAAATGGAAGCACTGGTATTCAGACTCCGTGACTTTTTCCACATTTTGTTAAGTTATACTTATTCTAAAATGGATTAAATAGTTTCCTCAATCTACACACACTACCCCTTAATGACAAAGCAAAAAGTGTTTTTTATAAATGTTTGCAAATGTATAATAAAAAAATATGAAATATAACATTTACATAAGTATTCAGACCCTTTACTCAGTACTTTGTTGAAGCACCTTTGGCAGCAATGACAGCCTCCAGTCTTATTGGGTATGACGCTACAAGCATGGCACACCTGTATTTGGGGAGTTCTCCCATGCTTCTCTGCCGATCCTCTCAAGCTCTGTCAGGTTGGATGGGGAGCGTCGCGGCACAGCTATTTTCAGTTCTCTCCAGAGATGCTCGATCTGGTTCAAGTCCGGGCTCTGGCTGGGCCACTCTAGGACATTGAGACTTGTCCCGAAGCTACTCCTGCGTTGTCTTGGCTGTGTGTTTAGGGTCGTTGTCCTGTTGGAAGGGGAACCTTTGCCCCAGTTTGTTTCTGAGCACTCTGGAGCAGGTATTCATCAAGTATCTCTCTACTTTACTCCGTTCATCTTTGCCTCGATCCTAACTAGTCTCCCAGTCCCTGCCGCTGAAAAACATCCCCACAGCATGATGCTGCTGCCACCACCATGCTTCACTGTAGGGCTGGTGCCAGGTTTCCTCCAGATGTGACGCTTGGTATTCAGGCCAAAGAGTTCAATCTTGGTTTCATCAGACCAGATCATTTTGTTTCTCATGGTCAGAGTCCTTTAGGTGCCTTTTGGCAAACTCCCAGTAGGCTGTCATGTGCCTTTAACTGAGGAGTGGCCAGAGTCTTGGTGGTGCCAAACTTCTTCCATTTAAGAATGATGGAGGCCACTGTGTTCTTGGGGACCTTCAATCCTGCAGAAATGTTTTGGTACCCTTACCCAGATCTGTGCTTCTACACAATCCTGTCTCTGAGCTCTACGGACAATTCCTTCAACCTCATGGCTTTGTTTTTACTCTGACATGCACTGTCAACTGTGGGATCTTATATAGACTGGTGTGTGCCTTTCCAAATCATGTCCAATCAATTGAATGTACCACAGGTGGACTCCCAAGTTGTAGAAACATCAAGGATGATCAATGGAAACAGGATGCACCTGAGCTCAATTTTGAATCTCATAGCAAATGGTCTGAATACTTTTGTAAATAAAGGTATTTCTGTTTTTTATGTTTAATACATTTACAAACCTCTTCGCTTTTTCATTATGGGGTATTGTGTGTATGTAGATTGACGAGGAGGAAGATAAATATTTTTTTACATTTTAGAATACGGCTGTAACAAAACAGAATAATTCGTAAGTATTTGAACAAATTCACTTATAGTGTATTAAATTAGTCAAGAGTTTTAGTATTTGGTCCCATATTCATAGCACACAATGATTACATCAAGCTTGTGACTCTACAAACGTGTTGAATGCATTTGCTGTTCGTTTTGGTTGTGCCCAATATAAAAATGAATGGCAAATAAGGAATTATCATTTTGGAGTCACTTTTATTGCAAATAAGATTAGAAAATGTTTCTGAATGCACTATACAGAAATTGCTCCACAATTTCTTTGTTGCTAAAATTCGAATAGTTTTTCCAAATTTTGGTTTGTGATGAAAGAAGCATAGTGTATCATTGTACCATGTAAACCGCTGTGAATTATATTTTCCGCAGTTTAAAACTGGTGTACAAACCCGAAAGTAAAAGACGCAAAAACAAAGCTTAAGAACGGGAATTAGAAATGGCACACATAAAACAGATCTACCGTTTCTTAGACTTGCTTTCAATGAGAATGACAGATCTATAACATACTTTTCTAAGTTGAATTTAGTCTGGTCGCCCAAAAACGGACATATTGCAGCTTTAATGTAGATGCTACCTTGATTTGGAATAGTTGAGCAATAAGGCCCGAGGGGGTGTGGTATATGGCCAATATACCACGGCTAAGAGCTTTCAGGCACAACGCAACGCGGATGAGTGAGAATGTTAGAGGCATAAAGACCATACACCCCCCCTCCCCCCCCTGTTATTGGTAATGGTGAGAGGTTAGCATTTTAGGGGGGAGATTATCTTTATTATTTTGGGGTATAATCATCATTATTCAAGATTCATTCATGATTATCCCTAATCATGGCAGCATCCACATTAATGTAGAAATGTTCAGAAACATCTCATTTCATTTTTCAATAAAAGTGACTCCAAAATGACATTTATTCACCATTTAGTTCCTATTGGGCAAAGCATAATACAAAGCACAACCAAAACAAACTGCAAATGCATTCAACAAGTTTGTCACAAGCTTGATTTAGTCATTGTGTGCTTGGAATATGGGACCAAACACTACGCTTTTGACTACTTTAATACACTAAGTGAATTTGTCCAAGTACTTAGTGTACCTGGAGTATCGAGACAAATGTAAACATTTTAGCTTCACTGTCCAAATAAATATGGAGGACCTTGTCAAACCACAATGAGCACACACTTAACCCACTGTCGGCCCCTCCCTGTAGCGGGTCACACTCTGGACCTGTTGGAGCCACTGGTGAAATTCCAGGTGGGCCTGAAGAAACTCAAGCTCCATGAGGAGGAACACGTGCTGCTCATGGCCATCTGCCTGCTGTCTCCAGGTATCTACCCGCTCGCTGTCATGTGTGCTTGTTAGTGTGCTTTGCATGCTTTTGTACATGTTTGTGCGCACATGTACAGCATCTGTTTGTATGGTATTTTTGTGTGCATTCCCCTCTCTCCACCCCTCCTTTTAAGGGCCTCTCTCTCCTCCCTGTAGATCGACCTGGGGTGCAGGATCACGCTAAGATCGAGGTTCTCCAGGACCGTCTGTCCGAGGTGCTCCAGGCCTACATCAGAGTGAACCACCCAGGAGGGCGGCTGCTCTACGCCAGGATGATCCAGAAGCTGGCCGACCTGCGCAGCCTCAACGAGGAGCACTCCAAACAGTACCGCTCGCTGTCCTTCCAGCCAGAGCACAGCATGCAGCTCACCCCGCTAGTGCTGGAGGTGTTTGGGAGCGAGGTGTCATAGCAGCCCCTCTGACCCCTCCCCATGAGGGACCCCCAAGATGGCGTTGAGTTGCTGGATGGTGGGTTCAGCGATGGAAGGGTATCTGAGGGGGGATAGCCGAATGGACCTGATAGTGTCACTGTCAAAGAAGGTTTTGGGGGGTTAATTAGGGGATTATGGGTAAAGAGAGTGAGGGGCTTTGATAAGGTTGGAATTTCCCATTGATAAGAAAAAGGGAATTTCAAACAGAATGTATTTATAAATATATATACATACATACATACATACATACATACATACATACATACATACATACATACATACATACATAAGCTAATATCTATATTTAAAAAAAGGTTGTTTCGATTAAAACAAATGGATGAGTAATCTAATGTATATTATAGGATATGTAGGCCCTATTTGTGTGCATATGAATGTGTGTATGTGTTGACATGGTGTTTCAAATGTAAAAAATGTAATGCATGCATACAAGCATACACGCACAGACACACCCCGAGTAGAGTGTGAGGGGCCTTCTATTTTTGATGTTTGTATATTGAATGACCACAAGAGGGTGTTGTGCACAGGCTCTGACTGAGTGTTTAGTAGTGGGACTAACATCTGTGTTTCAGTAACAGTTAATGGATTGGTTAAAGTGTAGGCTACATGGGATATGTGTGGAAAATCTGGAAACTATTTGGATCTTTTGCCCGTTCAAAATATATACATTTGCCACTCAAAAAGCTCTTGCCTTCATAAGAGGAAAGAGCAACATGTTTTTAGTTCATTTTCATTATGGATTATTGGCTAGCTAAAATAAAATGAGCTAAACTAACCTAGTAAGGTGGCTAACGGCCATGCCTCAGGGAGAAGTTAGCCGTTGCTAAATACATATGTACAGTTGAAGTCGGAAGTTTACATACACCTTAGCCAAATACATTTAACTCAGATTTTCATATTCCCAGTAAAAAGTCCCGGTTTTAGGTCAGTTAGGATCACCACTTTATTTTAAGAATGTGAAATGTAAGATAATGATTTCTTTCAGCTTTTATTTCTTTCATCACAATCCCAGTGGGTCAGAAGTTATATACTCAATTACTATTTGGTAGGTAGCATTGCTTTTAAATTGTTTAACTTGGGTCAAACGTTTTGGGTAGCTTTCCACAAGCTTCCCACAATAAGTTTGGTGTATTTTGGCCCATTTCCTCCTGACAGAGCTGGTGTAACTGAGTCAGGTTTGTAGGCCTCCTTGCTCTCACACGCTTTTTCAGTTCTGCCCACACATTTTCTATAGGATTGAGGTCAGGGCTTTGCGATGGCCACTCCAATACCTTGACTTCGTTGTCCTTAAGCCATTTTGCCACAACTTTGGAAGTGTGCTTGGGGTCATTGTCCATTTGGAAGACCCATTTGTGACCAAGCTTTAACTTCCTGACTGATGTCTTGAGATGTTGCTTCAATATATCCACATAATTTTACATCTTCATGATGCCATCTATTTAGTGAAGTGCACCAGTCCCACTTGCAGCAAAGCACCCCCACAACATGATGCTGCCACCCCCGTGCTTCACGGTTGGGATGGTGTTCTTCGGCTTGCAAGCGTCCCCCCTTTTTCTCCAAACATAACAATGGTCATTATGTCCAGACGGTTCTATTTTTGTTTCATCAGACCAGAAGACATTTCTCAAAAAGTACAATCTTTGTCCCCATGTGCAGTTGCAAACCGTAGTCTGGCTTTTTTTATGGCAGTTTTGGAGCAGTGGCTTCTTCCTTGCTGAGCGGCCTTTCAGGTTATGTCGATATAGGCCTCGTTTTACTATGGATATAGTTACTTTTGTACCTGTTTCCTTAAGCATCTTCACAAGGTCCTTTGCTGTTGTTCTGGGATTGATTTGCACTTTACGCACCAAAGTACGCCCATCTCTAGGAGACAGAAGGCGTCTCCTTCCTGAGCGGTATGACGGCTGCGTGGTCCCATGGTGTTTATACTTGCGTACTATTGTTTGTACAAATGAACGTGGTACCTTCAGGCGTTTGGAAATTTCTCCCAAATATGAACCAGACTTGTGGAGGTCTACAGTTTTTTTCTGAGGTCTTGGCTAATTTCTTTTGATTTTCCCATGATGTCAATCAAAGAGGCACTGACTTTGAAGGTAGGCCTTGAAATACATCCACAGGTACACCTCCAATTGACTCAAATTATGTCAATTAGCCCATCAGAAGCTTCTAAAGCCATGACATAATTTTCTGGAATTTTCCAAGCTGTTTAAAGGCATAGTCAACTTAATGTATGTAAACTTCTGACCCACTGGAATTGTGATGCAGTGAATTAGAAGTAAAATAATCTGTCTGTAAACAATTGTTGGAAAAATGACTTGTCATGCACAAAGTAGATGTCCTAACAGACTTGCCAGAACTATAGTTTAACAAGAAATTTGTGGAGTGGTTGAAAAAGAGTTTTCATGACTCCAACCTAAGTGTATGTAAACTTCCCAATTCAACTGTGTGCAAGCCTACAAAAAAAACTCTTTAGTCCTCTTTAGTCAAACCTGTCTGTCATGACTGTAGTAATTACTCAAACTTTTTAATCTAATCTGAAGATGCATTTAACGCTAGATCAAATTCTAATCACAATGAAATACAATCACAAATTCACTCCCACCAGTTTGTTTGAGAGCCGTTTGGTTTTGCTTAGTAGTCGAAGGGTCAGCATATCACAGTCGTGTTCTGCAGGTCTGGCTCTCCCTCTTGTGGTCATTGCCTGTAAATACCACTCATTTCTGTACATAAGGAAGAAGATGGCAAATGCTAAGATAATTAAGTTGAGAAGTATGCTCTGGAGATATATGCAAAAATGAGATGGACTATTTTCTTATGTTGTACCTCTCTTTGAGGTCTCAATAAGCTTTGACAACTATATATCTATACTCGTTTTGATGCAAACTCATTACTTTGGACTGGTTTGATTTTAATCAAGATTGTTTCCTAAAATCAGCGTTCATTCAGCTGCGTCAAGACCTTCTCACATACCAAGGAGACGTTCTGACTCAACCTGCTGCTCTATAAAGCTGCTCTGTAAAGCTGCTCTGTAAAGCTACCACACCATTGGAACCAGGAAAAAGACAACAATCATGCGCTTTACTACTAACACTGCCTCAACTCAAACTGACAAGGATACAGGCCAATCAATCAGTCACCGTAGCGACGGGCATGCCTCTATTCAACAAGCCAACCAACGCCTCTTTTTCTGCAATAGAACAGCAGCCAGCCTCGCAGGACTCTTCATAGCTTTAACGCGACCGCAGCCATTCAGGCCCAACTCGATGGTTGTAGTGCACCAAGGGCTGATGGGACTGAATTCGTGTGTAGTGGCTTTGAATATGTCACTGATTGATAGGTGACGTCCCTTACCTAGGAAGTGACTGACACTGAACTGATCTAGCGAGGAGCGCTTGGGGAGTTGGACTCGGGAGTGAACCCTGAGACTGTATAGCAAATTTAAAGATGAATTTTAGAATAAGAATCATAGAATACCGGTGTGCAGAGCGTATATTGACGTGTCCTCCTCCCGGCCCAAAGTGGTTTTCTCACACTGCAGCCCTTGTCCAGACCCCACTGTGTGTAAGCCAGGTCATGTGGAGACAGGTTCAAAAAAAGCCAGCTATCACGTATGCATAAACCAATGTAAAGGAATGTAGGGAAGATGGGGTCAGGGGCTCTAATGGGAGGAAGTCCTCCAAGAGCTATCTGCCTGCTGCCAAGCTGGCTCAGAAAGACACACCCCAAAAACTGCACCCCTCTCTCCCGATGCAGGTCAGCAACTTCACCTCGGTAGCCTTACAAAACTCTCAGTTCAACATTTAACAGATACCTCATTGAAACTGAAAACGTTCATAATAGCATAGAAGGGAACCAAACGTAACACAGTGACACACACACACATATGCATACATCCACACACACGCCATGACTTTCTCTTGGTCAACCTCTGCAGTGTTCTGTTTTTCGTCAAGTTCTTTGTTTGAAGTGAAACTGCCTAGAGAGATGCATTGCAGACCCAGTATAGAGGGATCCCATTGTTTTCACACACAGGGTGTCGGTCTGTTTTTCTTTATCACAGCAAGACAATCATGTGTACAAGAGGCAAGGCCGCAACATTTCACACAAAAAACTATGAGTCATAGTGCGTCTGACTCCATGGTTCCCGCTGCCACTGTGTCCAGTCCTGCTCAGTATTGTTATTGAGAGGAGGTGATGCTGAGGAATGACTAATAATATGTATATCATGCCGTCACCACGGCTGATTTGAGGCAGTGTCTCTGTGATCAGTGCCTTGTCAGGTTTACCGACATGAAATAACCTGACTTGGCAAAAATATTACATAGAAGTAATAAATGTCTTGTTTCAGTGTAATATTAAGCTCTGTAAATGGTTGCAGACAGATTCCTGATAAGGCACTGCTCACAGCGGCCCAGCATACGTTTTTGGTGGCTCTGTTGTATTCCTCTGGTGACGTGTGAAGCCAGCTGAATTCTGAATAGAGTTGCAAAAAACTTTTATTGAAAGTTCCTGGAATTTTGCAACCCTAATCCTGAATCCCAGTTAGAGTTGATTGTATACAGAGTTGTGCCGCCAGGCGCTGTGTTAACCAAAACAAACTACCTCTCCCATCCGCACATGTATTTTTGGCATGGTTGTTTCATCTGTTTTAACACTAATTCATTTTATTTATTCCTTTTACTTCTCAAATGCTGGATGATTTACCTCAACACATCTCAAAATAAGCCTACAGTTCAAGAGGGGGCTGTCGCCACTCCACGTCTCTTGGTGTTGGGGGGGGTGGAAATGGCTCCTTTTTTTATTAAGTGTCGCCTTCAATGCATCGATGCTAACAACTTGGTTTGGACAGCTTGTAGCTGGGATATTATGACATTGCTTCCTCATGCTAGAGGCCTCGGTTAGCGTCAGTTAGCAATCGTACACAGTTAGTAGGTGTATGATGTAGTGTCAAGATTTCTGAAAGGTTTTATGAAATGGTTATGTTGGGATCCTGTCTTGATGTTTTAGTTGTCTCTGTCTTGCGTCTTTACCATTGCTTGCTCAGGCTGCTCTCAGCAAAGTGTTCTACTGCCCCTCTTACTCATAGCTCATCGCTCTGGAATCCAGGTGTTTATTGTAAAACTCTGATGTACAGGACACAGCTCTATGGTGGCACAGTGCTTTACCAACAAAGCATCCTGTTTAAATGTTTCTGTAAAGGACTCAAGAAGATGTGTGTGTGTATAATCATACTTTCACCCCCCCCTTCCTATGTCTTTATTTTCTTCTTGAAAGGCAAAGTTTTTATTTGGCTAGAGAGCGATGATAAAAGATATGATGGAAATTGTATATCTCTGAGGAGGAAAGCCTCTTTTAGTCTGTAGTCATATTGGTCACTTTTGGAATCTTTTTGTTTTGCTGTGATCATTATCTTCTACCTCTTAATATGCGCTTGCTTACACACATGTCACAAACAAACACAGAACTACAATATGTGCACACGCTCAGTGTCCACACTTTCACCAGCAGTTTTTGCCAATGATATACTCATGTTTCTGTCTCTGTGCTCTGACTTACGTCTGAATTCTATTACTGATGATCACTATAGCAAATCTGCAATGATGTAGGCATCGCAGGGTCATTTAACAGTTTGTCTTTTAACATTGAATGCACATTTTAGCTCCGTTACCTTGGTGTGCCTAGAACCCAGAGCCTTATTTTAGGACAATATCAGGGGTTTAATGAGACAAATGACTTTTTTTCTGTTTTAAGACCTTGTTCAAGTGGCTTTTCACAACTACATTCCTTTTATTGTCAAATCAATCTTTAGTGGTTTAGAGAATAACCATCGGCTCACCCCTTCTGGGAAGCACATGTCAAATGATGATCCACCGGACGTAAATATGCTTCACTTCTTTAAAGCTATCAGGCTCTCTTTAGACATATCCCTTAAAACATAGGTGATGCTTTAGGGACGTACGTAAGGCCAACATAACATGTATATAGACACCATGTCACACCTGACAGTTTTTATTTAATACTATAGACCATCATAGTGCGTTGCTCTGCAGAGAGGATGTGGTTCAGTATATTTGTGTGAAATATAACAACTGGCCATTCTTCCTCATATTTATGTTAAGTGCCATGCTATGCTAACGTAGTTGTTATTAGAGCATATGTATACTTCTGCCAAATACAGTTGGTACGCTGTATGTAGCGAAAGTGTCACTGGAATGGAAGGTGGTGTGAACTGTTCTGAATCTTTACTTCTATTGGACGCCAGTAAATAGTTGTTAGCAAGCACTAGTGGTCGAGTTCTCCTTTTGTATGTTTGTTTATAATCCTAACCATTTTCCTTGATGCCTTCTCAAAGGACAATATGTTACTATTGAGTTTATGAAGTAGCATCTGAATTGATCTTGTGAAAAAAAATGCAACATAAACTGGTAAACTCTTGGACTAGTTGGACGTGGAATTTTGTTGACTGTGACTTCTGCTAACCAGACCATTTCTCATTAGTAATCAATCATTGTAATTGATCTCAAAGTCCCAAGATAAGTACTTTTATACATGCACACCATGTAATTCTCAAGACTCGATGCTTCAAACTGTCTTTCAACATAGCCTTGTCATTGATCGAATTGATAGTATTATCATTGTCTTTGTTCAATCACCGCCCGTTCTGTATATTTTACGTTTATTTTATTCTGAAGTTGATCCGTTGTACATTGATTTATGTGCATTGTATGTAGTATATAATGTTTTGGAAAATCACAAATAAACCGCTGTACATAATAATGCAAAGATCATGTGTATTTTCCTATTTTCTCAAGAAGAAACATACTAGATTTGTTACCCTCAAGGAGGGCTTGTATAAGTCTTGAACATTTGATCTCATTTGTACACATGGCACAAAAGCTCTTGCTGTTTCTTGATGCCTTTTTCAACAAAATAATTGCTCTTGTTTTGTCCCATTTGGCCAGTAGAGAGAGCTAGTCTCCTGCTTAGTCAACTTCTTTCTCTGTCAACTGGCCCACCTCCCCAGTCATTTGGGACTAATGTGAATCATGCATATATGAATGGGTTCTAGTGATCAGCGAGAGGCCGAGTGGGGAAAACAAATGAGGGTTTTGTTTGTCAGTGCACATACGTAGTTGGTTGGTGGTTGTGATCATATGGCTTGCCTTCTGAAAGTTTAACGTGTGAGATTTGTAAGTGCAATTCAGTGTGTGTGGGTGTTTTTTTAAATCACCCTTTACACATTCAAATTGGGCCCCATTATTGCTGAGCAGATGCACTCACAAGGAGGAGGAGGCCGGCTGTTTGGCTTCTTTTATGAAAGTGATTCAATCTCTGCATTGTGACTATCGAGAATGACTTCGATGTACAGGAGTCTGTACTTCCTGCGAGAGGCAGAGAGATGGTTGAAGAAAAGGAGAGACAATTCTGGGATATTTCTTCTGAGGTGCAAAAGAGAAAATAATTCCTTAGTCTCGACTTGTCTGCATCGTAGGCTTGTAGCGTTAGGTCTCAGCACAGCGTCTGATGTGGCTGTGAGGTCCAATCCATGAGAGGCAGACTCGGCCACAGATGTCACATTTGTAGGCCGGCCCGAATGTTGTTACCTCTTTGCTTCTCTGTTGAGCTAAGGCTAGTTTCTCTTGTCTGCAGCCCTCTGCGAAGTCCCTGCTGCCAGTGGAGACGATCCTAGGCGGTATCTTCCCAGGTGTTGACGTTGATGGCAAAGGACTTGAGGTCTTGCTTGCAGACATCTTTATAGCTGTGGGTGGTCAGTTGGTCTCTTTCCAGCAGACAATTCTGTATAGAGAATATTAATTCCGATGAACGTGGCCCAGCCTGCGAAATCGTCGCTGCCTCAAGAGGGAACATACTGGGTAGCTGTGCTCTCTCCAAGTGATGTCCAGTATTCGCCTCAGGCGGTGCAGGTGGAAGTTGTTTTGCCTTCGCTCTTGTTGTGAGTATGGTGTCCAGGTTTTACTGCCATACAGGAGCGAGCTGGTGACACAAGCTTTGTACACCTGTACCTTTGTGTACCTAGTTTACCAAAGGTGGAGACTGATTTTCCGATGAGGCTGTTGGTGATGGTGGACCCAAGGTAAGTGAAGTTGCTGGCGAGGTGGGAGGCAGCACATCTTGTTAAACTCCACCTCAGATTTTGAAGGGGTCTGAAGTGGACACGTCGAACTGGATGGTGCCTTGTTGCATGTTGGTGTGGAAGGACTGAAGTCTATGGGTTGGCAATCTCGTTTTTATGAGTGCCTTGAAAACACTAGCCAGATGCTATGAAACACAGTGTTGATTGCTAATTATCTGTGTGCGTCATGATTGCCTCATGAAGGACTCACTCGGAAGTGTTTATAAAATCACATTCCTGCGTATTGCTTAACCAACCGCTAACAGTCAAGTTATTGATTCAGCCCCCTTCTGAGATGATTAGTCATATCCTGCTCTGCTCAGAGATTCAGATGTTCCTTCCTGGAACATCGCTGAGTATAACAGAATAAATACAGTGCATTCGGAAAGTATTCAGATCCCTTGACTTTTTCCATGTTGTTATGTTACAGCCTTTTACAGTATTATTGTTCTTCTCCTCATCAATTTACACACAATACCCCATAATGTCAAAGCAAAAACAGGTTGTTTTTTTTGCAAAAAAAAAAAAATCTAACCCCATTACATAAGTATTCAGACCCTTTACTCAGTACTTTGTTGAAGCACCTTTGGCAGCGATTACAGCCTCCAGTCTTCTTGGCTATGACGCTACAAGCTTGTATCCTGAGCTGTCTGGGGCAGGTTTTCATCAAGGATCTTTCTGTACTTTGCTCCATACATCTTTCCCCCATCCTGACTAGTCTCCCAGTCCCTGCCGCTGATAAACATCCCCACAGCATGATGCTGCTGCCACCACAATGCTTCACTGTAGGGCTGGTGCCAGGTTTCCTCCAGATGTGACGCTTGGTATTCAGGCCAAAGAGTTCAATCTTGTTTTCATCAGAACAGAGAATCTTGTTTCTCATGGTGAGAGTCCTTTTTAGGTGCCTTTTGGCAAACTTCCAGCAGGCTGTCATGTGCCTTTAACTTAGGAGTGGCTTCTGTCTGGTCACTCTGCCATAAAGGCCTATTTGGTGGAGTGCTGCAGAAATGGTTCTCCTTCTGGAATGTTCTCCCATGTCCACAGAGGAATTCTGGAGCTCTGTAGGAGTGACCATCGGGTTCTTGGTCACCTCTCTGACCAAAGCCCTTCTCCGATTGCTCATTTTGGCCCGACAGCCAGCTCTAAGAAGAGTCTTGGTGGTTCCAAACTTCTTCCATTTAAGTATGATGGAGGCCACTGTGTTCTTGAGGAGCTTCAATGCTGCGGACATTTTTTGGTACCCTTCCCCAGATCTGTGCCTCGACACAATCCTGTCTCTGAGCTCTACGGACAATTCCTTCCACCCCATGGCTTGGTTTTTGCTCTGACATGTGCTGTCAACTAAGGGACCTTTTATATAGACAGGTGTGTGCCTTTCCAAATCATGTTCAATTAATGTAATTTACAGGTGGAATCCAATCAAGTTGTAGAAACATGTCATCTTTTTCATTATTGGGTATTGTGTGTAGATTGATTAGGGGGGGGGATAGTTGTATCCCATTTCAGAATAAGGCTCTAACGTAACAAAAAGGGGAAGGGGTCTGGATACTTTCTGAATGCACTGTATGTCCAACATAGCTCCGCTGGACTACACATGAAGTGGTTTTACAGGGGAGTATGCCTTGCAGTGTGCCAGAATACCCCTGAGGAGAATCTGGCATAAAGGGGTTCAAGCCTATGGCTCCCCCTCTAGATCGCTCCTCTTGCAGTGGTTCAGATGGGCTAGTTTGAGTTTCACAGGTCTAGTTTGGTAGCTCTGAGGAGGGAGGTTGTCCTTGACCTTGAGCTGTGGAGAGCAGAGTGGGAGGAGAGCGAGAGGGGCGCTGGGTGGTTCAGTTCAGCTAAGGAGTAGAGGGGGGCTCGAGGCGGTGGCGTGGCGGTTTGGTCTAGACTGCTTTGGGAGAAGGAGTTGGTTCGGGGAGAAAAAATGCCTACTGTAACAGTGCTGACGCACGATTTGAAACATGAAGGGAGGGCAAATGGAATCCCTGGCAGGAATCTCTAATCCCAGTGACTGGGTCATGGAGCCACTGGCGACCGCGTGAATGTACTTTGCAACCCACATGAGGGGAGGAGAATCTAGCACTCTGATAGCCGACAACTAACAATTACCTATTCATTATTTGACTTGATCTAAGTGCTCCAGGGAAAGGGGATAGCATCTAGCACTTGTTGAAAGATTGATAACTATCAATTACTTATTTTCTTCTGTGTACATTTATATGCCAGGGACCGTCGACCCAGAATGTTATGTTCCATGGAGGGTTCATTAAACTGTAGCATGATGGGTGAACAGAGCAGCACGAGCTGGGGAGACCGACTCCAGACCAACAAGCCTGCCTCTCCTGAGACGCATTGTTTCAGCAGCGGAAAGTAATGGACCTTTTAGTTTCCTTCCCCACAGCACAGAAGCCACCGTCCGGCCTTCCTATCTGTAACTAGGGAGGACAGGACGTGGCCTGGTGGAAGTGTCTGCTTGAGAAAACTGCCAAAAAGCATTTCTTTGAAGGGAAGATATTGCTAACCAGTACTATCTACCGTTATCAACAATTCCTCACTTTACTATTGTGTGTGTGTGTGTGATCCATCTTGACACAACATACAGTTGAAGTCGGAAGATTACATACACCTTAGCCAAATACATTTAAACTCATTTTTTCACAATTCCTGACATTTAATCCTAGTAAATAGTAAAAATTCCCTGTCTTAGGTCAGTTAGGATCACCACTTTATTTCAAGTATGTCAAATGTCAGAATAATAGTAGAGAATTATTTATTTGATCTTTTATTTCTTTCATCACATTCCCAGTGGGTCAGACGTTTACATACACTCAATTAGTATTTGGTAGCATTGCCTTGAAATTGGTTAACTTGGGTCAAACGTTTCAGGGAGCCTTCCACAAGCTTCCCACAATAAGTTGGGTGAATTTTGGCCCATTCCTCCTGACAGAGCTGGTGTAACTGAGTCAGGTTTGTAGGCCTCCTTGCTCGCACACACTTTTTCAGTTCTGACCACACATTTTCTATTGGATTGAGGTCAGGGCTTTGTGATGGCCACTCCAATTGACTTTGTTGTCCTAAAGCCATTTTGGCACAACTTTGGAAGTATGCTTGGGGTCATTGTCCATTTGGAAGACCCATTTGCGACCAAGCTTTAACTTCCTGACTA
The DNA here is from genome assembly GCF_023373465.1 of Oncorhynchus keta. Classification (NCBI taxonomy): domain Eukaryota; kingdom Metazoa; phylum Chordata; class Actinopteri; order Salmoniformes; family Salmonidae; genus Oncorhynchus; species Oncorhynchus keta. Next base: position 25,770,043 of record NC_068448.1, read on the forward strand.
ATGTCAGGAAGCGGCCTTTCAGGTCATGTCGATATAGGCCTCGTTTTACTGTGGATATAGATACTTTTGTACCCGTTTCCTCTAGTATCTTCACAAGGTCCTTTGCTGTTGTTCTGGAATTGATTTGCACTTTTCGCACCAAAGTACGTTCATCTCTAGGAGACAGAAGGCGTCTCCTTCCTGAGCAGTATGACGGCTGCGTGGTCCCATGGTGTTTATACTTGCATACTATTGTTTGTACAGATGAACGTGGTACCTTCAGGCGTTTTGCAATTTCTCCCAAGGATGAACCAGACTTGTGGAGGTCTACAATTTCTTCTTCTGAGGTCTTGGCTGATTTATTTTTGATTTTACCATGATGTCAAGCAAAGAGGCACTGAGTTTGAAGGTAGGCCTTGAAATACATCCACAGGTACACCTCCAGTGGACTCAAATGATGTCAATTAGCCAATCAGAAACTTCTAAAGCCATGAATTTTCCAAGCTGTTTAAAGGCACAGTCAACTTAGTGTATGTAAACATCTGACCTACTGGAATTGTGATACAGTGAATTATGAGTGAAATTATCTGTAAACAATTGTTGGAAAAATTACTTGTGTCATGCACAAAGTAGATGTCCTGACCAACTTGCCAGAACTCTAGTTTATTAACAAAACAATTTTGGAGTGGTTGAAAAACGAGCTTTAATTACTCCAACCTAAGTGTATGTAAAATTCCGACTTCAACTGTATGTTGTGTTGTGAGCATGTTCTTGCTTGAGCTTTAGTGATCGTGTGTTTCTATTGACAAACTGATTAGTCGGTATACACTTGAGTATAGAAAACATTTGGAAAACATGCTCTTTCCATGACAGACCTATCAGATGAAAGCTATGATCCCTTATTGATGTCACTTGTTAAATCCACTTTAATCAGTTTAGATGAAGGGGAGGAGACAGGTTAAATAACATTTTAAAAATGAAGTCCTTGAGACATGAATTGTGTATGTGTGCCGTTCAGGGGGTGAATGGGCAAGACAACCGTTTTGGAGAGTATTCAAACCCCTTCACTTTTTTCTCATTTTGTTATGTTACTGCCTTATTCTAAAATGGATAAAGTAGTTTTTCCCCCCTGGTCAATCTACACGTAATTCCCCATAATACTCATTTTTTTTGTGCAAATGTATTGTATGTATATGTAGATGTATATGTAGATCCTTTACTCAGTACTTTGTTGAAGCAGCGATTACAGTATCGAGTCTTCTTGGGTATGACGCTACAAGCTTGGGACACCTGTATTTGGGGAATTTCTCCCATTCTTCTCTGCAGATCCTCTCAAGCTCTGTCAGGTTGGAAGGGGAGCATCACTGCACAGCTATTTTCAGGTCTCTCCAGAGATGTTCGATCTAGTTCAAGTCCGGGCTCTGGCTGGGCCACTCAAGGACATTCAGAGACTTGTTCCACAGCTCGAGACTGTAGGCGGATGGTGGCCTACCCTGTTCATAACTAAACTGCTAATGTATGAGAAATTCTAGGTCTCGATTACACCCCCACCCTGAACCGTACCCACAGAAGCTTACAGTCCACATCGAAGAATGGGGAGCACGCCCAGACCCATCATAGTCAAATTCCACCACCTTCTTGGGAAGGAGGATGTCCTCTGTAAGGCATCACAATATACTAGTTTGAATAGTATTTTATTTACAGTACATGGCACAATTATGGTGGCACGGTACTAATTAGCCTAGTCGTTGGAAGGCTTGACTGTAACTCCATGATGGCCCAAGTTGGACCATCCTTATTTTCAAATGTAGAAACCTAATGAACACATTTAGATACATTTGCTGACCATTAGTGGTGTAAAAAATTGGGGGATTAAGGTTATACCGTTCTTATTAATAGATTTGACTTATTCCAAATTAAGTTGGAAATGTAGCTGTCCAGTTGTTTTGAACATTGACTTGGGAAATGGGAAAAATTTGGAACACGTGCAATAACCTAGGTAGTACAGTCATCTTAACAGAATTAATGTGACCTGCTAATGAAAATGTGAAGAGACGACAACCTTGTGAAATTCTTCTTAGTGCGCGCCAGGTGTGTTTTGATGTTATGTTTAAAGAGCCTTAAATGAGCTTGTGACCTTTATCCCCAAATAAGTAGACCTGATGCTCCACCTTAAATGGGAAATTGGCATAATGGGGAGGAGCACACTTTTTGTTAGGTTTAACTTGTAACCAGAGAATGTCCAATAGATGATAGGGTATGGACTCCACAGGGTTAGAGATGTAGAAAAGAAGATTGTCTGCATATAAGGACACCTTGTGAGTTCAGTAGCCCCTTAGTATTCCCTTAATCCTCTAGTCCACGTGCAGGCTGATAGCAAGAGGCTCAATAGCCATATCAAATAGGAAAGGGGATAAACAGCAACTCTGCATGGCCCCCCTGTGGAGAGGGAACAGAAACCACTGGGGACGAGTACAACATCTTCATCCAGGAAAGGAATGACGGGTCAAACCCAAATCTCTCTAGTACCGTAAATACATATTCCCACTCAACCCGGTTGTAAGCCTTCTCAGCATCTAGAGATGACAACCTCTGGCTGTCGAGTTGAGTGGGCAGAATAAACAACAAATAGCCGGCGCATATTATAGAAAGATTACCTACCTGAGACAAATCAGGTTTGGTCTGAGTTAATTATATTAGGTATCACTGTCTCTAAATGGCGCGAATGGACCTTGTGAGAATTGCATAATCGCAGCACAAAAGGCTTATAGAGCGGTATGAGACACAGTCTTTTGGATTCTTGTCCTTTTAAGCAAAACCGAAATAGTCGCCTGGGTAAATGTCTGGAGCAGTGTCTGACTAGAAAAGATTTCAACGCACATTGAGGATGGGGGATAGTTCTTTATAAAATTCAATGGGGAAGCCATCAGGCACAGGAGCTTCAACGCTCTGCATGGACTCGGGTGCCAGAGTAGCTTCATAACTTATTGAGGTATCCATGTTAGTTTGTTCATCTGAATTCAGACCTGGGATGTCCAGATTGTAAAGAGCAGAGTAGAATTACTTCAGTTGATTTGATTGATTTCTTTGGGATTGGTAGAAGTTAAATCAGCTGCAACACAGATTTCATTAATGCATTTGAGCCAATCCGTTGTGTTGTGACAAGGAAGGGGTTGTATACAGAAGATAGCCCTATTTGGTAAAAGGCCAGGTCCTTATTATGGCAAGATCAGCACACTTGCACATCATCATCTGCACATCTATCACTCCAGTGTTAATGCTAAATTGTAATTATTTTACCTATGGCCTATTTATTGCCTTACCTCCCTACATTTGCACATACTGTTCATAGATTTTTCCATTGTGTTATTGACTGTACGTTTGTTTGAAACTCTTGTTTTTTTGTCACACTGCTTTGTTTTATCTTGGCCAGGTCGCACTTGTAAATGAGAACTTGTTCTCAACTAGCCTACCTGGTTAAATAAAGGTGAAGACCCAGAGTTACTTCTGCTGCAGAGGATGAGTTCATTAGAGTTACCAGCTTCAGAAATTGCAGCCCAAATAAATGCTTCACAGAGTTCAAGTAACACACAGCAAATGTTTAGAGGAGACTGTGTGAATCAGGCCTCCATGGTTGAATTGCTGCAAAGAAACCACTACTAAAGGACACCAATAAGAAGAAGAGACTTGCTTGGGCCAAGAAACATGAGCATTGTACATTAGACCGGTAGAAATGTGTCCTTTGGTCTGGAGTCCAAATTTTTGGTTCCAACCGCCGTGTCTTTGTGAGACGTGGTGTGGGTGAATGGATGATCTCTGCATGTGTATTTCCTACCGTAAAGCATGGAGGAGGAGGTATGAGGGTGTGGGGGTGCTTTGCTGGTGACACTGTGATGTATTTAGAATTCAAGGCACACTTAACCAGCATGGCTACCACAGCATTCTGCATCGATTCGCCATCCCATCTGGTTTGTGCTTAGTGGGACTATCATTTGTTTTTCAACTGGACAATGATCCAACACACCTCCAGGCTGTATAAGGACTATTTTACCAAGAAAGAAAGTGATGGAGTGCTGCATCAGATGACCTGGCCTCCACAATCCCCCAACCTCTACCAAATTGAGATGGTTTGGGATGAGTCGGGCACCAGAGTGAAGGAAAAGCAGCGAATAAGTGCTCAGCATATGTGGGAACTCCTTCAATCCTGTTGGAAAAGCATTCCAGGTGAAGCTGGTTAAGTTAATACTAATAATATGCAAAGCTGTCATCAAGGCAAAGGGTGGACATTTGAATAATCTCAAATAAACAAATAAATATTTTATAACACTTTTTTTGTTTACTACATGATTCCATTTTTTTTTATGTCTTCACTATTATGTATGTCCCCCCGACCAACCCCATCCACTTGGGATACAATAATTGGAAAACAAACCCAGTATAATTTAACATTTGTATAAATGTAATCCTCGGTTAAACATCCTAACAAGCCAGAACACCAAAAAATAACTGGCAAATGCTTGGTAATTATTACATGTCCTGCAGTATTAATTACAGTCTGTACAACCTAAGCACTAAGGCGGACCAACCAGTCAAATAGTAAAGAATAATACAGGTGGTCCTTTGGGAGTATAAACTTGTTAGTATTAAACATGCTCACAGTATGGTAGTAGGGTATCCTATTAAGACATGGACAGAGAGAGCTCAGTGTCTATCCGTAGGTAGCTTGGCACCCATGTTTTGAATCCCACTGTCAAGAACTCCCTTATAATCTGGTCCCAATCACTTTAGCTTTAAACAAGCAAACTGCTTCTCTCCATTAACATCTAATATTTTAAAATGTTTAATTTCACCTTTATTTAACCTTTATTTAACTAGTTGAGAACAAGTTCTCATTTACAACTGCAAACTGGCCAAGATAAAGCAAAGCAGTGCGACACAAGCAACAGAGTTACACATGGAATAAACAAGCGCGTACAGTCAATAACACAATAGAAAAAAAAGGAAAGTGTGTATATATACAGTGTGTGCAAATGGCGTGAGGCGGTAAGGCAAAAAAAATTGTCCAATCTCTTCCCAGCATCACAGATTGACACGGCATTCCAGTTCTGACATAGGAATGGTCTGGTGTTTTTTTGTGACACATTTGTCTCATTCAATGCTCTGAGGGTTGACCATAATATAATACCCACTTTTTTAGATACCTGCAAACTCTCAGCTTTGCCAAAAAACATTTCCCTTAATTTCTACTCGAGCCATCAAATAAACAAATCAAATCACTAAGTGTCCAGTCGAGAGGTGCTTAGATCTTAACCCGTATCTGAAGGGCACAATCTCCAGATTATATGACATAATACAGAACATTAATCCCGCCTTCCTTGGCAAATTCTAAATCTGCATGGGAGCAAGACATGGGTGGCGAGCTGCCCGACGATGATTGGTAACAAAGTATTGGGCATATCCACATCTCATCATTTTGGAAAGGCATGGGCTCATTCAGTTAAACATTTTGCACTGTCTCCATTACTCTAATGACAGATTGGTAAAAATATATCAAAATAATGACCAAGTGTTTGACATGACACCAGTGTCCAGTGACTGGGACACATTTTGGTCATGCCAATCTTTGAGTGGCTTCTGGGACCCCATTTTGAGGCATTCTCACATATGTGTAATACAACTGTTAGCCTCAACCCATTCACTGTCATTTTTGGGATACATCCCCTAGACCGGAATACTACCACACATCAGGTGAATGTGATAGAATTTACCTCGCTGCTAGCTCGCCGTCTTGTCCTCTTTCACTGGAAGTCTATAAATAAAATAATCTATAAATAAAGTACAAATAAAAATAGAGATGATGGCCACTGTGGTCTTGGGGACCTTCAATGCTACAGAAATATTTTGGTACCCTTCTCCAGATCTGTGCCTCGACGCAATCCTGTCTCGGTGCTCTACGGACAATTCCTTCGAACTCATGGCTTGGTTTTTGCTCTGACATGCACTGTCAACTGTGGGACCTTATATAGACAGGTGTGCCTTTCCAAATCATGTTCAATCAATTGAATGCACCACAGGTGGACTCCAATCAAGTTGTACAAACAACTCAAGGATGATCAATGGAAATAGGATGCACCTGAGCTCAATTTCGAGTCTCATAGCGAAAGGTCTGAATACTTATGTAAATAATATATTTCTGTTTAAAAATCTTTTTAGTAAAAACAAAACCAATTTAAACCATTTTAGATTAAGGCTGTAATGTAACAACGTGGGAAAATTTAAGGGATTTGAATACTTTCCGAAAACATTGTAAGTGCCTTTACAATGGGGTATGATAGTAGGTGCCAGGTGCACCAGTTTGTGTCAAGAACTGCAACGCTGCTGGGTTTTTCACGCTCAACAGTATTTGTGCATGCGTGCACACTCTGGAGCAAGTCCAGGGGCGGGTATTTCTAACCCTGCTGTCAGGGCCTGGCTACAGTCAGACCGTGGGAATGTGGTTAAGGATTTCTGTGGTATTTTTAATGTTTGTTATTAAATACTCCCACATGGGGCCATGACCAAACCCTCTGCCCCCCTCTCTCGCTCTCTCCTTCTCTTCCTCCCCTACATATTTTTCTTTCCCGGGGAGGAAAAGCTCCCTGGATCCGATAACAGCATGGCTCATGTTACCGTGGAGATCCGGGAAGAGCAGCTGACAACTGTTACTGCAGCTGGAGAAGTGAAGCATCCATTGTCACTGCCAAGAGGCACACTATACTTTATACCAGCCCCACCCTGCACACCAGCTACAATATACAGGTAACTGCCAAAATAAAGGAAACACCATCATAAAATCTCTTAAATGGCTTTGAGCCGCCAGACTAGCTTAAATGCGCCTTGGTATAGATTCTACAAGTGTTTGGAAATTCCATCATTTGGTATTTTGTTGGTGGTGGTGGAAAACGCTTTCTCAGGCTTAAGTTTTACATTGGTTTGAGATCTGGTGACAGACAGGCACACACCCTATGCTCCTTTTGAGACCCCTCTTTCAAAGTCAGAGATCTCTTCTAGCCAGGACAGTAAAAAATAATAGGCAACTAGATATTTTTTATACATGACCCTAAGCATGAAAGGATGTTAATTGTTTAAGTCACTCAGGAACAAACACCTGCTTTCAATATACTTTGTATCCCCCACTTACTTAAGTGGTTCATTTATTTTGGCAGTTGCTACATGTAGCTGCTATATCACTGGCTTGCACTGGGAGGAATTTGTCAAAAAATGTATCTGTTTGTGATACCAAAGCTGGACAGTTTCAGTTATTTCAGCGAGACATTTCCCAAATTACCCAGTGGGATTCCCAGTTAGATATGGACCAACAGGTGATACTGTGTCCATTAGCCAACGCTAAGCAGACAGAATTGAACAAACCTCAGCAGCCTATTTAGCCAGTGAGCGCCAACCCTCCTCTGATGAACACAGTTTTGCATGTGTAATTTAACATCACTTCTGTTTCTGTCTTTTGCATTACACTGTCTTATGATACTCATAGGATCCTACATTCTGACTTGGCATTTGTTAGTTTTGAATTGCATGTATACCATAGATATTCTGGGTGATCTATGCTTTGTGGCGTATTCATCCCTCAATGATTCCCTCATTGTCTCTGTGGACACTCAATGCCAGCCATTAATATACTTAATCATCCACTACTCCCCCCCAACGTTTCCCCTCAACAATCTATTTTTAAGGATGCAAGAGAGCATTCACAGAGACAGAAAACATGTCTTTTCCACACAAGCAGTCAAATTTATCCTTGTGGTTGTCCGTGTGTTTATTTTCATTTCTGGAGGGCCAACATATCTGCGGGAAAACCAAAAGCTGAGGGCTGGTGCTTTCCCTCTATGGAGTGTAACGCTGGTAAAAATAGGACGTCTTTTTTAGGGACTGGAATTGGGATTGAAATGTGTATCCCAGGGGTTTGCTCAGATTGCATGATGGGGAATCATACTTTTCTCACTCCACAGAAAATGGTTAAAAAAACACTCACATTCTAGACAATAGAACATTGTAATTGTCCATTTGAAATCCCAATGATTTATCGTATAACTGTCACGTAACTTTTCTATGGAACAGCAGCTCTTTTTCCTCAATTCCACTGCTCTTCATACCAGCTGATTACATGTTGACGGCTGTAACTGTAAGAAGTACGTGTGGGTTGAGAGGAATTCTGTCATTGGAGAATCCTCCTCTGCTGTGACTTTTGGTTTGAATTATGTTAACTTCTTCGGGATCAAATAAAAGTTTAATTGTCACGCGCGCCGAATACAACAGGTGTAAACCTAACAGGGAAATGCTTACTTACAGGCTCTAACCAATGGTGCCCAAAACATGTGTGTGTGTGTGTGTGTGTGTGTGTGTGTGTGTGTGTGTGTGTGTGTGTGTGTGTGTGTGTGTGTGTGTGTGTGTGTGTGTGTGTGTGTGTGTGTGTGTGTGTGTGTGTGTGTGTGTGTGTGTGTGTGTGTGTGTGTGTGTGTGTGTGTGTGTGTGTGTGTGTGTGTGGGTAAGTAAAGAAATAAAACAACAGTGAAAAGACATTTGAAAAAAGAGTAGCAAGGTTATATACAGACACCTGTTAGTCAGGCTTATTGAGGTAGTGTGTACATGTAGGTATGGTTAAAGTGACTGTGCATATATGATGAACAGAGAGTAGCAGAAGTGTAAAAAGGGGTTGGCGGGTGGTGGGACACAATGCAGATAGCCCGGAAGGGAAGGGATCAGTGTCCCTTCCACGGGACGGTTGCTGGGACATAGATGTCTGATATTGGCAGAAAGCTTTAAAATCTTGTTAATCTAACTGCACTATCCAATTTACAGTAACTATTACAGCGATACCATGCTATTGTTTGAGGAGAGTGCGCAATTTTGAACAAAGTTATTAATAAACAAATTAGGCATATTTGGGCAGTCTTGATACAAAATTTTGATCTAAAATGCAATGGTTCATTGGATCAGTCTAACACTTTGCACATACACTGCTGCCATCTTGTGGCCAAAATGTATAAAGCACCTGGGCTAGAATAATACATGATGGCTTTTCTCTTGCTTTTCAAAGATGGTGTTACAAAAAAATACAAAATAATGTTTTTTTTATGTGTATTTTACCAGATCTATTGTGTTATATTCTCCTACATTACTTTCACATTTCCACAAACTTAAGTGGAAATGTTTCCTTTCAAATGGTACCAAGAATATGCATATCCTTGCTACAGGCAGGTAGATTTGAGAATGTAATTTCAGGCTAAATTGTAAAAAAGCGGCGGATCCTTATTCATTTCAGGAATCCATGGCCACTACCTCAAGGGGCACAGCAGCACACCAAATACCAATAGACCCTGGATAACTGGCAGTCTTGGACTGGCCTACTGTACCATGTTTACCTCTGAGTTAACAATGGAGAATTCTATAGGAATCAAAGGCCCATTCCACTCTAAGTTATCCATAATTAGAATGTCTGTAGTCTGTGTGTATGCCAGTGTCTGTCAGTGCGCCCATCTGTCTGTCAGTGTGTCTGTCTCCTCTCTGTCCAGCTCCAAATTGCAGACCAGCCTCCACAGCCTGTCATCATTTCACTGCAGCAGCTGGGAGATGGAGTGGAGAGAAGTGGCTGTCTTCGCTGGATTGGTGACTGGATCTTCTGGTGAGTCAAGTCTCTCTGCTGCTCCTGGATGAGACAAAGACCTGGCTGGGGATAACAGGTTCGTATTGGCTTAGTGTCACATCTAGAGGCTTGTCTCTGTTAGTGACAGTTTCCTCAATGACTTGTCATCTCCTTCAGAGATCATAGTATTCGGCAGTAGTCAGGGTGCAGACGGTTGGCCGGTCTTCTGTAGGGGCCGGCCAGATAGTGTAACTGTGACTAATAGAAAACATAGAATCATGCAGCGTGCACAAACAAAGATGTGCCTGTGTGTCTCCAGAGCTGGGAATGGCCCAGATGATTGGCTGCAAGAGGAAATCATTTCCACAGTTGCTGCTCCATTTCATACAGAGGGGTTTTGTATGTGTGCGTATTTAGTTCCGCATGTCCTCATTGTCTCCAGTTGTAGGCCTTTACAGTGCCTTCCAAAATAATTTATACCCCTGGGATTTCTTCACATTTTATTGTGTTACAAAGTGGGATTACTCAAAATATTCAAAGGTCAAAGTGGTTGATTAATAGAAATTTGATTACTAAAACATACATATTCAGCCCTTTGTTCAGGCAAGCCAACATTAGTTCAGGAGTCAAATTTGGCTCAACGAATCACATAAGTTACATGGACTCACTCTGTGGGAAATAGTAGGGGTTGACATTATTTTTCTAATGACTAACCTTTCCTCTGTCCCCCACGCATACAACATCTGTAAGGTCCCTCAATGTAAAGTACTGAATTTCAAGCACAGATTCAACTACGAAGAACAGGGTGAGCCTCACGAAGAAGGGCAGTGATTGGTAGATGGGTAACAATAACAAATCAGAAATTGAATATCTCTTTACGCGTAGTCAAGTTAATAAGGATGCTGTGGTCGTACTTCTGACCTGAGCTGCAGGACAGGAATGAAACTGTTGAGGGATGTTACCATGAGGCCATTAAAACAGATACAGAGTTCAATGGCTGTGAGAAAACTGAGAATGGATCAACAACATTGTAGTGACTCCACAATAATGACTTAAATGACAGTGAAAATAATACAAATATACAGAGGAAAAATTCCAAAACACTATTTTGTATGCGACAAGGCACCGATGTAATAATGCTAAAGAATACACTTTTAGGTTTAAATGCATCACTGAGTAACTGCCCCCTTATTTTCAAGCGTGGTGGTGGCTGCATCATGGCATGGGTATGCAGGATAAAAGGAAACGAGATGGAGCTAAGCACAGGCAAAATCCTAGAGTAAAACCTGCTTCAGTTTGCTTTACACCAAACACTAGGAGAGGAATTCACCTTTCAGCAGGACAATAATCTGCAACACAAGGATAAATGTACACTGGAGTTGCTTACCAAAAAGAGACAGTGACTGTTCCTGAGTGGCCAAGTTACAGTTTGACTAAAATCTGTTAGAATTTCTATGGCAAGACTTGAAAATGGCTGTTTAGTAATGATCCCCAACATCTTGACAGAGCTTGAAGAATGATGAAAAGAATAATGGACTAATATTGCACAATGCAGGTGTGTAAAGCTCTTAGAGACTTGGAATCACTGCCTAAGGTGTTTTATAACATGAATTTACTCAGCGGACTGAACACCCCTGCACCAACTATTTTAGTTATTTCATTCCTATTCATCTTAATTCCTATTAAAATGCTAAAAATGTTCTTCCACTTTGACATTACAGAGTATTTTGTGTAGATTGTTTGCCAAAAAAATCCCACTTTGGTCAACTGGAAGAAAAAAAAAGTGTTCATATTTTTATAGGGGATATTGTATACATGGATACCTCTCAAAGGGGCTAGGAAATATTATCGAAGGTGCCTTAAGAATATCAGCCACCTTCAGTCTATGAGTAGAAGTGTAAAATAAGGTTATAGACTATAGTAGAGCAGCCAGATGTATTTGATGACTAGATGGTGGTGCTATTACTGCTGGGTCTGAAGATGAGGGTGTAGCCCCCAGACATGTTACAGTATGGAGGACTGCAGTCATGACGGCAGGCTGCAGCAGCCACAGAGTCAGGGCTGTGCTGTCTTACAGGAAATGACTTCACAAGGTGCTGGAACCTCCACCCCTCTCTGGGGTTGGTCTCTCTGGTCCCTCTCTCTCTCTTGGGCCGCATCCTTCAGTTCAGCCTCAGACAGCCTAAAGTGGGTTATTTATTTTAGTTCGCCTGTGAGAGTTAAAAAAGGAATGTTTCAGCAACATAAAAAGTTTCCTGTTTTGATGACTCCCCCTCAGAAAGCATTCACTCTGCAGAAAAGTCCCAGAAAAAAGAGCGGTGATGGTCTGCAAAAAAAAAAGTATTTATCCAATTGAATCAAATCACATTTTATTTGTCACAGGCTTTGTAAGCAACAGGTGTAGAATAACAATGAAATACTTAAAGCCCTTCCCAACAATGCCGAGAGAAAAATTGTAAAAACATAACACAAGGAATAAATACACAATGAGTAACAATAACTTGGTTACATACATAAGGTACAGGGGTACAAGGTAATTGAGGTAGATAGCCTATGTACATATAGGTAGGGGTAAAGTGACTAGGCAACATGATAGATAATAAGCATTAGTAGGAGCGTGTGATGAGTCAAAATAGTTACGTGCAAAGGGGGGTCAATGCAGATTGTCCCGGTAGCTTTTTGATGAACTATTTAGCAATCTTATGGGTTGTGGCTATTGACGCTTTGCTTATTGGATGGCTCATCGGAGGTCGTAGCGGGATTTCTTACAAGTGTCTGGATTAGTGTCCCGCTCCTTAAAAGCGGCAGTTCTAGCCTTTAGCTCAGTGTGGAAACAGAAACCGTCCTGTACCATGTGTACTGTGTTTCTTAAAATTCCTGTATCTTTGCACGTGACAGGGTCGTTTGATTACTTCATTTACATTTACATTTACATTTAAGTCATTTAGCAGACGCTCTTATCCAGAGCGACTTACAAATTCATCAGTAGTGCCTCTATGCAGTTGCAGAATTGGTGATGTGAGACAGTGTGAGGACGTGAGACAGTGTGTAGTTCCTCAGTCTCTGTCTGCAGCTTCACACCATCAAAGCTGTCTGAACCCCCCAGCCAAGCCCTGTGGGACCCTGCTGCTGCTAACCTAGTGAATGGGGAACTGACTGTATCTGGGCAGAGCCTTGGCCCCTGGCTCTCTCCCTCCTCTGGGTCTGTCCACCCCTCACATTCCTCCCTCCTCCTGCCTGAGCTCTGCAGCTGCTCCTCTTACTCATGCTGCTGCATGAGAGAGAGAATTTTGTTTGGGGGGCAGTTGTTATAATATGTATGCTTAATACACTATATACAAAAGTATGTGGACAGCCCTTCAAATTAGTGGATTTCGCTAGTTCAGCCACACCCGTTGCTGACAGGTGTTTACAATCAAGCGCACAGTCATGCAATCTCCAAAGACAAACATTGGCAGTAGAATGTCCTTACTGAAGAGCTCAGTGACTTTCAACATGCCACCGTCATAGGGTGCCACCTTTCCTACAAGTTAGTTGGTCAAATGCTCAGCCGCAAAGTGGTAGGCCACACAAGCTCACAGAATGGGACTGACTTTGCTGAAGCGCAATGCACGTAAAAATCATCTGTCCTCGGTTGCAACAAACTGCCTCTGGAAGCAACATCAGCACAATAACTGTTCGTCAGTCGCTTCATGAAATGGGTTTCAATGGCCGAGCAGCCACACACATGGCTAAGATCACCATGCGCAATGCCAAGCGTAGGCTGGAGTGTGTAAAGCTCGCCGCCATTGGACTCTGGAGCAGTGGAAACGCATTCTCTGGAGTGATGAATCACGCTTCACCATCTGGCAGTCCAAAGGACAAATATGGGTTTGGTGGATGCCAGGACAATGCTAAAGTTTGGTTCAGGCTAGGCCCCTGAGTTCCTGTGAAGGGAAATGTGAACTCTACAGCATTCAATGATATTCTAGTTGATTCTGTGTTTCCAACTTTCTTTCTACAGTTTGGGGAAGGAACATTACTGTTACAGCGTGACAATGCCCCCGTGCACAAAGTGAGGTCCATACAGATATGTTTTGTCAAGATCGGTGTGGAAGAACTTGAGTGGCCTGCACAGAGCCCTGACCTCAACCCCATCGAACACCTTTTGGATGAATTGGAACGCTGACTGCAAGCCAGGCTTTCTTGCCCAACATCAGTGCCCGACCTCCATATTAATGCCCATGATTTTGCCATGAGATGTTCGATGAGCAGGTGTCCACATACTTTTGGTAATGTTATGTACGTAGGTGGCACTGTGTATTATCATTTGTGTGTGTTCATGCTTATGGCATTTACCACCTGTGTTAATCTGCCAAATCTCTTCAAGCACCATGTTTGCATGATGTTATAATTATTTAGCAAGATAAATGTTTACTTGGCTGAGGATCTGAAATAGCTGTGTCTCTGACAGACAGGCCACAGCTGACTGGAACAGCAATCCCCCATCACACACCCCAACCCACGCACACACACGTACAATCCCTCACCCAGTCTCTCACACAAATACCTTAGTGTGTCTAAAGCACATTTGTCTCTACCAAACCAGAGCCTTTTCTGATGGCTTTCTAAAACCCCTCCATGTTCCTCCTCTACATTTACGGCTGGACCGACCGGACGGTGGGGAGAACACTATCCAATCAGCCTCTACATGCCTTGAGACAACTGGCTCTGCTGGCCCCTGGAAGATCCAGCCTCTGGTTCCTTGCTGCCATTTTCCTTTCTGTTTCTCCCAGACTCGCTCTCTCCATGGGAATTTCAGTAACAGGGGAAAAGGATTTTCCGCCTGACCAGAAGTACTACACCAATGTCTACTGGGATGAAATAATGAAGCTAATGTGCACAGATGTAATAACAATAAAGGTCAATTAATAGTCTGTCAGATACGTTAATATTAGGAGGACAGTAGGACATTGAGTAATGCACAGGGTGTGTGTGTTCATATCTTCGTAATAGGTGTGTGCGTGCTAGAGAGAGTATTATGTGTGGCGAGAGAAACCACGCTCTAGTTTAGCACTACTCTGTAGGGAAGAGAAAAACATGACCCACTGGGCAAAAACTGGTGGAATCAGTGTTGTTTCCACATCATTTCAACCCCAAAAATCCATGTGATGGCGTTGAATCAACATTGCAAAAAGTATTCAACGTAAGGCCATTGTATATTTTTTTTCATTACATTTTTTTTCACCCAACTTATAACCTAAATCCAATGACATGGTGAAATGTTTTGTTGATTTCACGTTGAATTCACATTAGTTGATAACTGAAGCAAATGCAAATCAAAACTAGACATTGAAGTGATTTCTGTGCCCAGTGGTGACCTTTGTGGTGCACTGCTCCCCAGCCTGGTCTCATAGACGAGACGTAACATAGTAAAAGTGAATCCGTGACACTCAAATTAGCATGATATTTTACGTTTGGTATGGTTGCATAAGAGAGAGAGTTTTGTTTTTGACTTAAGTAACCATCTCATCACAGACACCTTTAGGATTGTAGCTCATTAGCAACTTAAACTACTTTGTACTTATTAGCTACTTTGGAACTACTTGGCATGTTAACTAACCCTTCCCCTAACCCTTTAACCTCTAAACTTAACCTCAGCCCCTAACCCTAACATCTAGCCTAGCTAACATTAGCCACCTAGCTAGAATTGGTCACATACAGTCTTGGGCCACAACTGGCAGTACATTTAGCAAATTCGTAACATATACGAAATGGGTGATGCACATACACAAATGAAGACATACCGAAAGATATCATACTAAATGGAATGTTTCACATTTGTGACTCGTTTCAGGAAACCATGCGTATGTCGCGGGTCACTACTTCACAGGAGAACCATTTGAACGTTAAATTAATAAAAAAAATCTAAATACAGTTTTTGCCAGAAATGTCTTCTGGGAGCTCGATCTACTCCGATATCAGAGCACTCTCATCTGAGTGTGCCAGAGTGCAGAATAACTGACAAATGTACAAATGCTCAGCACCCGTTGAATATGGCCAGTGTCAGTCAAATTTGGCAAAAGCGTAAATTGTTGCCAGCAGCACAGTTGCAGTCACCAACACTCTGGATAACATAAAAACAGCCTGCTAGGGTGAGTAAAATGGTCAGTGTGCAGTTCTCTCACGTTAGCTAGTTAGCTTGAGTACTTGACTGTTAGAACAGAATGCTCAGATCAAATATTGTTGGCACTGCGGTCCAAGACACTGCATCTCAGTGCTAGAGGCATCACTACAGACCCTGGTTTGATCCCGGGCTGTATCATAATCGGCCGTGATTGGGAGTCCCATAGGGCGGTGCACAATTGGCCCATCATCATCCGGGTTAAGGGATGGTTTGGCCGGGGTAGGCCGTCATTGTAAAATAAGAATTTGTTCTTAATTAACTGACTTGCCTAATTAAATAAAGAATTTAAAAAAATATATTTAAGAGATGGGTGGGGCTAAAGCTTAAGAGGGTGTGTATGATATTGAATGGGTGTAGACAGAGAGGAGCTCTCCAGTAGGTACCAAATATTCAAAGGCCATTTTCTCTTATTAACTTTCAAAGCGGAATTACTTTCCTATTGTTCCTCAAATGCAGTATATGATGTACCATTTTGTAGCTCTGTGTCTCTGCCTTTGTCCAATGTTGTTACATAAGACTGAATCAAGGCAGTTGGTCACATTTACTGAATTATATGAAATACTCTGAGGCCAGGTTGCACTCCCTGAGAGGCCAGAGTCAGTACTTAACCCCTGGGACCAGTCAACATGGAGTCATTCATCACATAATACCAGACCCAAATCCTCCGACTCGACTGTCTGAGAGCGCTCTCCCAATAGCCAATCTCTTTCGCCTAAAATGACATACCCAAATCTAACTGCCTGTAGCACAGGACCTGAAGCAAGGATATGCATATTCTTCATCCCATTTGAAAGGAAACACCGTAAAGTTTGTGGAAATGTGAAACTAATGTAGGAGAATAACACACATTAGATCTGGTAAAATATGATACAAGGAAAAAAACATGTGTATTTGCTATATATATTTTAATCATCTTTGAAATGCAAGAGAAGGCCCAGAATGTATTTTTCAAGTTTAGTCGCAATTTAGATTTTGGCCACTAGATGGTAGTAGTGTATGTTCAACGTTTTAGACTGATCCAATGAACCATTGCATTTCTGTTCAAAATGTTGTATCAAGTTTGCCCAAATGTGCCTAACTGGTTTATTGATAAATTTTCAAGTACACAACTGTGCACTCTCCTCAAACAATAGCATGATATTATTTCACTGTAATATCTACTGTAAATGGGACAGTGCAGTTAGATTAACAAGAATTTAAGCTTTCTGCCCATATCAGATGTGTCTGTCCTGGGAAATGTTGTTGTTACTTACAACCTCATGCTAATCACATTAGGGCACGTTAGCTCAACGGTCCCGTTGGGGGGGGGGGTGTCACCGATCCCGAAGAGTCCCAACCCCTTCACATAATGTGCACCCTAACTTCTTACATATTACTTTTGAACTTCATTAATAAGGGAATATTATAATCTGTGCATCCATTGATGCAATTTCTCTCTCATTACTGGAAACCAAGGTAACCTTACTCCATAATTGATACAGTGAATAATGTTGAGAAACCAGAGTATTGCCACATCATAAATCTAAAAGTAGGTCAAGATGAAAAGTGTTTCCAAGTCTTTTCCATAAACATGCTGATGTAATGGTGACCTACAAAAGCAGATGGGGTTGGGGGCCCTCTACAGTCGCCTGGCTGTTCCGCCCCAAATGCCTGTTGGCTGTACAGGAGACAAAAAGAGCACCAGCCCTTTAAAATCGCCTTCTCAACACACCTTTATGTTCTGTTCACTTTTTTTTCTGTTCTTAATAATGTTTTTGAGTTTGAGTTCTGGCCGTGTCAAAATTAAAACGGGATTAAAACTATTTCCCAACTAATTCCTTCTCCTCCGTGAAACAAAGCGATAGAATACATTTTTTTATCCAATTGTTTTTTTTGTTGTTTTTTTTTCAACAGCAGGTAGATATGTTCCACTTGGTGGAACAGAAAGAGTAGCCTCTCTGAGTGAGCAGCAGCAGCCCAGTGTCTCTGTCTCCACGGAATCCATTATGAATCTCAGAATCATTACTAAGGTCAGGGGTCAAAGGGTTATGTCTGCTCTTACATCACAACCACGACCAGCATTAATTAGCATTATCCACCATGGCCTCTCAACTCAACTTTCTCAACTCTCAGGACCAGACCAAGCCGATTGGACCTGTGCTCAACCATGGTTTGACCATGTGATCCAGTTGAGGACGACAGAGGGGACATGATGTACCAGATTTTAACCCAAGCAAACAGTCTTCTGGAGATGTTAAACATCCTCTTGTGTGACTGATATTGGTGTCTCATACATGGTGCAGAAGCATCCAAAACATGCTGTTAAACCCACCACTATGTCCTTGAGCTGAGAGCTCTGTCTGCTGCAATCATCAGATATGACCTTAAAGATGGGCTTCAGAGATTTTAACCCAGGCCCAGGCAAGCATCTTCAGCCTGGGCAATAGGGAGGGAGGGATTGGACATGGAGGACGAGAGAAGAGCATGCATTCTTGCTCTGTTCTGGTTGCATGTGAAGCTGAAGGCTACATAGCGTTACTGTGGTTCTGTGTGCTGTAGTGAGTCAGGCCTGTTTCCCAACAGCACCACATACACAGCCGGACCAGACCACACAGACACCAGGACCCCGCTGGGACTCTCTGCCCACCTCTCACAGAATCTCTCCCTCTTACTCTCGCTGTGTGTGTATTAATCCCACTGGACTGTTTCCTCTGTCATTCTATGTCCTCAGTTCCCCATGTTTTTCTTTCCACCATATTGTTATTTAAATGTTGAAGATTATTTGTCAGTATGCGGAAGAGGAAATTATACTAGAAATGAAATAGGAGTCTGCAGCTGAATGCACAGTGATCCAAAAACAATCTGAGTATTGTTATCATAGGGGTAGATTTATTTGACTGGTTGTAAGGGTTGTGTACAGGCCAGTATTAAACCAGATGAAAGCCTAAATGAAGCAGGAGAAAAGGGAGGTTGACGTGGTTCCAGCCCAGAGAAGGAATTCCTCTTTCCCAAAGGGGAGTCGTCACATGTCCATTTTGTTTTTAATGTTACATTTTACAAGGGGATTGTAACGGAGCTCGTTTCAGGATACAGTGAGGGGAATGTAAAATAAGACATCCCCCTAGCCACTGTCATACAGTTTAGTTTTATAAATCCATGGTTCACTCATTTGTGTGATGAAAATAAAGCTAATAGACATAGTAACATATACAGCAACAGTCCGTCAGTGAAACATTCCATTCATACTCTAAGGCTTCCAAAAGGGTTCTTT
The DNA here is from genome assembly GCF_023373465.1 of Oncorhynchus keta. NCBI lineage: Eukaryota > Metazoa > Chordata > Actinopteri > Salmoniformes > Salmonidae > Oncorhynchus > Oncorhynchus keta. Next base: position 25,789,078 of record NC_068448.1, read on the forward strand.
AGTTGTCCCCATAGGAGAACCCTTTTCGGTTCCATATCGAACCCTCTGTGTAAACGGTTCTACATGGTACTCAAAAGGGTTCTTTAGTTGTCCCCATAGGAGAACCCTTTTCGGTTCCATATCGAACCCTCTGTGTAAACGGTTCTACATGGTACTCAAAAGGGTTCTTTAGTTGTCCCCATAGGAGAACCCTTTTTGGTTCCATATCGAACCCTCTGTGTAAACGGTTCTACATGGTACTCAAAAGGGTTCTTTAGTTGTCCCCATAGGAGAACCCTTTTCGGTTCCATATCGAACCCTCTGTGTAAACGGTTCTACATGGTACTCAAAAGGGTTCGTTCTTTAGTTGTCCCCATAGGAGAACCCTTTTCGGTTCCATATCGAACCCTCTGTGTAAACGGTTCTACATGGTACTCAAAAGGGTTCTTTAGTTGTCCCCATAGGAGAACCCTTTTCGGTTCCATATCGAACCCTCTGTGTAAACGGTTCTACATGGTACTCAAAAGGGTTCTTTAGTTGTCCCCATAGGAGAACCCTTTTTGGTTCCATATCGAACCCTCTGTGTAAACGGTTCTACATGGTACTCAAAAGGGTTCTTTAGTTGTCCCCATAGGAGAACCCTTTTCGGTTCCATATCGAACCCTCTGTGTAAACGGTTCTACATGGTACTCAAAAGGGTTCTTTAGTTGTCCCCATAGGAGAACCCTTTTCGGTTCCATATCGAACCCTCTGTGTAAACGGTTCTAAATGGTACTCAAAAGGGTTCTTTAGTTGTCCCCATAGGAGAACCCTTTTTGGTTCCATATCAAACCCTCTGTGTAAACAGTTCTACATGGTACTCAAAAGGGTTCTTTAGTTGTCCCCACAGGAGAACCCTTTTTGGTTCCATATCGAACCCTCTGTGTAAACGGTTCTACATGGTACTCAAAAGGGTTCTTCAAAGGGTTCTCCTATGGGGACAACCGATGAACCCTTTTAGGTTCTGGATAGCACCTTTTTTTCCCCTAAAAGTGTATGGGGTCCGCTCCACAGACCCCCCCAGTCTGACTGAGATCAGTACCTATCCTTAGTGCCTTTCTACTTCTACACTCATTTAACTGTGGCCTTTAGCATCGAGTCAACATCCACCTAGACTAGAAAGATATATATTCCACACCATGTTCTCTAACAGACAGATCTACAGTATCATGAAATCTAGATTCAGAAAATAATATTTTCACATTATATCCCCTACACTCAGATTCAAAGATTAAGTTATTTTTCAAATACTGTACATTCTCCATCAACCACACGGTTGCATGGTTCCAATTTTTGGAAGTAAACATTGCGTAAGAAGATCATGTACATTCATTCCACATCTCTTTCAAAGCGGTGTACATTGTAAGCAGGGCTACAGGGAGTCTAGACTTAGTGCCTCCTCTCTCCTGTCAGTTGGAGAGCAGCGTTAGATTTAAGGCTTAGCAGAGAGCTTGGTAAACTAAACAGAGGGGAGAGGACACAGATCAATCACTGCAAACATCACACATCCACATCTGTAGGTGTTTGTGAGTGTGCATGTTACGTATCCACTCTAGTAGGACCTCAGCCATGTATTTAGTCTTGTTAATGATAAACACGTTCACTGTGTTTGCCACGCTGCTCTGCCGACAGTGACGCACAGCATTGTTTTATTTTTCCAGAATGAAATTCATCTGGCTTGAACAGTCTTCATAACCTGCAGCCAATTTATCATGTCGTATTACAGTAATGAATGTGAAGGGCTTGGACTGTTTTTGTTCATGGAACTCTGCTCTCTAGTTTGATCCACAAGACTGCAGACTAATTAGTCAAACTGACCCAGTCAACAGTTTACTAACAATTAGCTAATCATCCCCTCTACTATCAGCTCTCCACAGTGTGAGACGGGCAGTGCCACAAGAGACACGTTAATCCATGTCCCCCTGGTTCACCTTTCCCCCTGGAGAAGAAATTGAATTAGGGTGAAATCCATCCCCTTGTGTGTGCAGTCAGACTGGGGAAAGACTACTGCCTGTTGTGGCCCAGCAGCAAAGGCTAAACAGGGAGTACTGGGGGAGCTACTGTTATCACAAGATATGATTTGTGTGTGTGCATTCCTAGCAGTGAAACAGTGATGTTGGTATACAGTAGGACAAACAGCAGGGCTAAACATCTCTTATCTTTACCATTGTTGTTTTGTATATCATTGTTTGCAGTCGAGGCATAGTTTGTTTCCCATGTGGATGTCATTCTTTTTTCCCTTTTAAATGATTTTTGCATCTGTGTGTTGCCTCCTGATATAGTGTTTCCTGCCATTGTCTTTAGTAGACTGCCTCCGGCCCTCTCCGAACAGTGCAGGTCCCTCCTACCTTAACCCCCCTCGCCGCAGCTCCGCTCTCTCACTCACTCACACACACACACACACACACCGCTACACACATCGCTACCCACACTCTAATCCTCTCTTTCTCTTCCTCTACTATCCGCTTCAGCTTCTGAGGCAACTCTGACATACGCTGCCCCAGAGTCAGCAATAAGGGAGGGGGGCAACTGCGTACAGGCTGGGCATACGTGTGACTGTGTGTGAGAGTCCACTAGTCAGCTCAGAGTGGTTCATCTCTTTCTCCCACTTCCTCACTCTCTCCCTCTGTGCCTTTTGTTCCCGCCCCTCACTTTCTCCCTGCTAGCCTGGATAGAGGGAGCTGACCTGCATGCTGTGGACTGGATATGGCGTAGAGACACCCTGACGCTAACCGAACTGGATGTTCACCCTACGAGCTGGTAAGAGCCTGCTTCAGCTCTACTCTAACTGTGATAGTATGCACTGGGAAAAAAGGATTGCAAAAGGGTTCTTCGGCTGTCCTCCTTTTTGGATTCCATGTAGAATCCTCTGTGGAAAGGGTTCTATATGGAACACAAAAGGGTTCTACCTGCAACCAAAAAAAGGTTCTTCAAAGGTTCTTCTCCTATGGGGACAGCCGAAGAACCCTTTAAGGTTCTAGATAGCACCTTTTTTCCCCCCACGGTTGTGGAAGGAGAAAGTCTCTATGTAGAAATGCCTTATTTAACTGGCTGTTAATATAACAAGTCACTGGTGTAATAACTTTGTTCTATGTAAAGTTTCGTTTTTTAAAGTTTGTGCTTTAGATATGAACTTAGTACCCAGTAAAAGTGCTCTCTCACTCTATAATTCTCGCCCTTTCCCTGGCTTCTTTCCCTCTCTTCTCTTCTCCCCCGGCTCATTATGCATCCCCCTGCTCATGTTACCGGCTTCCTCCTGTGGTTTTCAGCACAGGTTTCTCCTCTGCTCTGAGTGTGCTCCCACGCTCCCTCAAAGAAAGGAAGGAAAACAATGAGAAGCGTTTGCGGAGCCACAAGATGGAGCTGCTTTAATTTGGCCTGTGTCTTTAATAGAGTGGAACATTTAAGTGTGGCTTTTTTTGTTGCGTGTTTTGTTGTTTTTGGAATAACGTTTTCTTTTTTGGGCAGAGGGGTGAGAAAATTGGAAACAGACCCACCCGCACTAGTGAGTCACCCCGCATTTGTGGAGTGTTAACTTTAAGAGGGCAGAGAAATTGTCAAAGAGAGGACCTGCTAAAGGCAGAGGGAATTTGTTTTTGGTTATTCTGTTGATGTCACTTAATCCCCTTAGTTTACTTAGGAACCGGAGAGGAGGGTGCTCTGGCCTCTGCCATGGGCTTTTCTGAAAGGGAGGGAGTGGCTTGTGTTCATCTGGGACAATCCTAAGTGCTGATTGCTGAGACCTTCCTCACCCTGCTCCCAAACACTGTTTCCCTTTGCATACACAACTGTTGGAGGAGTAGCAGAGTTAACTTGACTATGCGTAGGCTGGGAGAAGTCGATGCGTAGCCGCTGACGGTGTCCTGCATGTTATCACAATAACACCAGGGGTTTGTTATGGCGATACATACAGTATTTAACCACCTTGTCACTACAAACTCAAAATCGATCACAATGAACCGCATGCAGATTTGTTTTACGTTCATATACTGTACAAACAGACAATCTCAAAGAATGCTTTCTAGCCTTTGTCTTCTCCCTCAATCTGACTGTCGCTGTCTGTCACTCATCTCTTCCTCCCTGCTGGGAGGGCAGCCTGTGTAGTCAGTGATAAGGGGCAACAGCAGTAGCCCTTCCTGTCCTGGCAGGAAGTGTTGATTTCCACTCCAGTCTCTGGGCAACCCTGTGCTGCGTCCACTGGGAACCCTCTTCCACTCTCAGCATGTGAACAGCTCGCAACACACATGGATAGGCAAGCACACTCACCCACACACAATTATTTTGATCAGAGTGGCTGTGATTTAATGCCCTACCGAGTAACACCTCTTTCAGACTGGAGGTAGCATAGTGGTGTGGAGGGTGCACAGTGGCTGCGTGTGCTGGGTCTGAGCTGTGTCTATAGCTGTAGGTCAGGAAGGGTTAAGGGGTCACATGGAGCCCAGGAGCAGGAGTTCAGAGCAGGATATCCTGTCAGGATATGGTTCTCTCTCCCCTCTATTCCCAGGCACGGAGGGCTGTGTTGGAGCTTGGAGTCAAAGCTGAGAGTGAAGGCAGGGGGCAGGATGGGTATTGGTCTGGTGTAAAATGTCACTCACGTCTCAAAACACATGGAGCGACACGGAAAGTTTGCACGTTGCCATCCAAGGGTTGTGTATCTATGGCAAACTTGTTTGGTGTATTTGATGTTGGACGATAGACAATGGTAGGCCTGATTTGTGCCTAGTGAATCAATATGGAAGTTGGGAAATTATAGCCAACCTGTTGTTTTGTTGCGTTTGGTATTCCAGAGATGTTCTTATCCCTGTGGAGTCCACATGAAGTCTTTAAGTGAAGAGGTGATTCAGATGAAGGGGTTGAGAGTAATGAGGTGGAGTTAGAGGGGTCATGGAGAAGATGAAGCCACAGGGCAGCAAATGGTCCAGAGGAGACAGATAAAACAGTGGAGTGATTTCCTACCTGACTGCCTGCCCCCCTCTGGTGATAGAGTGTAACTACAGATGCTGAACTTCAGGCCTCATAACAAACAGTTTTGATCTTTACATTCAGAAAGTATTTTAACTTAGTACTCGTGTGACATTTTATATAATTCTAGGTACATACAGTTATCACATACAAGGACAAGATAGGCAACCGTTTCCTTGGCATCATACAAGTAACCGATGCAAAGAGAGACAAAGGAAAGACAACAGGAGAGAGAGTGACAGGCTGTTTTTGGATTTCCGTTTCCAACACTCACCTCCTTTGTCTTGTTATTGTTGCGATATGAAATCTCATTCTGAATGTCGTTACAGATATTGTGGTGCCCCTCTGGGATTCCCCCTGGGCTATTTTGTTTTCTCGTACCATATTGATATTGTCTACAAAAACAAATGCATGAAATCAGTGTCAAGTTCCATTTGAGTAGGAGATTTACTTTGCTTTACTTTTTTTTTTTCATGACAACAGTTGAGGTTGATAACTATTCTAGAGAGACCGCCGCGTGGGCTGCTGGTGGGGTACTGAGTGTGAACAGAGCTGCTGATAATGTCGAGGATGAGCTGCTGTAACCGAGACGTTCCAGTTGGGCCTCTGACACAGCCGTATGTTTCAGACGCTCGCTCTCACACACCCGCCCACCACGTTAGTGAATGAATGGACACTAAAAAACATGGAAAATGTGTTTATGCGTGTCCCTGTGAATTTGTGTGTATGAAGTATCTGTGTATAAAGTAGATGTACGTGTGACAGATAAGCGAGGGCCAACTGACATACAGTATGCTCACCATCATGCTCCTAATTGGTGTCCACTACAGTTAGTAATGTATGTGTACAGGGATGTTTTGGTTTCTGTACTGTAAGATGAAGGGATACTACTGTAAATAAACCTGATGGAACTTTGCCTCGGTGACAGGATTATACCAAACTGGTTCCAGTTCGACTGTTTCTTCATGTAGCCATATAACAGAGAACAGAGTGCATCGTTTTACTACAAACAGTGTGCACAGTAGTTTTACCATATTGTGCAGAACCACACACAGGGTTAAGAGGAGAGTATTATATTTGTTTTATCATAAAACCAAAGAAGACCCCCAAAAATTGCCTATTCTTAACCGACTGAGCACTTTTCTCATTTAATAATATAATAATAATAATATAAAACTTGTAACGTGATTTCCACCAAGGTGCTAAGTGCTTGTCAGAGAGTTGAGATTATTTTTCAGGCTTTACTGTTGTACAGAATGTGCTTTAGTCTTGCAGCAGCATTGGAATATTGGCTTGGTGTAGATGTGGAATGACTCACAATCCTGTACTGTAAACCCAGACCACACCCTCCCTCACTGCTGCTCCCTGCTTTTACAAAGCTAGCACACCCTGTTATCCAATTTCTGTCAACCTCTTTCAAACACACACACACACACACAGTACACACAGACATGCGACTCCACCCTTCTCTAAACTTCCACTGATCTCATTCTCAAAAAAAACTGTCCTGCAAAAAGTCCCTTCTCTCTCGCTCTCAAAATACTCTTAGTGTTATAACTGTATGACTGCTTCCATAACTCCTTATCCAATATTCATCACATTCCTGCTGGCTTCTTAAAGAGAAGGACCTGCTGGCCACTGGGACCTCACAGCAGACGCACTACTCCCTCCTCTCCCTTTCCAGCTTTTAGTTTTTTTCTCTCACACTGCAGTAACAAAGTAGAAGCCTATCAATTGACATACACTGAGTGTACAAAACATTAAGGATATCTGCTCTTTCCTTGACATGACTGACCAGGTGCAACTCAATCTTAGGAAGGTGTCCTTAATGTTTTGTAAGTGTATATTTCTCTGTTTCACTCTCCCACGGGCTAGTGTTTCTGTTCAAGGATATTTACCAGGAGGATTTCTGCATAAAGTCACTACACTACTGATACTATTCACACCATTGTGTATTGTGTTTTATATTGGTGAACTATGAGTCATACTCCACAGATTTAAAATGATCTCATTTATATACATTCAAGTAAATGCAGAGTGCTGAATTTTCACAAGCACACAAATGCATACTGTCCACACATGTAGCTAACATAAAGCCCAACAGTGCCTTGATCTAAACAGCCTCATGAATCTAAACAGCTGGTCCACAGAACTCTAATGTAGTTACATCTGTTTCTATATTGAATTAAAATGCTTGTAATTACCAACTTGCTGCTTTAGGAGGACTTTTAAACACAGAACAGAAGTGATTCTCTTTTAAACACAGAACAGAAGTGATTCTCTTTTAAACACAGAACAGAAGTGATTCTCTTTTAAACACAGAACAGAAGTGATTCTCTTTTAAACACAGAACAGAAGTGATTCTCTTTTAAGCACAGAACAGAAGTGATTCTCTTTTAAACACAGAACAGAAGTGATTCTCTTTTAAGCACAGAACAGAAGTGATTCTCTTTTAAGCACAGAACAGAAGTGATTCTCTTTTAAACACAGAACAGAAGTGATTCTCTTTTAAACACAGAACAGAAGTGATTCTCTTTTAAACACAGAACAGAAGTGATTCTCTTTTAAGCACAGAACAGAAGTGATTCTCTTTTAAGCACAGAACAGAAGTGATTCTCTTTTAAGCACAGAACAGAAGTGATTCTCTTTTAAGCACAGAACAGAAGTGATTCTCTTTTAAACACAGAACAGAAGTGATTATCTTTTAAGCACAGAACAAAAGTGATTCTCTTTTAAGCACAGAACAGAAGTGATTCTCTTTTAAGCACCGAACAGAAGTGATTCTCTTTTAAGCACAGAACAGAAGTGATTCTCTTTTAAGCACAGAACAGAAGTTATTCTCTTTTAAGCACAGAACAGAAGTGATTCTCTTTTAAGCACAGAACAGAAGTGATTATCTTTTAAACACAGAACAGAAGTGATTATCTTTTAAACACAGAACAGAAGTGATTCTCTTTTAAGCACAGAACAGAAGTGATTCTCTTTTAAGCACAGAACAGAAGTGATTCTCTTTTAAGCACAGAACAGAAGTTATTCTCTTTTAAGCACAGAACAGAAGTGATTCTCTTTTAAGCACAGAACAGAAGTGATTCTCTTTTAAGCACAGAACAGAAGTGATTCTCTTTTAAGCACAGAACAGAAGTGATTCTCTTTTAAGCACAGAACAGAAGTTATTCTCTTTTAAGCACAGAACAGAAGTGATTCTCTTTTAAGCACAGAACAGAAGTTATTCTCTTTTAAGCACAGAACAGAAGTGATTCTCTTTTAAGCACAGAACAGAAGTGATTATCTTTTAAACACAGAACAGAAGTGATTCTCTTTTAAGCACAGAACAGAAGTGATTCTCTTTTAAGCACAGAACAGAAGTGATTCTCTTTTAAACACAGAACAGAAGTGATTCTCTTTTAAGCACAGAACAAAAGTGATTCTCTTTTAAGCACAGAACAGAAGTGATTCTCTTTTAAGCACAGAACAGAAGTGATTCTCTTTTAAGCACAGAACAGAAGTGATTCTCTTTTAAGCACAGAACAGAAGTGATTCTCTTTTAAACACAGAACAGAAGTGATTATCTTTTAAGCACAGAACAAAAGTGATTCTCTTTTAAGCACAGAACAGAAGTGATTATCTTTTAAGCACAGAACAGAAGTGATTCTCTTTTAAGCACAGAACAGAAGTGGTTCTCTTTTAAGCACAGAACAGAAGTGATTCTCTTTTAAGCACAGAACAAAAGTGATTCTCTTTTAAGCACAGAACAGAAGTGATTCTCTTTTAAGCACAGAACAGAAGTGATTCTCTTTTAAGCACAGAACAGAAGTGATTCTCTTTTAAGCACAGAACAGAAGTTATTCTCTTTTAAGCACAGAACAGAAGTGATTCTCTTTTAAGCACAGAACAGAAGTGATTATCTTTTAAACACAGAACAGAAGTGATTATCTTTTAAACACAGAACAGAAGTGATTCTCTTTTAAGCACAGAACAGAAGTGATTCTCTTTTAAGCACAGAACAGAAGTGATTCTCTTTTAAGCACAGAACAGAAGTTATTCTCTTTTAAGCACAGAACAGAAGTGATTCTCTTTTAAGCACAGAACAGAAGTGATTCTCTTTTAAGCACAGAACAGAAGTGATTCTCTTTTAAGCACAGAACAGAAGTGATTCTCTTTTAAGCACAGAACAGAAGTGATTCTCTTTTAAGCACAGAACAGAAGTGATTCTCTTTTAAGCACAGAACAGAAGTTATTCTCTTTTAAGCACAGAACAGAAGTGATTCTCTTTTAAGCACAGAACAGAAGTGATTATCTTTTAAACACAGAACAGAAGTGATTCTCTTTTAAGCACAGAACAGAAGTGATTCTCTTTTAAGCACAGAACAGAAGTGATTCTCTTTTAAACACAGAACAGAAGTGATTCTCTTTTAAGCACAGAACAAAAGTGATTCTCTTTTAAGCACAGAACAGAAGTGATTATCTTTTAAGCACAGAACAGAAGTGATTCTCTTTTAAGCACAGAACAGAAGTGATTCTCTTTTAAGCACAGAACAGAAGTGATTCTCTTTTAAGCACAGAACAGAAGTGATTCTCTTTTAAGCACAGAACAGAAGTGATTCTCTTTTAAGCACAGAACAGAAGTGATTCTCTTTTAAGCACAGAACAGAAGTTATTCTCTTTTAAGCACAGAACAGAAGTGATTCTCTTTTAAGCACAGAACAGAAGTGATTATCTTTTAAACACAGAACAGAAGTGATTCTCTTTTAAGCACAGAACAGAAGTGATTCTCTTTTAAGCACAGAACAGAAGTGATTCTCTTTTAAACACAGAACAGAAGTGATTCTCTTTTAAGCACAGAACAAAAGTGATTCTCTTTTAAGCACAGAACAGAAGTGATTCTCTTTTAAGCACAGAACAGAAGTGATTCTCTTTTAAACACAGAACAGAAGTGATTCTCTTTTAAGCACAGAACAAAAGTGATTCTCTTTTAAGCACAGAACAGAAGTGATTATCTTTTAAGCACAGAACAGAAGTGATTCTCTTTTAAGCACAGAACAGAAGTGATTCTCTTTTAAGCACAGAACAGAAGTGATTCTCTTTTAAGCACAGAACAGAAGTGATTCTCTTTTAAGCACAGAACAGAAGTGATTCTCTTTTAAGCACAGAACAGAAGTGATTCTCTTTTAAGCACAGAACAGAAGTGATTCTCTTTTAAGCACAGAACAGAAGTGATTCTCTTTTAAGCACAGAACAGAAGTGATTATCTTTTAAACACAGAACAGAAGTGATTCTCTTTTAAGCACAGAACAGAAGTGATTCTCTTTTAAGCACAGAACAGAAGTGATTCTCTTTTAAACACAGAACAGAAGTGATTCTCTTTTAAGCACAGAACAAAAGTGATTCTCTTTTAAGCACAGAACAGAAGTGATTATCTTTTAAGCACAGAACAGAAGTGATTCTCTTTTAAGCACAGAACAGAAGTGATTCTCTTTTAAGCACAGAACAGAAGTGATTCTCTTTTAAGCACAGAACAGAAGTGATTCTCTTTTAAGCACAGAACAGAAGTGATTTCTCTTTTAAGCACAGAACAGAAGTGATTCTCTTTTAAGCACAGAACAGAAGTGATTCTCTTTTAAGCACAGAACAGAAGTGATTCTCTTTTAAGCACAGAACAGAAGTGATTATCTTTTAAACACAGAACAGAAGTGATTCTCTTTTAAGCACAGAACAGAAGTGATTCTCTTTTAAGCACAGAACAGAAGTGATTCTCTTTTAAGCACAGAACAGAAGTGATTCTCTTTTAAGCACAGAACAGAAGTGATTCTCTTTTAAGCACAGAACAGAAGTGATTCTCTTTTAAGCACAGAACAGAAGTGATTCTCTTTTAAGCACAGAACAGAAGTGATTCTCTTTTAAGCACAGAACAGAAGTGATTCTCTTTTAAGCACAGAACAGAAGTGATTCTCTTTTAAGCACAGAACAGAAGTGATTCTCTTTTAAGCACAGAACAGAAGTGATTCTCTTTTAAGCACAGAACAGAAGTGATTCTCTTTTAAGCACAGAACAGAAGTGATTCTCTTTTAAGCACAGAACAGAAGTGATTCTCTTTTAAGCACAGAACAGAAGTGATTCTCTTTTAAGCACAGAACAGAAGTGATTCTCTTTTAAGCACATAACAGAAGTGATTCTCATTTAAACACAGAACAGAAGTGATTCTCATTTAAACACAGAACAGAAGTGATTCTCATTTAAACACAGAACAGAAGTGATTCTCATTTAAACACAGAACAGAAGTGATTCTCATTTAAACACAGAACAGAAGTGATTCTCATTTAAACACAGAACAGAAGTGATTCTCATTTAAACACAGAACAGAAGTGATTCTCATTTAAACACAGAACAGAAGTGATTCACGGCAGGAAAACATATTTCACACAAATATAGATGAAAATTCACAAATGTAAATTCTAAAAATCTCTATTCAGGAAGAAACCCATTCACAACCATGCCTATATTTAGATAGTGAGAAAACAACATCTGTATTATTTGTTAAACCATATACACTTAGACGCTGAATTAGTGTGGATATCTCTTATCTTGATCATTTGTTCAGTGGTGATGGAGTAGGCCTATAAGGCATCATTTATACAACATAATGTTAAATTGTGTGTGTAAAGATCAGTTGAGAGGCAGGGTGTTACATGAGTTGTGGTAAGCTCAGGCTGTCGGCCTGACATTTTACACTAAACAACAACCACCACTGTTGGCAACCTCTGGTCTCCCGGTAGCTGAATGCCACATCGAATCGGATTAAACTTCCTAAATGGATGGCTTTATAGCTATGCTACCCCTTCCCTGGTCATCTTGATCAGACATTGTACTAGACATCAGAAAAACTAAAAGTCCCTGTTTGTAAATGAGTGTGTGCGTGTGTTTCTGTGTGTTGGAGACAAGAGTGTAGAGTAGATGTATTGAGGCCAGGGCAGGCAGAGAGAGATGTAATCGGATATAGTTGTTTCATATGACCGGGTTTGCAGGCTGGCTGGCATTCAAGGGCCAAGAGGTTTCACTAAAGGTCACAATGACAAAGACACACTGTGCTTGTGTTGTGTGTGCCTGACTGACTGAACGCTGACATACACTTCTGTATACTGTATGTGTATGAAGGCACACTACCGGTCAAAAGTTTGAGAACACCTACTCATTCAAGGGTTTTTCTTTATTTTTACTATTTTCTACATTGTAGAGTAATAGTGAAGAGATCAAAACTGTGAAATAACACATATGGAATCATATAGTAACCAAAAAAAGTGTTAAACAAATAAAAATATATTTTATATTTGAGATTCTTCAAATAGCTGCCCTTTGCCTTGACAGCTTTTCACACTCTTGGCTTTCTTTCAAGGTAGTCACCTGGAAGCATTTCAATTAACAGGTGTCCCTTGTTAAAAGTGAATTTGTGGAATTTATTTCCTTCTTAATGCGTTTGAGCCAATCAGTTGTGTTGTGACAAGGTAGTGGGATATACAGAAGATAGCCCTATTTGGTAAAAGACCAAGTCCATATTATGGCAAGAACAGCTCAAATAAGCAAAGAGAAACAGTCCATCATTACTTTAAGACATGAAGGTCAGTCAATTTGGAAAAAAAGGTTTCTTCAAGTGCAGTATTAAAAATCATCGAGCGCTATGATGAAACTGGCTCTCAAGTGATAATGGCGCTGGAGAAGAAGGCAGAGGTTTTACGTGTCCCCAACCGATTGTTTTTTTGTTTGTTTATTTACATTTTTTGTAACTGATTTTTTTAAAACGTATTTTGTACATAATGTTGCCGTTACCGTCTTTTATGACCGAAAATAACTTCTGGACATCACGACTGCGATTACTAACCATGGACTGGCAGAATCCTTTTTTCCTTTAACGTGCCCGACGTGAACGATATACTGCTTTCTCGGGAACGAGAGGAGGTGGAGAAAAGGGGCCAAAGGGCAGGCTGCCTTCCGAGAATTCCTAGGCGATCGAATAAACCCCCACTTCCTTCCATTCTGCTAGCTAACATGCAATCTTTGGAGAATAAAATAGATGACTTACGGGCAAGATTAAACTACCAACGGGACATTCGAAATGGCAATATCTTATGCTTCACGGAGTCGTGGCTGAACGACAACACTATTATACGCTGTACCGGCAGGTTGAACAGCGACGTCTGGTGAGAGAAGGGGTGGCGGTCTATGTATTTTTGTAAATAACAGCTGGTGCACGATATCTAAGGAAGTCTCGAGCTATTGCTCGCCTGAGATAGAGTATCTCCTGATAAGCTGTAGACCACACTATCTACTTAGAGAGTTTATCTGTCTTTGTCGTAGCTGTTTATATACCACCACAGTCAGAGGCTGGCACTAAGACAGCACTGAATGAGTTGTATTCTGCCATAAGAAAATGCTCACCCAGAGGCGGCGCTCCTAGTAGCCGGAGACTTTAATGTAGAGAAACTTAAATCCGTTTTACCAAATTTCTATCAGCATGTAAATGTGCAACCAGAGGGGGAAAAAAACTCTAGACCACCTTTACTCCACACACAGAGACGCATACAAAGCTTTCCCTCACCCTCCATTTGGCAAATTTGACCATAATTATATCCTCCTGATTCCTGCTTACAAGCTAAAATTAACTGGATCAATAAAAAAGTGGTCAGATGAAGCAAATGCTAAGCTACAAGACTGTTTTGCACAGACTGGAATATATTCCGGGATTCCTCCGATGGCTTTGAGGAGTACACCACATCAGTCATTGACTTCATCAATAAGTGCATCAATGACGACGTCCCCACAGCGACTGTACGTACCCCAACCAGAAGCCATGGATTACAGGCAACATCCACACTGAGCTAAAGGCTAGAGCTGCCTCTTTCAAGGAGCAGGACTTTAACCCAGAAGTTTATAAGAAATCCCATCAAACAGGAAAAGCTTCAATACAGGACTAAGATAGAACCGGTGTAGTGCGATTCAGATGCTCGTCGGATGTAGCAGGGCTTGCAAACCATTACAGATTACAAAGGGAAGCACAGCCGAGAGCTGACATGTGACACGAGCCTACCAGACGATCTAAACTACTTCTATGCTCGCTTCGAGGCAAATGGCACTGAAATATGCATGAGAGCACCAGCTGTTCCGGGAGACTGTGTGATCACGGTCTCCGCAGCCGATGTGAGTAAGACCTTTAAACAGGTCAACATTCTCAAGGCCGCAGGGCCAGACAGATTACCAGGACGTATACTGTGAGCATGCGCTGACCAACTGGCAAGTGTCTTCACTGACATTTCCAACCTCTCCCTGTCCGAGTGTAATACCAACATGTTTTAAGCAGACCACCATAGTGCCTGTGCCCAAGAACGCTAAGGTAACCTGCCTAAATGACTACCGACCCGTAGCACTCGCATCTGTAGCCATGAAGTGCTTTGAAAGGCTGGTCATGGCTCACATCAACACAATTATCCCAGAAACCCTAGACCCACTCCAATTTGCATACTGCCCCAACAGATCCACAGATGATGCAAAGCTTTCATCAAGGCAAAGGGTGGCTATTTGAAGAATTTCAAATATAAAATATATTTTGATTTAACACTTTTTTGATGATGATTCCATATGTGTTGTGTCATAGTTTTGATGTCTTCACTATTATTCTATAATGTAGAAAATAGTAAAAATAAAGAAAAACCCTTGAATGAGTAGGTGTTCTAAAACTTTGGACCAGTAGTGTATGTCGGGAGGTTAAGGTTCTATCTGCATTTTTGTCAATGTAATTATTGACGTAGCCTTGTTCTGTTCAATGTTCTCTACCTATATATTTCTCTAAATACCACAATTCAAATTGCTGACACCATTCAAACCAATGAGGGTTCGGAACTTTGAAGCCAGTTATCCCAGGATCATCTTTTTGCAGATAGAACCTATTATATTTTTGATCCCAGTGCCATTGATTTCTGTGTAGTTGTTTTTGTTCAGTTTTAGCATGGTTTCTATCCCTTTTCGACTCACATGATTGACTTTTATTTAAATTAACACATCAGACATGTCATTATCAGGAACTACATTTCAGCAAAAAGACATAGCCTAACAGTTGACTGCGCTGTTGCTGCCATTCTGAGAAGTGGGGCTGACAAAGACGATCTTAGCTGAATCTAAATTTGACCTTGTATTTCATTGAGGGACATTATTTAGAGTGTGCGTGTGTGTGTGTGTCTGCCTGCCTACTCAGAGACAATAACCAGTACTGAAGGTTTAGGCTAGAGGCTGCGCTCAGTGTTTACTCTAACCCGTGTGCCGCATGGTGCCACAGCATGGAGCTTGGTGTCCCAGGGGCCCAGCTGAGCCTTGCCTGGTACCCAGACAATGGCTGCCTTCATCCTGGCTTCCTCCTCCCTCCATCCCTGTCTGCCTCCATCCTCTCTGGACCACCTTGTGATCTGGGGCAGAGGTTACCAGGTCTGATCCTGAAAGGCCTAAAATAATATCTGTATCTAGTTAAATGACTTGGAATATACAGAAAAGTACATCTTGCCTATTCTAATGTAACTTATTGGAAGCCCACGATCTTGCCGTGGAACTTGGTTTGGGAAATGTATTTGAGAGTACTCATCTTGCATCTTTTTGGAAGCTTTGACTTATTTTGTGTAGTGATTTGACATTTAAAACTGTGTGAGAGAGTGAATCCTTGTCCGGTTGTGTAATTGTGCAGGTGGGAGTTAACTACGCACATGTAGAACACAGCTGACCACATCCTGTACATATAGAACTAACATAGAGGCCTCTTCCTCTCAAATTAACTGACATCTGAAAAATGCTAAGAATATTACAAAAAATACATTTCAACATGTTTTCACAGTGTCCTCTCTGAGTCTAGCTTCTGTTTGGACATTTTGGATCAATTTGATTCAATTAAATTCTTGGAAGTCCTATGAGTGTGTTGCATTGGCTTTCAAAGATTGTCATCAAAAATTAGGCACTGCTTCATCTGGGGAAAATAAAATATTTTAGCATCAGTCTAGAGAAACAGATTGACTGCTGTCTTTTCCATTTGGGTGTTACATACAGCGAGGTTCACGTTGGCCAGCGCCTTGCTTCCTGTGAACCTAAGCTTGTGCCTGTGTTTGATCATATGTGTGTGCAGTGGCCGTCGGTGCCGGTTAAGATGAGGGTGGACGGTTTTCTTCATTTCGGAGCGTGGCCTTATTTCTATTACAGCATTTGGATTCACACAGCTCAATGTAACATCAATAGGTTTAGGCCAGGGTTTTCCAACCCTGTCCCTGGAGAGCTTACCTTCCTGTAGGTTTTCACTCCAACCCCAGTTGTAACTAAGATGATTCAGCTTATCAACCAGCTGATTATTAGAATCGGGTGTGCTAGATTGGGGTTGGAACAAAAACCTACAGAACGGCAGCAGGGCTAGAGAGCCCTGGTTTAGGCTACTACATGATACTTGATTTTTCCCTAGACCCACCATGAGCTTGCTACAACCTAGCCAACGAATTATGGTTTACAATGTAGTTGCACAGGTCATGAACACTTTTAGGAATTAAGGTGACAGACTGACATTCAATAACACCTTGCACACTCTTGCCTGCATCTAGCTGATCTACAGGTGTAATCATTAGTCCAACAATTGCAAACAAGAGTTGCTATTGGACAAATTCAGGTAGGTTTATCCACATTTGCTTCTGTTTAAGAATTGTTTATTTTTTAACAGGAATGGCAGATTGAATACATCCCTGATCACCCGCAAACACAGTTCACTTTCATAGCAGCCACATAAACAGCATGATCACTTTGCTCATTGTATAACTCCTTCTCGCATCTACGCACTTTCCTCCTCTCACCTTTTCCCTTGGCTTACACAACACAACAGTGACCAGGGGGAAAGAAACGTTCCAAGCCAAACCTTCATACCATAACCGCTACACACAGCCTACATTGTTACCACCATATTAGCTAACGTCCTAGTCAACATAGCTACTAGAACTAACGTGTTAGTAAACCCACTCCAATCATGCAGTTTAGCAGTCAACTACTCACCACATTTTATGCACTGCAGTGCTAAGCTAGCTGTAACTTATGCTTTCAGTACTAGATTCATTCTTTGATCTGTGATTGTTTGGACAACGTGTCAGTTCATGCTGCAACAGCTCTGATAGGTTGGAGGACATCCTCCGGATGTTGTCATAATTACATTGTAAGTCTATAGAAGGGCGTGAGAACCATGAGCCTCCTAGGTTTTGTATTGAAGTCAAGGTACCCAGAGGAGGACTGAAGCTAGCTGTCCTCTGGCTACACCATGGAGCTACCCTACAGAGTGCTGTTGAGGCTACTGTAGGATTCATTGCAAAACAGTGTGTTTTGAATGAATTATTTGGTGATGTGATTATATGTATTATAGTTTAATCTAACCCTAACTTTAATGTTTCACTATTTTTATCTTTATGAAATTCACTGAGGAGGATGGTTCTCCCCTTCCTCCTCTGAGGAGCCTACACTGGTGTGTGTATCTTGCTGTGGGCTGCTAGACTGCTGTGCCGTTTCACTGTCATACAGGCTGTGTTCTTGTTATTTTCAGCTCATACCGGATGTGATTCAGATTGGGGAATTGTGTAATTGACAAGACAAACCACACAAACGCACACATACATAAACACCCACACTTTGGGAGGATTTCTGGTAAGGGTGCTGGGCTCCCCCTGGGCGTATGCATTTAAAGGTGAGTATGGGCTAGGTTTAGTTTTTGGTGTGCATTGAACGGTTTGTTTTACTGGTGGGCTTGGAAACTGGATCACAGATGCTGAGTGGAAATAAAAGCAGTGCTCAAGCTGGGAAAACAGCCTTTGAAAGATTAACTAAACTCTTTCATCTCATTGAGCACTTTGTCATTTCCTGTCCTCAAAACACACAACGTCACTGTCATTACTATTATACAAAGCATCGGGGTCACAGGAAGAGGCAGTGGGAGGCCTGTGCATCATGTGATAGATAAAGGGACGTGTATGGGTTACCTTGTCTGAGAAATACACAGGAAGCCCTTGGTAACTATTCCTTCCTCTTCCAAGAAACATTCATCTATGATGTGACTCATAACAGGGGGAGAAAGGTATTGATCAAGGAGCACCATTTCCTAGAAGGCTATGCACTCATTAAGACATTTTGTAGAATTCATCTGTGAAATTAAAGTTGTTCAGATAAAGCTGACAAACATGACGTTTTCACTTTAGTCTTTTCTCAGAGTTTCATATTTCCCTGCTATGCTGCCTGCCACATGAGCCAATAACTACTTGAGCATTTGTAAACACTTTATCATACTGTGCAGTTTACTTGATTGTGGTCATGCATGTACAAATGTAGCTTTAACCATACATGAAAATGCTACTTTGAGAAACATTTTGGAAGAGTGGATCTGCGTTATTACACAAGTTGTAACATGTTTATAGTAGTGTTGTCCAGAAAGTGCAAGTAAAGGACTGTCGTAACAGTTATTCTGTTCCAATAAACAGCTGTTGCTTATGTCAGCAGGTGGAGCTGTAGAAGCCATCTGACAACAAACTGTGAACAAAGTTTCAGACACTGATAAGTAGTGGTTCGGATTGGCTACATAGTGTACCAATAGAAAGCTCATATGCGGAAACAATGGTAGAGAGAAGTCGTGTGACGCTATTTTTGGTGCTACCCGCTTAGACTTCTATTTTCGTCTTCTTCAGGGGCTGGACATACCAAGTTGCTTGCGATAACTAATTATTTCTCCCTCACTTGTAGCCTACTGACGAATCTCATCCTTGGCCACCGGTCTCTTTCCCTGTATGTTACTCGACAGTCATTTCACAAATAGGCTTCACAGGACTAGTAACAGACGACATTGGCTTTTTGGAGGAATATTTATAATGTGGATTTAGAACCTGTTGCGTTGTTGTGACATTCTTACAAGGTAACACATTTTCTTTCATGTGCATACCAGATAATTGTTCTGTGTTATACAGTATTGCAGCAGTAGGCTAACCTACCTACCTACCCGATGAAACTAACTGACATAGTGTAGCCTATTATTGGTACGTGCAGTTAGGTCTGTCATTCTACAAATAGGCTACATTTGGAAACATAAGTCGATTTCAAAGGGGCTACAACCATCGTATCCTGGTGGGATGTCTTTTAAACGCTGCCCTCTGTAAGCAGATGTTCAGGGCAGCAGTTTTTTCCAGAGTGAGAGACCGCATTCCATTGCTAAATTGTTACACATTTCTCGGGAAAATCTATTACAATTTGTAGGTTATTTGTTTTAAAACAGACTACACTTTTCATATACTTGAAGTTAGCTATCATTTAGGGGGCATGGATAATTAATTGCTGGTGGTTGTGAGTAATAAACGATATCTCCCCGTCTGCAGATGGAATCACTGCGTCGGGACCTACGGTAGACAAAGCCCGACGGGACAGCTTTTTATCAAGTGTCAGGTAGCCCCCCTTGTCCCTTGAACCGCGCACTAACAAATATGTAACTACTCATTGCCACATATTACCTCACTGTCTTCAGAATAGTAGACTTACAAATATGATAGCTTTTTCCTCCAGAATGAGCCATACATTTAGATAGGCTACATCTGTTTGCATATTAGTCATCCCCAACCAACTATTCACGGTTGTTTGAACAGGTCTCAAAAGTAATGCCGTTTTCAGAAACTAGCCCATCCATGCACTGGCAAATATCGAAATATCGAGAAGAAACATTTTGTTGTGGTATATGCTGCTAATGAACATGTTTATTTTTTTTTCATGATTAGTCACTACCATGATTCTCTAGATATATTTACTTTTACAGCAACACAGAAGCGAGAGCATGCAAGCACACCACAAGACTACAGTAGGGTGACACTGGCTAGGGGATCCTATGTTCTTATGTTCTCACACCACAAGACTACAGTAGGGTGACACTGGCTAGGGGATCCTATGTTCTTATGTTCTCACACCACAAGACTACAGTAGGGTGACACTGGCTAGGGGATCCTATGTTCTTATGTTCTCACACCACAAGACTACAGTAGGGTGACACTGGCTAGGGGATCCTATGTTCTTATGTTCTCACACCACAAGACTACAGTAGGGTGACACTGGCTAGGGGATCCTATGTTCTTATGTTCTCACACCACAAGACTACAGTAGGGTGACACTGGCTAGGGGATCCTATGTTCTTATGTTCTCACACCACAAGACTACAGTAGGGTGACACTGGCTAGGGGATCCTATGTTCTTATGTTCTCACACCACAAGACTACAGTAGGGTGACACTGGCTAGGGGATCCTATGTTCTTATGTTCTCACACCACAAGACTACAGTAGGGTGACACTGGCTAGGGGATCCTATGTTCTTATGTTCTCACACCACAAGACTACAGTAGGGTGACACTGGCTAGGGGATCCTATGTTCTTATGTTCTCACACCACAAGACTACAGTAGGGTGACACTGGCTAGGGGATCCTATGTTCTTATGTTCTCACACCACAAGACTACAGTAGGGTGACACTGGCTAGGGGATCCTATGTTCTTATGTTCTCACACCACAAGACTACAGTAGGGTGACACTGGCTAGGGGATCCTATGTTCTTATGTTCTCACACCACAAGACTACAGTAGGGTGACACTGGCTAGGGGATCCTATGTTCTTATGTTCTCACACCACAAAGTACTACCAGAATAACAAAGTCAAAACAGTACATATGAAGAAGTAAAACATATACAGCATCTGTTTATTTTGTACTTTTAGAAAGGCTAATATGTGTGTGGAGTAGTTAGCACTGAGAGCTAAAGTCTGTGCATTAGATCTGAGTGATAGCCCAAGCTCTTGCTGTGCCAGGCACATGTTCCATCCATGCAAAAGAGGCCATCTTCCTGGAAAAACGGAGGGAGGTCATGTCCGAAGCTGCAGTGTCCCATTTCATGTGTCAGTCCGGGCCAACTGACACGGCCAATCTCTTTTGTGTCCCTCTAATCTGTCTAGGGTTGAAAAACGAGGGTGTATTAGGTGACCAGTAAACTACCATCATTTTGGTATCTTTCAAGGATTTTATGTCATCTATCACAAGACATCTAGTAACCCTTTTGGTACTTCCGATTATCACAGGTGTCTAATCATGTCTGGCCTTCTGTGTGGCCGTCTCACATTTGAAATAATGAAATAACATGATAAAAGAATTGAATGACAAAGCTGTTAAACATTATCCTCCACCTTAGTGAATACCATCGGTGTTTAATATGGTGTATTTATTTGACTATTTCAATATGTATTTGTTTTCAATGTTTTTGGCGTCAAACTGGTGGCAGTTGTGAAAAAAGACAATAGTTGGAAGAGTTGCAGAGTTAATTCAAATGGTTGTTAAGATGATTTTTCCATGAATTAGGCTATATTCTAATGAACCATGTGGTTTATCTACTATAAACCCATGGACACAAATACAATAAATGAAAACTAATTGAATACTTTTTTTTTTTATTAAAAAGTTATTCAAGTATAAATGACCAAAGTTACGACAGATTGCCATAGATTCTGTTAATTACCAAAATTACTGAAGATTTCGTTAACTTTGTTAAATGACCGGTAGCTTTACAACCTTCTAATCTGTCCCTATTCATCAGAACGCTCTGCCTCTCATTCTCCTGTAGCTGTTAATGCTGCTCCGATGAAACACAACAATCCCCCCTAATGAAGTGAAGTCAACGAGGTTATTAAAACTAGTCTGTGGTCAGTCAGTACCTTGTTGTGGTTGTTACTCAGCTCCTCCTGGTGTGATTCTACTGCCACAACGGGTTTTTGTAGAGGGAAGATAACCCACCACGGAAACATTATGAAGCTCAGCATCAGTTAAATATCTTTTCTAGTCATTTGGATTTGGATCGTGCCACCCTGTTCAGAGACTGGATCCAAGTACGTGTCTGTGGTTTGGTCTTTGCCTGGACGAGGTATCTGTTGCTTGTAAAACCACGTAGTGAAGGGTTGTGATTCCCGAGAGTGAAGAGGATGGGAACCTAATAAACAAAGTCTTACATTCCCTTAACATACCAGGAGAGGAGGAAAATGTAGAGTGATCACAATAGCAAGATTGTTTTGCAGGGAGCTGCAGTAAAGATCAAGTTTCTGGTTGAAACCAGGGTCAGCTGACTCCCTCCTTCCCTCCACGCCGTCGCTGCTGTCTTGAGAGAAAAAGCCCAGAGGGTTGAACTTAACTCTTTTAGTCTTAGTCAGGGAGCCGGAGACTTTAATTCCTGTCTTATTCCTACTGTATGTACGACACTACTGAAGTCGGACGGGTTGATCGTTCTCGGTGCCTTACATCCATGAAGTCATTTGATATGGTTAGAGTTTTATTATCCTTGTAGGGCCAGACCTTGTGATCTCTGGAACCAAACAATGTTGAACGTTAAATGTGGAGTCTGGACCCCTGAGCTAACGCAGGCCTGTAAATTCTGCTGTGTCAAATCAATTAGTCAGGGTTTAACCTGGTGACTTGCCCCTATTTAAGTTGTCCAGAATTTGCTTTAGTAATGGCAGCATATGCCTATAGCATTTGCCTCTGAGGCCAGTTGGACATGCTAGAAAGTTCAACTTCCAGCTCTGCACCAGGAGCTCTGTCTCTGTACTCAGGTAGTGGTGGTCTGGGCGCTGGTCTATTGGCTGTCAATGGTTTGTGCGGTGGCAGTCAGACTCATAGACCCATGACCGTGGGTGACTTGTACTGGTCTAGGATCAGATTGCCTGTTGTTGCCAGGCAGGTCATGTGATCTCCTTTAGTCTCCGGCGTCTGGCCTGTGTAATGCAGACCATGAGAAAAGAGCAAAGGCCATGGAGAGCTGCTTTCCCAGGATGCACTGTGGCTCTCCTTTCTGCCGTTGTCTGGTCGTCGGGTCAGATCAGTTCGTGTGAGGCTGTGCTATAACGACAAGCAGGGAATCATAGTCTCACCTGACTCTATCCTCCACATCATCCCTTCTCTTTATTTTCTCTTGCTTGACACCGCAATGTCGCCGATAGACAACATCCCATTTGCTTGACTAAAACATGGCTGTTCACAGAGCACCACTAGTCTATAACATGGCTTTCCTGTGGTAACTAAATGCCAGGAACCAGGAAAAGGAATCTACTTCTAGATGGGAGGCTTGTTTACGACTGGGTCTCTGATAACGACTGGGTTTGCAGTTATGTATTCAGTATGTGTGTGCGTTACCAAGAATGTTAACATCCTCTTGTTTTTGTTCATTCAGTCAGAAAAGTGTGACTGCATATTCATGAGGTGTGTTCCCTTCAAAGGTTTTCCCAGAACAGTTGTTAAAGTTTAAAGTCTCAGAGTCGGAGAGAAGATAGGGGGAGAAAAAAACTTGATAACTGCAGAGAGACTCAAACTTGGTATAAAAAAAAGATGAGCAACAGAGCAGGCAGGAGAGAGTGAGCTCGCGGCAGAGTGAGCTCGCGGCAGAGTGAGCTCGTGGCAGAGTGGAGAGTGAGCTCGCCGCAGAGTGAGCTCGCCGCAGAGAGGGCGGGCTATAGAGAGGGCGAGAGCGGTCGACAGAGAGAGAGCGGGCGAGAGAGAGGGCGAGTGAGAGAGGGCGAGAGAAATAGATAGAGAGAGAGCGGGCGAACAAGAGCGGGCGGGCGAGCGAGAGAGAGCGGGCGTGCGAGAATGTGCGAGAGAGAAGGGGTGCGAGAGTGTGCGAGAGAGAGAGAGAGCAGGCATGCGAGAGAGCGGGTGTGTGAGAGAGAGAGCGGGCGAGAGAGAGAGCGGACGAGAGAGAGAGAGCGGGTGAGAGAGAGAGAGCTGGCGAGAGAGAGAGAGCTGGAGAGAGAGAGAGTAGAGGGCGTGCGAGAGAGAGAGAGCGGGAGAAGGAGAGAGAGCTGGCGAGAGAGAGAGCTGGCGAGAGAGCGGGCGAGAGAGCGGGCGAGAGAGTGGGCGAGAGAGAGAGAGCGGGAGAGAGCTGGCGGGGAGAGAGAGAGCGGGCGAGAGAGAGAGAGCGGGAGAGCGGGCGAGAGAGAGAGCGGGCGAGAGAGAGAGCGGGCGAGAGAGAGCGGGCGAGAGAGACCTGGCGAGAGAGAGATAGAGCGGGCGTGCGAGAGAGAGAGAGCGGGAGAAGGAGAGAGAGCTGGCGAGAGAGAGAGCTGGCGAGAGAGAGAGTGGGCGAGAGAGAGAGCGGGCGAGAGAGAGAGAGAGCGGGAGAGAGAGAGAAAGCGGGCGAGAGAGAGAGAGAGCGGGCGAGAGAGAGAGAGCAGGCGAGAGAGAGCGGGCGAGAGAGAGTTAGAGCGGGCGAGAGTGAGAGAGCATGAGCGGGCGAGAGTGAGAGCGAGGGCAGGCGAGAGAGAGCGGGCGAGAGAGAGAGCTGGCGCGAGAGAGAGAGCGGGCGCGTGAGAGAGAGCGGGCGAGAGAGAGCGTGAGCGGGCGGGAGAGTGGGGGAGAGAGCGCAGGCTGGAGAGAGAGAGCAGGCTGGAGTAGGAGAGCAGGCTGGAGAGAAAGAGCAGGCTGGAGGGAGAGCGAGGGTGGGTGAAATAGAGAGCTCATGTGCAGTTTAACTTAACCACTGAATTATACTGTAGCCTCTCCTGCTCAGGAAGCAGTAAACTTAGCGAGGGTGCTTGTTCTGAGAGAGAGCGGGCGGGTGGGCAAGCCGGCGAGAGAGAGAGCGAGAGAGAGGGCGAGAGAGAGAGCGGGCAGGTGAGAGGGGGCGGGCGGGCGAGAGAGAGAGAGAGCTTGAGGGCGGGCGAGAGAGAGCGAGATGGCGGGCGAGCGAGAGAGAGCGAGATGGTGGGCGAGCGAGAGAGAGAGAGCGAGATGGCGGGAGAGAGAGATAGAAGGGAGTAGGCAGATGTAAGGATGTCAGAAATATGTAATTATCTGCATTTGTGTGTGCTCATGTGCAGTTTAACTTAACCACTGAATTATACTGTAGCCTCTCCTGCTCAGGAAGCAGTAAACGTAGCAGAAACTTTCCTTCATGACTGTCTCTGCCAAGCTGGCCTTTGCTTGTTCTGTTTTCACAGTACCTTAGGTTTAGCCACCCAGGGGCCATCCATCTCTCCCCACCCAGAGGCCTTCCTCTCCTCCATCTCTCCCCACCCAGGGGCCTTCCTCTCCTCCATCTCTCCCCACCCAGGAGCCTTCCTCTCCTCCAGCATTCTCCACCCAGGAGCCAGGCCACGACTCAATACACAACACTCCCATAATGCTGACCTCTGAGTTATGTGTCAGAACTTTTGTTTTCCTGTTCCGCTCTCAGGGTGATGTAGGAAGAGAGGGTGAAAAGGGAAGAAGAGGCTTCAGGGACGAACAGTACTCCAACAGTGGAACTGGACTTGTAACTGTCATGTTTTATTTGTAATGACAAACTCCACATAAAGTTTGACTTTAATGAAAGCATCTCGCATAGTGTTTCTCTTTGAAGTCATGGTTATATAGTAAATTAAATCTAATGTTATTTGTCACATGCGCCGAATACAACCGGTTTAGACCATATAGTTAAATGCTTACTTACGAGCCCTTAACCAACAATGCAGTTAAGAAAAATAAGCGTAAGAAAGTATTTACTGAAAAAAGAAATTACAAATAAAAAACAATAACAAATAATTAAAGGGCAACAATACAATAACAGTATCGAGGCTATATACAGGGGTTACTGGTACAGAGTCAATGTGCATGTAGATAGAGGTGACTATGCATAGATAATAAACTGAATAGCAGCTGCGTAAAAATTTGGGTTGGGCGGGTGTCAATGCAAATAGTCTGGGTTAGCTGTTCAGGAGTCTTATGGCTTGGGGGGTAGAAGCTGTTAAGAAGCATTTTGGACCTAGACTTGGTGCTCTGGTACCACTTGCCGTGCAGTCCTGGATGGCAGGAAGCTTGGCCCTGGTGATGTACTGGGCCGTACCCACTACCCTCTGTTGTGCCTTGCGGTCGGAGGCTCAGCAGTTGCTATACCTGGCGGTGATGCAACCAGTCAGGATGCTCTCGATGGTGCAGATGTTGAACTTTTTTGAGGATCTGAGGAACCATGTTAAATCTTTTCAGTCTCCTGAGGGGGAATAGGTTTTGTCGCCCTCTTCATGACTGACTTGGTGTGTCTGGACCATGTTAGTTTGTTGGTTATGTGGACACCAAGGAACTTGACGCTCTCAACCTGCTCCACTGCAGCCCCGTCGATGTGAATGGGGGTGTGCCCAGTCCTCCTTTTCCTGGAGTCCATGATCATCTCCATTGTCTCGATAACGTTGAGCAAGAGGTTGTTATCCTGGCACCACACTGCCAGGTCTCTGACCTCCTCCCTATAGGCTGTCTCATCGTTGTCGGTGATCAGGCCTAACACTGTTGTGTTTTCGGCAAACTTAATGATGGTGTTGGAGTCATGCCTGGCCATGCAGTCATGGGTGAAGAGGGAGTACAGAAGGGGACTGAGCACGCTCACCCCTGAGGGGCCCCAGTGTTGAGGATTAGCGTGGCAGATGTGTTGTTACCTACCCTCACCACCTGGGGGCTGCCCATCAGGAAGTCCAGGATCCAGTTGCAGAGGACGGTGTTTAGTCCCAGGGTCCTTAGCTTAGTGATGAGCTTTGAGGGCACTATGGTGTTGAAAGCTGAGCTGTAGTCAATGATTAGCATTCATGTAGGTGTTCCTTTTGTCCTGGTGGGAAAGAGCAGTGTTGAGTGCAATTGGGATAGCATCATCTGTGGATCTGTTGGGGTGGTATGCAAATTGGAGTGGGTCTAGGGTTTCTGGGATAATGGTGTTCATGTGAGCCATGACCAGCTTTCCAAAGCACTTTATGGCTACAGACGTGAGTGCTAAGGGTTGGTAGTCATTTAGGCAGGTTACCTTAGTGTTCTTGGGCACAGGGACTATGGTGGTCTGCTTGAAACATGTTGGTATTGCAGACTCGTCAGTGACAGGTTGAAAATGTCGTTGAAGACACTTGCCAGTTGGTCAGCGTATGCTCGAAGTACACATCCTGGTAATCCGTTTGGCTCTACGGCCTTGTGAATGTTGACCTGTTTAAAGGTCCTGCTCACATCAGCTGCAGAGAGCGTGATCACACAGTCATCCGGAACAGCTGTTGCTCTCATGCCTGCTTCAGTGTTACTTGCCTCGAAGCAAGCATAGAAGTAATTTAGATCATCTGGTCGGCTCGTGTCACTGGGCAATTTGCGGATGTGTTTCCTTTTGTAGTCCGTAATAGTTTAAGCCCTTCCATAACAGACGAGCGTCAGAACCAGTGTAATACGATTCAATCTTAGTCCTGTATTGACGCTTTGCCTTTTTGATGGTTCATGGGATGGCATAGCGGAGTTTCTTAAGCGTTCAGGTTAGAGTCTTGCTCCTTGAAAGCGGCAGCTCTACCCTTTGGTTCAGTGCGGATGTTACCTGTAAGCCAAGGCTTAACTTAACTTAATATTAGATTTTGTGCACCAGCTGTTATTGACATATACACAGACCGTCACCCCTTGTCTTACCGGAGACAGATGTTTTATCTTGCCGATGCACGGAAAACCCAGCTAGCTGTATGTTATCCATGTCGTCCTTCAGCCACGACTTGGTGAAACATAAGTTGCTACCGTTAATGTCCAGTTAGTATGATAGTCTTGATCGGAGTTCATCCATTTTATTATCCAATGATTGCACATGGGCTAATTGGACTGATGGTAGAGGTGGATGACCCACTCGCCGTCGGATCCTTACAAGGCACCCAGACCTACGTCCCCAATATCTCAGTTTCTTTTTGAATCACAAGGATTTGGGCCTTGTCGGGTATTAGCAGTAAATCCTTGGCGTCCAACTCGTTAAAGAAAACATTTTATATCTAGTACGAGGTGAGTAATCTCTGTCTTGATACCCAGAAGGTATTTTTGGTCATAAGAGACAGTGGTAGAAACATTATGTACACAATTAGTTACAAATTACGCAAAAAAAAAAACAGTGCCACAATTGGTTAGGAGCCCGGAAAACGGCAGCCATCCCCTTCCGCGCAATCTCAGATTTGTGGTTGCTCCTCCATGGTTCAGTGCAATAGGCTTGTGACACACCCTTCCTGGGATGAGAGGCTGCTATGGAGGCCGTTACTGGGTGCATTCTCTAAACAACATGACCTAGAATGAAACAGCAGTAATTGATGCATGCAAGACAAGGGCAACCTTCCATATCGTACCATGTCGGCTGCGGCTCAGCGGCACTGGATGTGACTCGTCTGTCCGTAACAATGTTACGTTTTTTATTTTCTCTTCAAGAGATAGGGTGCTGATAGTGGTGGCATGGCTGAGACAGGTGTGTGTTGTTGTGTGGTTTGTTGATGTGGGTGTGTTGGGCCAGGCTGACAAGGGGACCATGCTGATTCCTTTCCTTTGAAAGCTGCTGTGTTGAGTGTCTTATCTCACTGGGGCTTTGTGGGGAATGTGTTTGATTTCCGGGGGTGGGTGGAGGAGGCACGAGGGGCATAGGGTCGGTGAGCAGACCTGAAGGGTGTAGGGTAAGACTGATATTGTCACTCCTGAGAGATAAAGATGTCATCTGTCACATCTTAGCTACAGCACACTTCCAGGGAACCATGTAATCTATTGTTCATCAGTTCCCGTGTGTTTGTGTGCATGTGTGTCTTAGTGCTGAGTGATTAACAGGAATTTCGGTTATTTTCATTTTTTTAAACTAATTCACCACTGTTCAATTATTTCAATTTATTTATTTTTTCTTTCTGTGAGCTCAATGGTAGTTTTCTATAAATAAATAAGATCAAGCCCGAACTGTGTTATGTAGTTTCCAACAGACCAATATTCAACATAGTTTAGCACAGAAAAGTGGTAACTACAATGACCATAATCCATTGCGGCCTACTTGTCTTGTCTGTTTCTTTTATACCCGATACATAAGAGACAGAAGGCGTGATTGAGGGATATAAAGCAGTTGCTTCGAAGTATCTCTACCTAAAAAATATATATATCTAAGTGATTGATAGTTGGTATTCAGAGGTCGTAAAAGTATCCCTTATTTACTTTGAAGAACTACTAAAATAGTGATTGTCAGACAACAGCTCTATAGAGATGAGATGATGACTTAGAATTAAACAATACAATTTAAAAAATGTAGTATACACAAATGAAATATTTTGTAAAGTAATGTGAATAAATGATAAGCAGTAATGGACAGTCAGTAGCATCATGGGACTTTTATTAATTGATTTATTTTGTGTTACAGCATTCAACCCACATAACGCATAGTGCATTTACTGTTCAAAAAAATGATTGAACTGATCATTCAGCGGTGTGTATTTTTGATTTATTTAACCAGGCAAGTCAGTTAAGAACAAATTCTTATTTTCAATGACGGAACAGTGGGTTAACTGCCTGTTCAGGGGCAGAACGACAGATTTGTACCTTGTCCTCTCGGGGGTTTGAACTCACCCGCTGTGTTACTAGTCCAACACTCTAACCACTAGGCTACCCTGCCGCCCCCTATGTGTGATGTGGTTGGTCCACTAGGGTCATCGCTTTCTGGTAATTTCGACACAGAGGGACGGAGATGACTGGAATGTTTATGTGGTGAATGTGATCTGAATTTAGAATGGTCTAGTAGAGCTTTGACATGCCTGCCGTGCATGGAATGCCTTGTAAAAATGATTTTAAAAACACACGCAATGATTTAAATCTTGTTTTTATGACTGCTCAGAATAAGTTCAGCTTTTTAAAGGCACTTTACACGTCTTCATAAGCTTTATTTTGGAATCCTGCGATTCCATTGGACTAAATTATACACAGAGGTTAGCGTAGGTTGCAAGCACCACTAAGACAAACGCTATGGCAGGACACACACTATATTATGCACTTGAAGACTAAGGTATGGACAAACAGAGAAACACTCAAAATACTCTGAGACAAACGAGCAGACATCCACACCCGTGCGCGTAACACACACACACACACACACACACACACACACACACACACACACACACACACACACACACACACACACACACACACACACACACACACACACACACACACACACACACACACACACACACACACACACACACACACACACACACACACACACACACACACACAGGCTTTAAAGGGATAATCCAAACCACTAATTCCTATGATTAACACTGATAAATAACATTAATATGTGAAAACAACAATATTTTTATGTGGACAAATGATTCATTTTGTGAAAATAGTTATGCAAATCTGTTGCAGCTCAATTTGACTACAAAACCCACAATGCAATGCTCTTTCTTACGCTGTCTGGCTAGCTAGTTACACACAAAACTACCAAAGTCAATATCAGCATGTAAAGTAGCTAGCTAGCTGTAAAATCACCTAAACCAACTGCACTATTAATTTAAGAATTTTAACCTGCAGTTTGTCTCACCTGCCCAGTATGTTGCTATGGCAACAACGGCCCTTTCCCACGTTTCCCACAGACACAGCGGGCGCGTTGCGACTCGGTGAAAAATCTGTCGATGTGCCCTTGAGCAAGGCACTTAACCCTAATTGCTCCTGTAAGTTGCTCTGGATAAGTGTGTCTGATAAAGAATGTCATGACGATATAGACTGATGGATGTGTTCTGGACAAGTATGCCCATACCTTCTATTGGCTGATTTGGTGATCTGAAGTGCAGGTCATCATTTTAAATTGTTATGAAATGTGATAAGGGATAATGCTCTCTTCATTAACAAGGAATGACAAGTTCCTACACGATTTCCTTATTTCACAGACTTAGAAGTAAAATCATGGTGACCATTTGTATTTTAACCACTGATAGAGCTTAGACTTTCACCAAATTGACAGGAGTTTCATGATTTTCTTTGTGTGGGGGGGATTATCTCTTTAAGGGAGTGACTGACCAGATAGCCTCACCAGCTGCTTCTGAAGCAGATGGTCTGAATGGCACTGACAGCTGTGGATTCCTTCAGACCCTCAACAACAAAAAGAGAGAGGGAGGTATCAGGGTATACAGTATGTGAGTGACAGGTGTTATGATTGGAAATCCTTTCTTGAACAAGGTTGTTTTAGCAACAGTTAAGAGAAAAACACCAATATCATGACTGTGGCAAGACACCACTGAATGCTGAGGAAGACACATGTTTTACACTACATTATTACTAATACATTCAGGTTTCTAGGAGTCAATGGCCTTGATGAAACAGAGTCGGTTTCAACTATCAATCCCTTACTAACTCTTCCATCTCTCTTCTCTCTGTTGCTGTTGGTTAATGTGTTTGTTGTCCTGGCGCCTATGTAGTGAGTTATCCATTAAGTCACTCAGTTGAATGGGTAGCAGCTCCCCTTCAGCCATTTACTGGCTGGGCTACTGGTTGAATGAAGCTGAGGCTGGGGAGGCTGGAGAGGAGAGTCCTTCTGGCCCCTCGTCTTTCAGCTCAAATTCCATGTGAGGAAGAAAGTCTTTTTTTTCACCCTCTACAGGAATAGCTCGGTCTTGACAATACTGAACTAGCAACACAATTATTTGACAGAGCCTGTCTGAATAGTTGTAGAGTTATATCTCTACACTTGTGGTTTATTTGTAGAAACATCTGGTGTACATTGTTTACTACTGTTCATTTCAGAACAGCGTCACGTGGTTATTTAACAACAGTATTAAAGTGCATATGTTCTATGTTTGCATCTGAAGTGTGTATTTGCGTTCATTTGGCCACTGAGCTTGGCTTTGGCTATAGCTTTACATAATACCATCTCACCATCTCTACTGGCTGGGAAGAAACCAAACCGAGGCTAAACTTTGCAAACAGGAAGTGTTTCTTTCTGTCTCATTGTTGTATTTTTATAGACTGCACTTCCTTTTGCCTGCTGTGGTTGCCATGGTTACATCAGCCCCCTGATCTCTGGTGGTGTTTATGGGATGGCCCAGGGCAAAGCAGAGCAAGGCTCTGTCTGTCTGGGAGCTGAGCCTGAATAACGGCAGTAAGAGTGATAGAAGGAGGATGTGGTCTGCTCAAAGATGAGTAGAGAAGAGAAGGGTGTAGCACCTCTGACTAATTATAGAGCACAGAAAGCAGAGGTAGAAGTGCTGCTGTGTGTGTTCTCATATCTTGCTATTTTGAAGCGTGGTTGGCTTGTTGTTTGGAACCTGGCCTTGTTTCTGTCCCGGTCTCTGTCCCCCTGTATGTGGCTGAAACATGAGTTCTGATCACTAAGACGTCCATGCTTGAGCAGGAAACCAAACAATAGACTACTATCAAAAATGTCAGGGGAGCAGTTGGTGGGGAGGGTTGTGTGTTTGTTTGTTTGTGTGCGTATGTCTAATAAAAATAAAAAAAGGCTGAGCGCTTTTTTGGTGAAGATTAAAGCTCTTGCTCTGTTCTCCCTGCTTTCTGGGGCTGTCTGGCTCTCTGGAGCTCATATTCACACTGCTCTGTTCTCTCTGCTTTCTGGGGCTGTCTGGCTCTCTGGAGCTCATATTCACACTGCTCTGTTCTCTCTGCTTTCTGGGGCTGTCTGGCTCTCTGGAGCTCATATTCACACTGCTCTGTTCTCACTGCTTTCTGGGGCTGTCTGGCTCTCTGGAGCTCATATTCATACTGCTCTGTTCTCCCTGCTTTCTAGGGCTGTCTGGCTCTCTGGAGCTCATATTCACACTGCTCTGTTCTCTCTGCTTTCTGGGTCTGTCTGGCTCTCTGGAGCTCATATTCACACTGCTCTGTTCTCCCTGCTTTCTGGGGCTGTCTGGCTCTCTGGAGCTCATATTCACACTGCTCTGTTCTCCCTGCTTTCTGGGGCTGTCTGGCTCTCTGGAGCTCATATTCACACTGCTCTGTTCTCTGCTTTCTGGGGCTGTCTGGCTCTCTGGAGCTCATATTCATACTGCTCTGTTCTCTCTGCTTTCTGGGGCTGTCTGGCTCTCTGGAGCTCATATTCACACTGCTCTGTTCTCCCTGCTTTCTGGGGCTGTCTGGCTCTCTGGAGCTCATATTCACACTGCTCTGTTCTCCCTGCTTTCTGGGGCTGTCTGGCTCTCTGGAGCTCATATTCACACTGCTCTGTTCTCCCTGCTTTCTGGGGCTGTCTGGCTCTCTGGAGCTCATATTCACACTGCTCTGTTCTCCCTGCTTTCTGGGGCTGTCTGGCTCTCTGGAGCTCATATTCACACTGCTCTGTTCTCTCTGCTTTCTGGGGCTGTCTGGCTCTCTGGAGCTCATATTCACACTGCTCTGTTCTCCCTGCTTTCTGGGGCTGTCTGGCTCTCTGGAGCTCATATTCACACTGCTCTGTTCTCCCTGCTTTCTGGGGCTGTCTGGCTCTATGGAGCTCATATTCACACTGCTCTGTTCTCCCTGCTTTCTGGGGCTGTCTGGCTCTCTGGAGCTCATATTCACACTGCTCTGTTCTCCCTGCTTTCTGGGGCTGTCTGGCTCTCTGGAGCTCATATTCACACTGCTCTGTCTTTGTAAAGGGAGTAATGGCTGGTTACAAAAACAAAACAGAAGCCTGTGGAGAGCGAGAGAAAGGGAGAGAGGGGATAGAGAAACTGTATAAGTGCAGAGGGACGCAGACACTTGGTTGTGACCCCTTTAAGAGCGGCGCAGGAGGTTTCAAGGCCCAGTTCTGAGAGCTTTTGTCCAACTTTTTGAACAGTGACAAATCTCACCCAATTAAGACCCGTAGTATTTCAATAACCCATGTTACAGTAGTGGACTCTTTCTCATGTTCCGTAGTAACATACTGCATAGAGAGACAGTGAGGCCCTCATAATACATGGCCCATCATGTTGGTTTCGCTCTGCACCTCCTGAACCTGCAAACGGAAACCTGAGCTGTTTTGGAAACTCAGGTCAGGACAGAGGAAACTTTAGCCTGGACAGAATGCATAATGCATAAACCTCTGCTCCACTGTCAAAGAAAGAGGTAGACACACACACATACACATTGTGAGTTGACATTGGTTAGCTTTGACGTTGTTTCCCTTGTCTACAGGTACCTGTAATCTATTCTGTCTTGAACAGTGTATATATATAACGAGATGTGCTTGTCTGTTTTTATTCAGAAACTAAACTGGTCTGTGTTTTCCCTGGAGCTGTCAGCCACTGTTGACAGGTCCATTTCACTTCGCTATGTTTGTTATCCTTGTTATACAAGCTGCCCTGTGGGCAGAACCTTTCAATGCTGATCTCTCTCTCTCTGCTAGAGCTGCTGCAATCAGATAACACACACACACACATACACACAGAGGTAGGCCTCAGGTGATTTACATACCGATGAGGGCTGGAAGCACACCTTGCATTGGTTGTCTAAAAATAGCTCTCTGGCAGCCCTATCCTACCACACAATCAAATGAGCTGGCCTGATAGGATCACATCACACTTTACCAGTCACACTGACAGGATCACACTACACCAGTCACACTATGACAGGGTCACACTGACAGGATCACACTATACCAGTCACACTATGACAGGGTCAAACTGACAGGATCACACTATACCAGTCACACTATGACAGGGTCACACTGACAGGATCACACTACACCAGTCACACTATGACAGGGTCACACTGACAGGATCACACTATACCAGTCACACTATGACAGGGTCAAACTGACAGGATCACACTATACCAGTCACACTATGACAGGGTCACACTGACAGGATCACACTATACCAGTCACACTATGACAGGGTCACACTGACAGGATCACACTATACCAGTCACACTGACAGGGTCACACTATGACAGGGTCACACTATGACAGGGTCACACTGACAGGATCACACTATGACAGTCACACTGACAGGATCACACTATAACAGTCACACTGACAGGATCACACTGACAGGGTCACACTATAACAGTCACACTGACAGGATCACACTATGACAGTCACACTGACAGGATCACACTGACAGGGTCACACTATGACAGTCACACTGATAGGATCACACTATAACAGTCACACTGACAGGATCACACTATAACAGTCACACTGACAGGATCACACTATAACAGTCACACTGACAGGATCACACTATAACAGTCACACTGACAGGATCACACTATGACAGTCACACTGACAGGGTCACACTGACAGGATCACACTATGACAGTCACACTGACAGGATCACACTATAACAGTCACACTGACAGGATCACACTATAACAGTCACACTGACAGGATCACACTGACAGGGTCACACTATGACAGTCACACTGACAGGATCACACTATGACAGTCACACTGACAGGATCACACTGACAGGGTCACACTATGACAGTCACACTGATAGGATCACACTATAACAGTCACACTGACAGGATCACACTATAACAGTCACACTGACAGGATCACACTATAACAGTCACACTGACAGGATCACACTATAACAGTCACACTGACAGGATCACACTATGACAGTCACACTGACAGGGTCACACTATGACAGGGTCACACTGACAGGATCACACTATGACAGTCACACTGACAGGATCACACTATAACAGTCACACTGACAGGATCACACTATACCAGTCACACTGACAGGATCACACTGACAGGGTCACACTGACAGGATCACACTATGACAGTCACACTGACAGGATCACACTATAACAGTCACACTGACAGGATCACACTATGACAGTCACACTGACAGGGTCACACTATGACAGGGTCACACTGACAGGATCACACTATGACAGTCACACTGACAGGATCACACTATAACAGTCACACTGACAGGATCACACTATAACAGTCACACTGACAGGATCACACTATAACAGTCACACTGACAGGATCACACTATGACAGTCACACTGACAGGATCACACTATAACAGTCACACTGACATGATCACACTATGACAGTCACACTGACAGGGTCACACTATGACAGGGTCACACTGACAGGATCACACTATGACAGTCACACTGACAGGATCACACTATAACAGTCACACTGACAGGATCACACTATGACAGTCACACTGACAGGGTCACACTATGACAGGGTCACACTATGACAGTCACACTGACAGGATCACACTATGACAGTCACACTGACAGGGTCACACTATAACAGTCACACTGACAGGATCACACTATGACAGTCAAACTGACAGGATCACACTATGACAGTCACACTGACAGGATCACACTATAACAGTCACACTGACAGGATCACACTATGACAGTCACACTGACAGGATCACACTATAACAGTCACACTGACAGGATCACACTATAACAGTCACACTGACAGGATCACACTATAACAGTCACACTGACAGGATCACACTATAACAGTCACACTGACAGGATCACACTATACCAGTCACACTGACAGGATCACACTGACAGGGTCACACTATGACAGTCACACTGACAGGATCACACTATGACAGTCACACTGACAGGATCACACTATAACAGTCACACTGACAGGATCACACTATGACAGTCACACTGACAGGGTCACACTATGACAGGGTCACACTGACAGGATCACACTATGACAGTCACACTGACAGGATCACACTATAACAGTCACACTGACAGGATCACACTATAACAGTCACACTGACAGGATCACACTATAACAGTCACACTGACAGGATCACACTATGACAGTCACACTGACAGGATCACACTATAACAGTCACACTGACATGATCACACTATGACAGTCACACTGACAGGGTCACACTATGACAGGGTCACACTGACAGGATCACACTATGACAGTCACACTGACAGGATCACACTATAACAGTCACACTGACAGGATCACACTATGACAGTCACACTGACAGGGTCACACTATGACAGGGTCACACTATGACAGTCACACTGACAGGATCACACTATGACAGTCACACTGACAGGGTCACACTATAACAGTCACACTGACAGGATCACACTATGACAGTCAAACTGACAGGATCACACTATGACAGTCACACTGACAGGATCACACTATAACAGTCACACTGACAGGATCACACTATGACAGTCACACTGACAGGATCACACTATAACAGTCACACTGACAGGATCACACTATAACAGTCACACTGACAGGATCACACTATAACAGTCACACTGACAGGATCACACTATAACAGTCACACTGACAGGATCACACTGACAGGATCACACTATAACAGTCACACTGACAGGATCACACTATAACAGTCACACTGACAGGATCACACTGACAGGGTCACACTATGACAGTCACACTGACAGGATCACACTATGGCAGTCACACTGACAGGGTCACACTATGACAGTCACACTGACAGGGTCACACTATGACAGTCACACTGACAGGATCACACCATAACAGTCACACTGACAGGATCACACTATAACAGTCACACTGACAGGATCACACTATGACAGTCACACTGACAGGATCACACTATAACAGTCACACTGACAGGATCACACTATGACAGTCACACTGACAGGGTCACACTATGACAGGGTCACACTGACAGGATCACACTATGACAGTCACACTGACAGGATCACACTATAACAGTCACACTGACAGGATCACACTATAACAGTCACACTGACAGGATCACACTATAACAGTCACACTGACAGGATCACACTATGACAGTCACACTGACAGGATCACACTATAACAGTCACACTGACAGGATCACACTATGACAGTCACACTGACAGGGTCACACTATGACAGGGTCACACTGACAGGATCACACTATGACAGTCACACTGACAGGATCACACTATAACAGTCACACTGACAGGATCACACTATAACAGTCACACTGACAGGATCACACTATAACAGTCACACTGACAGGATCACACTATGACAGTCACACTGACAGGATCACACTATAACAGTCACACTGACATGATCACACTATGACAGTCACACTGACAGGGTCACACTATGACAGGGTCACACTGACAGGATCACACTATGACAGTCACACTGACAGATCACACTATAACAGTCACACTGACAGGATCACACTATGACAGTCACACTGACAGGGTCACACTATAACAGTCACACTGACAGGATCACACTATGACAGTCAAACTGACAGGATCACACTATGACAGTCACACTGACAGGATCACACTATAACAGTCACACTGACAGGATCACACTATAACAGTCACACTGACAGGATCACACTATGACAGTCACACTGACAGGGTCACACTATAACAGTCACACTGACAGGATCACACTATGACAGTCAAACTGACAGGATCACACTATGACAGTCACACTGACAGGATCACACTATAACAGTCACACTGACAGGATCACACTATGACAGTCACACTGACAGGATCACACTATAACAGTCACACTGACAGGATCACACTGACAGGATCACACTATAACAGTCACACTGACAGGATCACACTATAACAGTCACACTGACAGGATCACACTGACAGGATCACACTATAACAGTCACACTGACAGGATCACACTATAACAGTCACACTGACAGGATCACACTATAACAGTCACACTGACAGGATGACACTGACAGGGTCACACTATGACAGTCACACTGACAGGATCACACTATGACAGTCACACTGACAGGGTCACACTATGACAGTCACACTGACAGGGTCACACTATGACAGTCACACTGACAGGATCACACCATAACAGTCACACTGACAGGATCACACTATCGCAGTCACACTGACAGGGTCACACTATGACAGTCACACTGACAGGATCACACTATGACAGTCACACTGACAGGATCACACTATAACAGTCACACTGACAGGATCACACTATACCAGTCACACTGACAGGATCACACTATAACAGTCACACTGACAGGGTCACACTATGACAGTCACACTGACAGGATCACACTATAACAGTCACACTGACAGGGTTACACTATGACAGTCACACTGATAGGATCACACTGACAGGATCACACTATACCAGTCACACTGACAGGATCACACTGACAGGATCACACTATAACAGTCACACTGACAGGATCACACTGACAGGATCACACTATGACAGTCACACTGACAGGGTCACACTATGACAGTCACACTGACAGGGTCACACTATGACAGTCACACTGACAGGATCACACTATAACAGTCACACTGACAGGATCACACTATGACAGTCACACTGACAGGGTCACACTATAACAGTCACACTGACAGGATCACACTGACAGGGTCACACTATGACAGTCACACTGACAGGATCACACTATAACAGTCACACTGACAGGATCACACTATAACAGTCACACTGACAGGATCACACTGACAGGGTCACACTATGACAGTCACACTGACAGGATCACACTATAACAGTCACACTGACAGGATCACACTATGACAGTCACACTGACAGGGTCACACTATAACAGTCACACACCAGCCTGAAAGAAGCCATTTACAGGATAAAATGTATTATTCCACAGCTGGTTATATTTTCTTCCTCTGGGAAAGTTTAAGCAACTGTATTTCAGAAGTCATTCTCATCTCTGGTGCTTTTTCAAGCTGGAGTTTCTTTTCTGATGTCCCTGTTGTGTGTGCTCTTTGTTGTAAGTTATGTTCTAAACCTTTATTAGTGGGAGGTCGATGGACACAGTGGGCCATGAACATTCCTGCTGTAATTCCTGACATACTTACCCTGCAGAGAAAATATACATACTGCTGCGCTCTCTCAACCCCTCTTATCTGACCTGACTTTGTCTATCATACTGCTACAGCTCAGAGAGAGGGGAGGAGGGGACACGGGAGGATAAAATAAGAGGAGTGGACAAGGGAGGAGAGAATTAAAGAATAGAGGAGAGGACAAGGGAGGAGAGGATAAAAGAATAGAGGAGAGGACAAGGGAGGAGAGGATAAAATAATAGAGGAGGGGACAAGGGAGGAGAGAATAAAAGAATAGAGGAGAGGACAAGGGAGGAGAGGATAAAATAATAGAGGAGGGGACAAGGGAGGAGAGAATAAAAGAATAGAGGAGAGGACAAGGGAGGAGAGGATAAAATAATAGAGGAGGGGACAAGGGAGGAGAGAATAAAAGAATAGAGGAGAGGACAAGGGAGGAGAGGATAAAATAATAGAGGAGGGGACAAGGGAGGAGAGAATAAAAGAATAGAGGAGAGGACACGGGATGAGAGGATAAAATAATAGAGGAGGGGACAAGGGAGGAGAGGACAAGAGAAAAGAGGAGAGGACAAGGGAGGAGAGGATAAAAGAATAGAGGAGGGGACAAGGGAGGAGAGGATAAGAGAAAATAGGAGAGGACAAGGGAGGAGAGGATAAAATAATAGAGGAGAGGGGACAAGGGAGGAGAGGATAAGAGAATAGAGGAGAGGGGACAGGAAGGGGAGGATAAGAGAATAGAGGACAGGGGACAGGAAGGAGAGGATAAGAGAATAGAGGAGAGGACTGGAATGAGAGGATAAGATAATAGAGGAGAGGGGACTGGAAGGAGAGGATAAGAGAATAGAGGAGAGGGGACTGGAAGGAGAGGATAAGAGAGTAGAGAGGAGAGGAGTGGAAGGAGAGGGTAAGAGAATAGAGGAGAGGGGACTGGAAGGAGAGGATAAGAGAATAGAGGAGAGGACTGGAAGGAGAGGATACGAGAATAGAGGAGAGGGGACTGGAAGGAGAGGATAAGAGAATAGAGAGGAGAGGACTGGAAGGAGAGGATACGAGAATAGAGGAGAGGGGACTGGAAGGAGAGGATAAGAGAATAGAGAGGAGAGGACTGGAAGGAGAGGATATGAGAATAGAGGAGAGGGGACAGAAAGGAGAGGATAAGAGAATAGAGGAGAGGACTGGAAGGAGAGGATAAGAGAATAGAGGAGAGGGGACTGGAGGGAGAGGATAAGAGAATAGAGAGGAGAGGACTGGAAGGAGAGGATATGAGAATAGAGGAGAGGACTGGAAGGAGATGATAAGAGAATAGAGGAGAGGGGACTGGAAGGAGAGGATAAGAGAATAGAGAGGAGAGGACTGGAAGGAGAGGAGAGGACTGGAAGGAGATGATAAGAAAATAGAGGAGAGGGGACTGGAAGGAGAGGATAAGAGAATAGAGAGGAGAGGACTGGAAGGAGAGGAGAGGACTGGAAGGAGAGGATAAGAGAATAGAGAGGAGAGGACTGGAAGGAGAGGAGAGGACTAGAAGGAGAGGATAAGAGAATAGAGAGGAGAGGACTGGAAGGAGAGGATAAGAGAATAGAGAGAAGAGGAGTGGAAGGAGAGGATAAGAGAATAGAGGGACTGGAAGGAGAGTAAAAGAGAATAGAGGAGAGGAGTGGAAGGAGAGGATAAGAGAATAGAGGACAGGAGTGGAAGGAGAGGATAAGAGAATAGAGGAGAGGGGTGGAAGGAGAGGATAAGAGAATAGAGGAGAGGGGACTGGAAGGAGAGGATAAGAGAATAGACGAGAGGGGACAGGAAGGAGAGGATAAGAGAATAGAGGAGAGGACTGGAAGGAGAGGATAAGAGAATAGAGGAGAGGGGACTGGAAGGAGAGGATAAGAGAATAGAGAGGAGAGGAGTGGAAGGAGAGGATAAGAGAATAGAGGAGAGGGGACTGGAAGGAGATGATAAGAGAATAGAGAGGAGAGGACTGGAAGGAGAGGATAAGAGAATAGAGGAGAGGGGACAGGAAGGAGAGGATAAGAGAATAGAGGAGAGGGGACTGGAAGGAGAGGATAAGAGAATAGAGAGGAGAGGAGTGGAAGGAGAGGGTAAGAGAATAGAGGAGAGGGGACTGGAAGGAGAGGATAAGAGAATAGAGAGGAGAGGACTGGAAGGAGAGGATAAGAGAATAGAGAGGAGAGGACTGGAAGGAGAGGAGAGGACTAGAAGGAGAGGATAAGAGAATAGAGAGGAGAGGACTGGAAGGAGAGGATAAGAGAATAGAGAGAAGAGGAGTGGAAGGAGAGTATAAGAGAATAGAGGAGAGGGGACTGGAAGGAGAGGATAAGAGAATAGAGAGAAGAGGAGTGGAAGGAGAGGATAAGAGAATAGAGGAGAGGAGTGGAAGGAGAGGATAATAGAATAGAGAGGAGAGGACTGGAAGGAGAGGAGAGGACTGGAAGGAGAGGATAAGAGAATAGAGAGGAGAGGACTGGAAGGAGAGGAGAGGACTAGAAGGAGAGGATAAGAGAATAGAGAGGAGAGGACTGGAAGGAGAGGATAAGAGAATAGAGAGAAGAGGAGTGGAAGGAGAGGATAAGAGAATAGAGGAGAGGAGTGGAAGGAGAGGATAAGAGAATAGAGGAGAGGAGTGGAAGGAGAGGATAAGAGAATAGAGGAGAGGACTGGAAGGAGAGGATAAGAGAATAGACGAGAGGGGACAGGAAGGAGAGGATAAGAGAATAGAGGAGAGGGGACTGGAAGGAGAGGATAAGAGAATAGAGAGGAGAGGAGTGGAAGGAGAGGATAAGAGAATAGAGGAGAGGGGACTGGAAGGAGATGATAAGAGAATAGAGAGGAGAGGACTGGAAGGAGAGGATAAGAGAATAGAGGAGAGGGAACAGGAAGGAGAGGATAAGAGAATAGAGGAGAGGGGACTGGAAGGAGAGGATAAGAGAATAGAGAGGAGAGGAGTGGAAGGAGAGGGTAAGAGAATAGAGGAGAGGGGACTGGAAGGAGAGGATAAGAGAATAGAGAGGAGAGGACTGGAAGGAGAGGACAAGAGAATAGAGGAGAGGGGACAGGAAGGAGAGGATAAGAGAATAGAGAGGAGAGGGGACAGGAAGGAGAGGATAAGAGAATAGAGAGGAGAGGGGACAGGAAGGAGAGGATAAGATAATATATATTATTGCTGTTTCTTATTACCTGTTTCTTATTACCTATGTTTCTTATTAACTATGTTTCTTATTGCCTATGTTTCTTATTACCTATGTTTCTTATTACCTGTTTTATTACTATGTTTCTTATTACCTATGTTTCTTATTGCCTATGTTTCTTATTGCCTATGTTTCTTATTGCCCTGTTTCTTATTTATTACCTATGTTTCTTATTACCTATGTTTCCTATGTTTCTTATTACCTATGTTTCTTATTACCTATGTTTCTTATTGCCTATGTTTCTTATTGCCTGTGTTTCTTATTACCTATGTTTCTTATTACCTATGTTTCTTATTGCCTATGTGTTTCTTATTGACGCCTATGTTTCTTATTACCTATGTTTCTTATTTAGTGACAATTCCTATGTTTCTTATTCCAATCTTATTGCCTATTTTCTTAATCTGTAGACTAGACTAATGTTTCTTATTGCCTGTGACGTTCGTTAGTGACAACCTCAATCTTACTTTTCTTAGAGGTAATAACTTGAATACTAATATGCTACTGATAATAATGGTAAAAGTTGCAGAGATAAAAGCCACTTGTTTCTTTCTGAATAGTTACGTCGGTGAACGTGTACATTGGCCTGGCCAAGTACCATATTCTCACATTTCAAGGCCGTCACAGCCCTATTCAGTCCTGAAGTTTACAGGGCTATGCTACCTGTTGTAGCTGATGTGATGTGGTGTCCACCCTAAAAGTTTGTCCATCCTAAAAGTTGTGTTTGGCTGGAACAGTTCCGTTATGTTTCCACATGTTGAAAACAAAGAGCAGCTCCGAGACGTACACAGCACAGCTAACCCTGCAGGAAATCCTGTGCTGCAGACAGGAATGGCATGCCAGGGTTGACCCCGTGCACTAAACACATATACACACACACACACACAGCAATAGGTGGGCCTGCAGGAAGAGGGAAGGAGGTGTTGAATTATACTGAGAGATGGTGAAAGACTCCTCAGGAGTACAACACACACATAGAGGGTGGATCATAATAACACGGTGACTTTCTCAGGGGTGTCAGGTTGTCATAACAATCCCCTGCTTCGACCTCTCTCCCTTTTCTTATCCTCTCCCCTCCCCTCTGCTCTCTACCCTCTCCCCTCTCCCCTCTCCTCTCCCCTCTGCTCTCTACCCTCTCCTCTCCCCTCTGCTCTCTACCCTCTCCTCCTCTCCCTCTCCTCCTCTCCCCTCTCCTCCTCCCCCCCTCTCCTCCTCTCATCTGCTCTCTACCCTCTCCTCCTCTCCCCTCTCCCCTCTCCTCTCCCCTCTGCTCTCTACCCTCTCCTCTCCCCTCTGCTCTCTACCCTCTCCTCCTCTCCCCTCTCCTCCTCTCCCCTCTCCTCCTCCCCTCTCCTCCTCTCATCTGCTCTCTACCCTCTCCTCCTCTCCCCTCTCCCCTCTCCTCTCCCCTCTGCTCTCTACCCTCTCCTCTCCCCTCTGCTCTCTACCCTCTCCTCCTCTCCCCCTCTCTCCTCTCCTCCTCTCCTCTGCTCTCTACCCTCTCCTCCTCTCCCCACTCCTTCTCTCCTCTCCCCTGCTCTCTACCCTCTCCCCTCTCCTCTCCACTCGTCTCTCTACCCTCTCCCCTCTCCCCTCTGCTCTCTACCCTCTCATCCTCTCCCCTCTCCTCCTCTCCCCTCCCCTCTGCTCTCTACCCTCTCCTCCTCTCCCCTCTGCTCTCTCCCCTCTCCTCCTCTCCCCTCTCCTCTCCCCTCTGCTATATGCCCCTCTCCCCTCTGCTCTCTACCCTCTCATCCTTTACCCTCTCATCCTCTCCCCTCTCCTCCTCTCCCCTCCCCTCTGCTCTCTACCCTCTCCTCCTCTCCCCTCTGCTCTCTACCCTCTCCTCCTCTCCCCTCTGCTCTCTACCCTCTCCTCCTCTCCCCTCTCCCTGAGTGGAGATTATAAGAGTACATGGCCATTAAGGACAGATTGTTCTTCAAGATATTCAAACCTTCATATATGACCAGCAGAGTCAAATAATAATCGCAGCGTGCACTGAACTGAACCCTTCCGCTGTTGAACTTGACTTGTGTTTTCAG
The DNA here is from genome assembly GCF_023373465.1 of Oncorhynchus keta. Classification (NCBI taxonomy): domain Eukaryota; kingdom Metazoa; phylum Chordata; class Actinopteri; order Salmoniformes; family Salmonidae; genus Oncorhynchus; species Oncorhynchus keta. The sequence continues at coordinate 25,833,965 of NC_068448.1, forward strand.
CTTGGGCAAGTATAGTGCTTTGTAGTGTGTCGTAGTGGAGTAAATTTTGTATTAAAAAGGAACATTTTAGCATACACTGGCATACACTGGAATGTAGACCAGAGAATACAGTGGTGATAGAGTATGGAAGACAATGGTTATATCCCTGACTGTCACCACTGACAGTTCTATAGACTGTCTTCAATACTTTAGTGTGTACAGAGTGACAAGACTTATCTACAAACCCTAAGAACCTGTGCACACTAACACTCACACTCAGACACTGGGGGGGCACCTTTGCATTAAATGGGCAATCTGCAGTTGCTACATCCATTTTTGAACTAATTCATATGTACCCATTTATTCTTGAAGGATATACAGTGCCTTGCGAAAGTATTCGGCCCCCTTGAACTTTGCGACCTTTGGCCACATTTCAGGCTTCAAACATAAAGATATAAAACTGTATTTTTTGTGAGGAATCAACAACAAGTGGGACACAATCATGAAGTGGAACGACATTTATTGGATATTTCAAACTTTTTTAACAAATCAAAAACTGAAAAATTGGGCGTGCAAAATTATTCAGCCCCTTTACTTTCAGTGCAGCAAACTCTCTCCAGAAGTTCAGTGAGGATCTCTGAATGATCCAATGTTGACCTAAATGACTAATGATGATAAATACAATCCACCTGTTTGTAATCAAGTCTCCGTATAAATGCACCTGCACTGTGATAGTCTCAGAGGTCCGTTAAAAGCACAGAGAGCATCATGAAGAACAAGGAACACACCAGGCAGGTCCGAGATACTGTTGTGAAGAAGTTTAAAGCCGGATTTGGATACAAAAAGATTTCCCAAGCTTTAAACATCCCAAGGAGCACTGTGCAAGCGATAATATTGAAATGGAAGGAGTATCAGACCACTGCAAATCTACCAAGACCTGGCCGTTCCTCTAAACTTTCAGCTCATACAAGGAGAAGACTGATCAGAGTTGCAGCCAAGAGGCCCATGATCACTCTGGATGAACTGCAGAGATCTACAGCTGAGGTGGGAGACTCTGTCCATAGGACAACAATCAGTCGTATATTGCACAAATCTGGCCTTTATGGAAGAGTGGCAAGAAGAAAGCCATTTCTTAAAGATATCCATAAAAAGTGTTGTTTAAAGTTTGCCACAAGCCACCTGGGAGACACACCAAACATGTGGAAGAAGGTGCTCTGGTCAGATGAAACCAAAATTGAACTTTTTGGCAACAATGCGAAACGTTATGTTTGGCGTAAAAGCAACACAGCTCATCACCCTGAACACACCATCCCCACTGTCAAACATGGTGGTGGCAGCATCATGGTTTGGTCCTGCTTTTCTTCAGCAGGGACATGGAAGATGGAGCCAAATACAGGACCATTCTGGAAGAAAACCTGATGGAGTCTGCAAAAGACCTGAGACTGGGACGGAGATTTGTCTTCCAACAAGACAATGATCCAAAACATAAAGCAAAATCTACAATGGAATGGTTAAAAAATAAACATATCCAGGTGTTAGAATGGCCAAGTCAAAGTCCAGACCTGAATCCAATCGAGAATCTGTGGAAAGAACTGAAAACTGCTGTTCACAAATGCTCTCCATCCAACCTCACTGAGCTTGAGCTGTTTTGCAAGGAGGAATGGGAAAAAAATTCAGTCTCTCGATGTGCAAAACTGACAGAGACATACCTCAAGCGACTTACAGCTGTACTCGCAGCAAAAGGTGGCGCTACAAAGTATTAACTTAAGGGGGCCGAATACTTTCGCAAGGCACTGTATGTACCCATTGATTCTTGAAGGATATAACTCATTAATGATATGTACCCATTGATTCTTGAAGGATATAACTCATTAATGATATGTACCCATTGATTCTTGGAGGATATAACTTATTAATGATATGTACCCATTGATTCTTGAAGGATATAACTCATTAATGATATGTACCCATTGATTCTTGAAGGATATAACTCATTAATGATATGTACCCATTGATTCTTGGAGGATATAACATTTACATTACATTTAAATCATTTAGCAGACGCTCTTATCCAGAGCGACTTACAAATTGGTGCATTCACCTTATGACATCCAGTGGAACAGCCACTTTACAATAGTGCATCTAAATCTTTTAAGGGGGGATTACTTTATCCTATCCTAGGTATTCCTTAAAGAGGTGGGGTTTCAGGTGTCTCCGGAAGGTGGTGATTGACTCCGCTGTCCTGGCGTCGTGAGGGAGTGTGTTCCACCATTGGGGAGCCAGAGCAGCGAACAGTTTTGACTGGGCTGAGCGGGAACTGTACTTCCTCAGTGGTAGGGAGGCGAGCAGGCCAGAGGTGGATGAACGCAGTGCCCTTGTTTGGGTGTAGGGACTGATCAGAGCCTGGAGGTACTGAGGTGCCGTTCCCCTCACAGCTCCGTAGGCAAGCACCATGGTCTTGTAGCGGATGCGAGCTTCAACTGGAAGCCAGTGGAGAGAGCGGAGGAGCGGGGTGACGTGAGAGAACTTGGGAAGGTTGAACACCAGACGGGCTGCGGCGTTCTGGATGAGTTGTAGGGGTTTAATGGCACAGGCAGGGAGCCCAGCCAACAGCGAGTTGCAGTAATCCAGACGGGAGATGACAAGTGCCTGGATTAGGACCTGCGCCGCTTCCTGTGTGAGGCAGGGTCGTACTCTGCGGATGTTGTAGAGCATGAACCTACAGGAACGGGCTACCGCCTTGATGTTAGTTGAGAACGACAGGGTGTTGTCCAGGATCACGCCAAGGTTCTTAGCGCTCTGGGAGGAGGACACAATGGAGTTGTCAACCGTGATGGCGAGATCATGGAACGGGCAGTCCTTCCCCGGGAGGAAGAGCAGCTCCGTCTTGCCGAGGTTCAGCTTGAGGTGGTGATCCGTCATCCACACTGATATGTCTGCCAGACATGCAGAGATGCGATTCACCACCTGGTCATCAGAAGGAGGAAAGGAGAAGATTAATTGTGATATATATATATAACTCATTAATGATATGTACCCATTGATTATTGAAGGATATAACTCATTAATGATGTGTACCCATTGATTATTGAAGGATATAACTCATTAATGATATGTACCCATTGATTCTTGGAGGATATAACTCATTAATGATATGTACCCATTGATTATTGGAGGATATAACTCATTAATGATATGTACCCATTGATTATTGAAGGATATAACTCATTAATGATATGTACCCATTGATTCTTGAAGGATATAACTCATTAATGATATGTACCCATTGATTCTTGAAGGATATAACTCATTAATGATATGTACCCATTGATTCTTGGAGGATATGACTCATTAATGATATGTACCCATTGATTCTTGGAGGATATAACTCATTAATGATATGTACCCATTGATTCTTGAAGGATATAACTAAATAATGATATGTACCCATTGATTCTTGAAGGATATAACTCATTAATGATATGTACCCATTGATTCTTGAAGGATATAACTCATTAATGATATGTACCCATTGATTCTTGAAGGATATAACTCAATAATGATATGTACCCATTGATTCTTGAAGGATATAACTCATTAATGATATGTACCCATTGATTATTGAAGGATATAACTCATTAATGATATGTACCCATTGATTATTGAAGGATATAACTCATTAATGATATGTACCCATTGATTCTTGAAGGATATAACTCATTAATGATATGTACCCATTGATTATTTAAGGATATAACTCATTAATGATATGTACCCATTGATTCTTGAAGGATATAACTCATGAATGATATGTACCCATTGATTCTTGGAGGATATAACTCATTAATGATATGTACCCATTGATTATTGAAGGATATAACCCATTAATGATATGTACCCATTGATTATTGAAGGCTATAACTCATTAATGATATGTACCCATTGATTTTTGAAGGATATAACTCATTAATGATATGTACCCATTGATTCTTGAAGGATATAACTCATTAATGATATGTACCCATTGATTATTGGAGGATATAACTTATTAATGATATGTACCCATTGATTATTGAAGGATATAACTCATTAATGATATGTACCCATTGATTATTGAAGGATATAACTCATTAATGATATGTACCCATTGATTATTGGAGGATATAACTCATTAATGATATGTACCCATTGATTCTTGGAGGATATAACTCATTAATGATATGTACCCATTGATTCTTGAAGGATATAACTCATTAATGATATGTACCCATTGATTATTGAAGGATATAACTCATTAATGATATGTACCCATTGATTATTGAAGGATATAAATGATTAATAAGTGTGGTGCTGTAAAGAGCAAACCATCTTACCACACCCTTCCAGAACCCCAGCTGTGCTCTATTAGCCTCCTAACTGGGAACATTCTGGAAGGGCGTGGTAAGACGGTTTGCCCTTTACAGCACCACAATGCCTCATGAGTTAGTTCAACTGTCATACTCCATCAGAACCCAAAATATAAGCTTGTTTTACTCCAATAGTTGTAAACAAAGTCAATGTAAACAAACACCGTATAGCCTCAACATATTTTTGATATCATGGATGGACAGTTCCTTTTTGTTATTGCTTTTTACAGTTGCAGTGGTTCACTTTGTTATTGTTTCAACTGTGAATATCTTCAGCAATGTTACTTTTTAAAAACTGCATTCACATTATGCTCAGACATATCCAAGCCTTTTTTCCTTGGAGGATGTTGTTTGTGCTACATATCCTCTCGGCCGATGGATCAGGACCTCTGATGAGGAGGACAAACAAAAGTCACCATTGAAATTCGCAGCAAAGCCTGAAAGAAGTGTTCCTCCTACCCCAAAATAGATGTGGAATCCATGCCAATTAGAGACTCCATTCCAGTCAGGGTCATCAAGAGGAGGAGGGGGAGGGAGAGTGGGAGGAGGGGGGGATGGAGGGAGAAGGACGGAGGGGGAGGTGTCTGACCAAAGTGGAGCAGATGTCACTTGGTCAACACTTCCTGTTTTGTTGGCCTTTTTATTTTGAGACGGCTAATTTGGAGGGCCAGCCAGTCGCTGAGTCTTTGGCTCTATGTGTGGAGTTGGGCCTGAGATTTACACTGAGTCTTTGGCTCTATGTGTGGAGTTGGGCCTGAGATTTACACTGAGTCTTTGGCTCTATGTGTGGAGTTGGGCCTGAGATTTACACTGAGTCTTTGGCTCTATGTGTGGAGTTGGGCCTGAGATTTACACTGAGTCTTTGGCTCTATGTGTGGAGTTGGGCCTGAGATTTACACTGAGTCTTTGGCTCTGTGTGTGGAGTTGGGCCTGAGATTTACACTGAGTCTTTGGCTCTATGTGTGGAGTTGGGCCTGAGATTTACACTGAGTCTTTGGCTCTATGTGTGGAGTTGGGCCTGAGATTTACACTGAGTCTTTGGCTCTATGTGTGGAGTTGGGCCTGAGATTTACACTGAGTCTTTGGCTCTATGTGTGGAGTTGGGCCTGAGATTTACACTGAGTCTTTGGCTCTGTGTGTGGAGTTGGGCCTGAGATTTACACTGAGTCTTTGGCTCTGTGTGTGGAGTTGGGCCTGAGATTTACACTGAGTCTTTGGCTCTATGTGTGGAGTTGGGCCTGAGATTTACACTGAGTCTTTGGCTCTATGTGTGGAGTTGGGCCTGAGATTTACACTGAGTCTTTGGCTCTATGTGTGGAGTTGGGCCTGAGATTTACACTGAGTCTTTGGCTCTATGTGTGGAGTTGGGCCTGAGATTTACACTGAGTCTTTGGCTCCCATTGTTCCCGTTTCCCTTTCCTCCTAGCAGACCTGACCACAGAGGACATCACCTGACCACAGAGGACATCACTCAGCGTCAGCTCAGTGTGTCTGTCTGCCTGCCTCCATCGCCACAGACTTGCCACAACTATCTTTTTTACCAGACTTGACTTGTTTTGTAACCCCAAAATAAGGACACAAATCAGCAGTTCACACATGTTAGTTTCTTTCCCTGGATGTGTGTACTTACTCAGTTTCTTTCCCTGGATGTGTGTACTTACTCAGTTTCGTTCCTTGGATGTGTGTACTTACTCAGTTTCTTTCCCTGGATGTGTGTATTTACTCAGTTTCTTTCCCTGGATGTGTGTACTTACTCAGTTTCTTTCCCTGGATGTGTGTACTTACTCAGTTTCTTTCCCTGGATGTGTGTATTTACTCAGTTTCTTTCCCTGGATGTGTGTACTTACTCAGTTTCTTTCCCTGGATGTGTGTATTTACTCAGTTTCTTTCCCTTGATGTGTGTACTTACTCAGTTTCGTTCCTTGGATGTGTGTACTTACTCAGTTTCTTTCCCTGGATGTGTGTATTTACTCGGTTTCTTTCCCTGGATGTGTGTACTTACTCAGTTTCTTTCCCTGGATGTGTGTATTTACTCAGTTTCTTTCCCTTGATGTGTGTACTTACTCAGTTTCTTTCCCTGGATGTGTGTATTTACTCAGTTTCTTTCCCTTGATGTGTGTATTTACTCAGTTTCTTTCCCTGGATGTGTGTATTTACTCAGTTTCTTTCCCTGGATGTGTGTATTTACTCAGTTTCTTTCCCTGGATGTGTGTATTTACTCAGTTTCTTTCCCTGGATGTGTGTACTTACTCAGTTTCTTTCCCTGGATGTGTGTACTTACTCAGTTTCTTTCCCTGGATGTGTGTATTTACTCAGTTTCTTTCCCTGGATGTGTGTACTTACTCAGTTTCTTTCCCTGGATGTGTGTATTTACTCAGTTTCTTTCCCTTGATGTGTGTACTTACTCAGTTTCGTTCCTTGGATGTGTGTACTTACTCAGTTTCTTTCCCTGGATGTGTGTATTTACTCAGTTTCTTTCCCTGGATGTGTGTACTTACTCAGTTTCTTTCCCTGGATGTGTGTATTTACTCAGTTTCTTTCCCTTGATGTGTGTACTTACTCAGTTTCTTTCCCTGGATGTGTGTACTTACTCAGTTTCTTTCCCTGGATGTGTGTATTTACTCAGTTTCTTTCCCTGGATGTGTGTATTTACTCAGTTTCTTTCCCTGGATGTGTGTATTTACTCAGTTTCTTTCCCTGGATGTGTGTATTTACTCAGTTTCTTTCCTTGGATGTGTGTACTTACTCAGTTTCTTTCCCTGGATGTGTGTATTTACTCAGTTTCTTTCCCTGGATGTGTGTATTTACTCAGTTTCTTTCCCTGGATGTGTGTACTTACTCCGTTTCTTTCCCTGGATGTGTGTATTTACTCAGTTTCTTTCCCTTGATGTGTGTACTTACTCAGTTTCTTTCCCTGGATGTGTGTACTTACTCAGTTTCTTTCCCTGGATGTGTGTACTTACTCAGTTTCTTTCCCTGGATGTGTGTACTTACTCAGTTTCTTTCCCTGGATGTGTGTACTTACTCAGTTTCTTTCCCTGGATGTGTGTACTTACTCCGTTTCTTTCCCTGGATGTGTGTATTTACTCAGTTTCTTTCCCTGGATGTGTGTATTTACTCAGTTTCTTTCCCTGGATGTGTGTATTTACTCAGTTTCTTTCCTTGGATGTGTGTACTTACTCAGTTTCTTTCCCTGGATGTGTGTACTTACTCAGTTTCTTTCCCTGGATGTGTGTATTTACTCAGTTTCTTTCCTTGGATGTGTGTACTTACTCAGTTTCTTTCCCTGGATGTGTGTATTTACTCAGTTTCTTTCCCTGGATGTGTGTATTTACTCAGTTTCTTTCCCTGGATGTGTGTATTTACTCAGTTTCTTTCCCTGGATGTGTGTATTTACTCAGTTTCTTTCCTTGGATGTGTGTACTTACTCAGTTTCTTTCCCTGGATGTGTGTATTTACTCAGTTTCTTTCCCTGGATGTGTGTATTTACTCAGTTTCTTTCCCTGGATGTGTGTACTTACTCAGTTTCTTTCCCTGGATGTGTGTATTTACTCAGTTTCTTTCCCTGGATGTGTGTATTTACTCAGTTTCTTTCCCTGGATGTGTGTATTTACTCAGTTTCTTTCCCTGGATGTGTGTATTTACTCAGTTTCTTTCCCTGGATGTGTGTATTTACTCAGTTTCTTTCCCTGGATGTGTGTATTTACTCAGTTTCTTTCCCTGGATGTGTGTACTTACTCAGTTTCTTTTCCTGGATGTGTGTATTTACTCAGTTTCTTTCCCTGGATGTGTGTACTTACTCAGTTTCTTTCCCTGGATGTGTGTACTTACTCAGTTTCTTTCCCTGGATGTGTGTATTTACTCAGTTTCTTTCCCTGGATGTGTGTACTTACTCAGTTTCTTTCCCTGGATGTGTGTACTTACTCAGTTTCTTTCCCTGGATGTGTGTACTTACTCCAGGTTTGTACTACAGTTATGATGGTGTACAAATCATTTATTCATTCAAGATGAACATGTCAACTCATGAGTGGTGATAGAGGTAAAGTGGTTCAAGTTACAGAAAGACTTTCTCTTTCTTTCTCAATCAGTCGTTCTGTGTTCTGCCTAATAATCTTGAGGGATAGAGGTTCCTGTACACACTGGTCATACTGGTAGAACCGATCTAGGGCGAAGAACGATAGAGTTCTGGGAAGGAGATGAGGAGGAGAGACTGATTGTTCAGTGTCCAGTGGGACTCATCCTAGCCCTGAACCGGGCTTCAACAGACACATCTGATCTTCATCATCACACCATGACTTGTTGGCTCTGAGGAACAGTTTTTCCATCCGCCAGTTTCTGATTTCAGACACTCATTGTCAAGATGCACAGTTGACCTGTGAGCAGGGCTGACCGTATTACCGCCACACTGGCAGTCATGTATCACTAACATTGAGTGGCTGCTGCCAACATACTGACTCAAATCTCTAGCCACTTTAATAATTAAAAATGGGATGTAATAAATGTATCACTAGCCTCTTTAAACAATGCCACTTTATATAATGTTTACATACCCTACATTACTCATCTCATATGTCTATACTGTACTCTATACCATCTACTGCATCTTGCCTATGCCGTTCGGCCATCGCTCATCCATATATTTCTATATGATTTCCTTTACACTTGTGTGTATAAGGTAGTTGTGAAATTGTTAGGTTAGATTACTTGTTAGATATTACTGCACTGTCGGAACTAGAAGCACAAGCATTTCACTACACTCGTATTAACATCTGCTAACCATGTGTATGTGACAAATAAAATTAGAAAATAGAAAACCCTTTTGCAATTATGTTCGCACAGCTGAGAACTCTCTTCACTGTTGATGTTGAGACAGGTGTTTTGCGGGTACTATTTAATGAAGCTGTCAGTTGAGGACTTGTGATGCTTCTGTTTCTCAAACTAGACCCTCTAATGTATTTATCCACTTGCTCAGTTGTGCACAGTTTTCAGCTGTGCTAACATAATTACAAAAGGGTTTTCTAATGATCAATTAGCCTTTTAAAATGATAAACTGGATTAGCTAACACAATGTGCCATTGGAACACAGGAGTGAAGGTTGCTGATAATGGGCCTCTGTACGCCTATGTAGATATTCCATAAAAAATCTGCCGTTTCCAGCTACAATAGTCATTTACAACATTAACAATGTCTACACTGTATTTCTGATCAATATGATGTTATTTTAATGGACAAAACCTTTGTTTTTCTTTCAAAAACCAAGGACATTTGTAAGTGACCCCCAGCTTCTGAACGGTAGCGTATCTCTTGAATTCCAAGGCATTCTAAGGTTGGTATCATTCTAAAGTTTCTAGCTTATTGGACCTGTTTGAAAGTATCACTTTTCTGCTCGACACAGACAATCCACCTGCACACCTGCTCTGCAATGGGGCAAATTGCCTTTCTATTTTATTCAGCTCAGTTCAATTATATGTTTCTTACTATAAAATCATATAAGATAGAGGCAAGGGATTTCTATATTTTCTGCTAAAGGAACAAGCCTACAGCCTTCGGCATTGAGCATTGACAGATAACATACAGTAGACCAACTCATATTCTGTTCTTCTGAAATACATTTGATTCATAATGTTTCTTTAGACCCGGCTAAACTAAATAATGGATTTATTGTGATGGTGTGTATTCAATTGATTTATTAGACTTTTAAAAACAAAACATTTATTTGTTCCAAAGGCACACATCAGTGGCCTGGAGATGCTAAACGTGTTTATGTTAATTAACGGTCAATTACCGTGAGAGAGGCAAACTTTTGCATGACAATAACCAGATGACAATGTCATGACTGCCACAGCTGTACCTGTGGGAGGGTCAGACAAACAGGGTCTCTTTCTCACAGCACCCACACACTCACCCCCTTTCCCAGTAGGATCCATTACTGTGGAAACTAAAGGCGAGTCTTAAGTGCCTTTCCTGTGAGAAACAAAATAGTTGTGTAGGTAAATGTGGTCCTTCTCTTTGTGTGTTCTAAATATAGTTGGCAGTGGGAGAGAGATGGAAACAGGAATGACCCTGGTGTTTTCTGCTGATGAGTGGCCCCCTCTGTTTCCTTGTATGAGTCGCTGCTGTTACGTTCCTGGAATAATCCATGTGTTCTTCCGACTCCCGAATCTCACACTATTCGCTATATAGTACACTACTTTTGACTAGGGCCCATAGGGCTGTGGTCAAAAGTAGTGCACTATATAGCGAATAGGGTGCCATTTGAACGCATCCACAGAGCCTGTTGACTCCTCGTCAAGAAGGATTTAAATCATTCCAAACATTGATGGCGTTCATGCAGACCCTGCCAAGTCCTTCTCTTCCTCCACTCCAGCCTCCTAATATGGAGGCCCTAAACCCAGGGCTGTGTCAGAACATGTTAGGGCACAGGTGTTACAGCTGCGTTTACACGCAAACAACAACTGGACGTTGACAGACAAAAATGTCTGTCAGAATGGTCTCCCCCCCACCACATTCCTACACAGAAACACACTATGGCGTTAGCACTCATGCAAACACACACACACACCTCATCAGCTCGTTTTCATTCGTACAATAGGGTTGTGAAAAGCACATTTTTCATTCTACTGATAAACACACTGTTTTATTGTTTGTTCATTAGCAGTGGGGAGGGATTGATGTAGTCTAACAGTAATAGTCTAGTGAACAATGGACTGTTTGTTTAATGAGACAGTATACGTTGATGCTGTGCACTGTGAGGGCCTGTAAACAGCCCTTTGATTTCCATGGACGTCTGAACTAAAGCAAGAGTTACATCATCCGTTTTCCCCATTCAGGGGTTGAGAAGCACACAGCTGGATATAGCGGTGTGTATGAAGGAGGCTTTCCTCCTCAAACACAGTGCGCACTACACTAAACACTAACGCTGAGATTTGCCAGGGACCTCACGAAACGATATTATCACAATGCTTAGGTGGCGATTACAATATATAGTGCTATTCTCACAATTCAACAGCAGTGTTAATGGAATCTACGGTCTCTCACCCTCAGGCACGACACACAACCTCTTTAACCCAGCTGTGAGGTGAAGTTCTGCTGCCTGCAGATCTTTACACGAGACAGAAACACTGTGTTTATACAGTATTTTCCTCTTTCCCCTTTTTTTTACTGGTGCTGCTCATGATTTGGACACAAGCCAAGTCAACTTCCATGAGTGACATGTACATCATTTGACCTGTCATGAAGTTATAAACTCTCTACCCAAGACTGGCTGGGAAATGTCATGTAGTTTTAAACTCTCTACCCAAGACTGGCTGAGAAATGTCATGTAGTTATAAACTCTCTACCCAAGACTGGCTGGGAAATGTCATGTAGTTATAAACTCTCTACCCAAGACTGGCTGGGAAATGTCATGTAGTTATAAACTCTCTACCCAAGACTGGCTGGGAAATGTCATGTAGTTATAAACTCTCTACCCAAGACTGGCTGGGAAATGTCATGTAGTTATAAACTCTCTACCCAAGACTGGCTGGGAAATGTCATGTAGTTATAAACTCTCTACCCAAGACTGGCTGGGAAATGTCATGTAGTTATAAACTCTCTACCCAAGACTGGCTGGGAAATGTCATGTAGTTATAAACTCTCTACCCAAGACTGGCTGGGAAATGTCATGTAGTTATAAACTCTCTACCCAAGACTGGCTGGGAAATGTCATGTAGTTATAAACTCTCTACCCAAGACTGGCTGGGAAATGTCATGTAGTTATAAAATCTCTACCCAAGACTGGCTGGGAAATTTCATGTAGTTATAAACTCTCTACCCAAGACTGGCTGAGAAATGTCATGGAGTTATAAACTCTCTACCCAAGACTGGCTGGGAAATGTCATGGAGTTATAAACTCTCTACCCAAGACTGGCTGGGAAATGTCATGGAGTTATAAACTCTCTACCCAAGACTGGCTGGGAAATGTCATGTAGTTATAAAATCTCTACCCAAGACTGGCTGGGAAATGTCATGTAGTTATAAACTCTCTACCCAAGACTGGCTGGGAAATGTCATGTAGTTATAAAATCTCTACCCAAGACTGGCTGGGAAATGTCATGTAGTTATAAACTCTCTACCCAAGACTGGCTGGGAAATGTCATGGAGTTATAAACTCTCTACCCAAGACTGGCTGGGAAATGTCATGTAGTTATAAACTCTCTACCCAAGACTGGCTGGGAAATGTCATGGAGTTATAAACTCTCTACCCAAGACTGGCTGGGAAATGTCATGGAGTTATAAACTCTCTACCCAAGACTGGCTGGGAAATGTCATGGAGTTATAAACTCTCTACCCAAGACTGGCTGGGAAATGTCATGGAGTTATAAACTCTCTACCCAAGACTGGCTGGGAAATGTCATGTAGTTATAAAATCTCTACCCAAGACTGGCTGAGAAATGTCATGGAGTTATAAACTCTCTACCCAAGACTGGCTGGGAAATGTCATGTCAAGTCTTTGTGTTTCATTTTTTGGTCTGTGTGTGTGTGTGTGTGTGTGTGTGTGTGTGTGTGTGTGTGTGTGTGTGTGTGTGTGTGTGTGTGTGTGTGGGTGGGTGGGTGGGTGTGGGTGTGTGGGTGGGTGGGTGGGTGGGTGTGTGGGTGGGTGGGTGGGTGGGTGGGTGGGTGGGTGGGTGGGTGGGTGGGTGGGTGGGTGGGTGTGTGTGTGTGTGTGTGTGTGTGTGTGTGGGTGGGTGGGTGGGTGTGTGTGGGTGGGTGGGTGGGTGGGTGGTGTGTGTGGGTGGGTGTGGGTGGGTGGGTGGGTGGGTGGGTGGGTGGGTGGGTGTGTGTGGGTGGGTGGGTGGGTGGGTGGGTGGGTGTGTGGGTGGGTGGGTGGGTGGGTGGGTGGGTGGGTGTGGGTGGGTGGGTGGGTGGGTGTGGGTGTGTGCACGTGTCAGTACTGTGTAGGAAGACATGCATCTCTTTCCCAAACCCTTCCTGGATCCTGTTGAACGTGGTGAGGCATCTTCCCACTGATTCCCCCATGCAATGCAAATGTCCCAGAGCAGCATGCAAAGCCATAAACATCTGCCATTTATGTCACTGAAGAATGTAGAGTTAGGAGAGGAGTGCAGCCCAGTGGAGGAACATCGAGCCCTGGGAGTTAAGTGCGACTGCTGTACTGTAAGAATACACTTGATCTGAAGTCCAGAGGTTGGTAGTAAGGAATTGATTTTCTGAGAAACTCAACACTCTCCCTCCCATCCCCTCCCTCCCCTCCCACTATCAGAGTCCTCGGTGTCGGCGCCCCTGGGGTCAGTCCCCATGGACCTGCGTGTGACGGAGCGTGTGATGCGGCCGGGTTCGGACACAGCCCTGCTGACCCCCCTGCACCCCCCGCTGCTCCTCAGCCCCTTCTCCCCCCAGCCCTGCACCCCTTTCTCACAGCAGCAGCTGCACCAGCACATACGGGTACGTTCTGTATGGCTATGCCCAGTCCCCGCACAGTCCCAGCACACAGTCCCCAAACACTCACACACTGCCAATCCATGCATTTCATTACATGTACTGTGTTTAATGTTTAAAACCTGTAATGTTTACATTTGTGCAAATCATATTAGTAATGACTTTCATGCTCCATTCGAGCTCATTAGTCCAAGTCTTTTTGTCAACCATATGTCACACATTCCCAGTTCAGAGAGGCACTTTTTCCTGTTTCCACACATACTTTACTGAGTGTCTCATTGTATTTCAGTTCAACATGGAACAACGGAGACGTGAGCAGGAGCAGGAGAAACAGCAAGAGCTGCAGCAGCTGTGGCACAAGGACAAGAGCCAACAGAGTGAGTTTCACTGTGTGTGTGTTTAGTTGTACTATCCTTGTGGGGACCAGAAGTCCTCACAAAGACTGTAAAACAAGGGACAATTCGGACAAGTGTGGACATTTCGCTGGTCCCCACAAGGATAAAGGCTTTTTTAGGCATATTTAAAGTTAGGGTTAGTGGTTAAGGGTAGGTTAGGTGTGGGAAAAATTTGATTTTCAATGGGAATCAAATGTTTGGTCCCCACAAGGATAGAAAAACATACATGATTGTGTGTGTGTGTGCTTGTACACTGTAGTATTGTTGCCCTGATTTGAAAATGTTCTGCACAATCTGGTGTAAAGAGATAGATCCATCAATGTCACTTCCACAAGATAAACATCCTGCACACACACACACAAACACAGATCCACACACACACACACACAAACACAGATCCACACACACACACACACACACAGATCCACACACACACACACACACACATAAACACAGATCCACACACACACACATAAACACAGATCCACACACACACACACACACACACACACACATAAACACAGATCCACACACACACACACACACACACAAACACAGATCCACACACACACACACACACACACACATAAACACAGATCACACACACACACACACACACACACATACATAAACACAGATCCACACACACCTCTGCAAATGTACATTTTCACCCCAACTAACTTAAGAAGCCTTGTGCTGAAGAAAACATGTAGACCCACCCATTTGAGAGGCCTTTTCCCAGCAAACTGAGTCATCATCAATTGCACCTATACAAAAATAATACCAAATCTCTTACAACAAGCAGAGGAAAACAGTAATGTTGTGCTCTGTCTTTGTGTGGGCATAAATACGTCTGTGTGGTCTCTGAGCATTCCTCCAGTCAGACAGTATCTGGTAGGGCCCTGGAGGGGAGGGGAGAGGATGAGCTGATTAATGATGTTTTGACCTCTGCCCTGTGGGTCCCAAACCTGGTTCTCTGTGAGTGGCTGTCAATGGACCATTGTGGCTCTGAGCTGCTTATCTCTGTGTTTTGTGGGCTGGAGCTGAGGCATGCTAGACATCACGTGTTACCTGGTCCTCACACAGAGCACACTGTTCCCGTTGCCTTACACACACACACACACACACACACACTGGGAAGGTCAGGTCCATCTGTGGATAGAGGGAGAGACTGATAGAGGGCCATTCCCATTGTTTATTTTTATTTGTTTATTTCACCTTTATTTAACCAGGTAGGCCAGTTGAGAACAAGTTCTCATTTACAACTGTGACCTGGCCAAGATAAAGCAAAGCAGTGCGACAACAAACACAGAGTTACACATGGAATAAACAAACATACAGTCAATAACACAGTAGAAAAAGTCAATATACAGTGATTGCAAATGAGTTAGGATAAGCGAGTTAAGGCAATAAATAGGCCATGGTGGAGAAGTAATTACAATATAGCAATTAAACACTGTAATGATAGAAGTAGAGATACTGGGGTGCAAAGGAGCAAGATAAATAATTAAATACTACATGGGGATGAGGTACAGTGCCTTGCGAAAGTATTCGGACCCCTTGAACTTTCCGACCTTTTGCCACATTTCAGGCTTCAAACATAAAGATATAAAACTGTATTTTTTTGTGAAGAATCAACAAGTGGGACACAATCATGAAGTGGAACGACATTTATTGGATATTTCAAACTTTTTTAACAAATCAAAAACTGAAAAATTGGGCGTGCAAAATTATTCAGCCCCCTTAAGTTAATACTTTGTAGCGCCACCTTTTGCTGCGATTACAGCTGTAAGTCGCTTGGGGTATGTCTCTATCAGTTTTGCACATCGAGACACTGAATTTTTTTCCCATTCCTCCTTGCAAAACAGCTCGAGCTCAGTGAGGTTGGATGGAGAGCATTTGTGAACAGCAACTTTCAGTTCTTTCTACAGTCTCGATTGGATTCAGGTCTGGACTTTGTTGCCAAAAAGTTCAATTTTGGTTTCATCTGACCAGAGCACCTTCTTCCACATGTTTGGTGTGTCTCCCAGGTGGCTTGTGGCAAACTTTAAACAACACTTTTTATGGATATCTTTAAGAAATGGCTTTCTTCTTGCCACTCTTCCATAAAGGCTGGATGTCATAAGGTGAATGCACCAATTTGTAAGTCGCTCTGGATAAGAGCATCTGCTAAATGACTTAAATGTAAATGTAAAGGCCAGATTTGTGCAATATACGACTGATTGTTGTCCTATGGACAGAGTCTCCCACCTCAGCTGTAGATCTCTGCAGTTCATCCAGAGTGATCATGGGCCTCTTGGCTGCATCTCTGATCAGTCTTCTCCTTGTATGAGCTGAAAGTTTAGAGGGACGGTCAGGTCTTGGTAGATTTGCAGTGGTCTGATACTCCTTCCATTTCAATATTATCGCTTGCACAGTGCTCCTTGGGATGTTTAAAGCTTGGGAAATCTTTTTGTATCCAAATCCGGCTTTAAACTTCTTCACAACAGTATCTCAGACCTGCCTGGTGTGTTCCTTGTTCTTCATGATGCTCTCTGTGCTTTTAACGGACCTCTGAGACTATCACAGTGCAGGTGCATTTATACGGAGACTTGATTACAAACAGGTGGATTGTATTTATCATCATTAGTCATTTAGGTCAACATTGGATCATTCAGAGATCCTCACTGAACTTCTGGAGAGAGTTTGCTGCACTGAAAGTAAAGGGGCTGAATAATTTTGCACACCCAATTTTTCAGTTTTTGATTTGTTAAAAAAGTTTGAAATATCCAGTAAATGTCGTTCCACTTCACAATTGTGTCCCACTTGTTGTTGATTCCTCACAAAAAAATACAGTTTTATATCTTTATGTTTGAAGCCTGAAATGTGGCCAAAGGTCGCAAAGTTCAAGGGGGCCGAATACTTTCGCAAGGCACTGTAGTTGTGACAGGAGTGTCATACTGTATATAGTCTATCTTCAGTTACCAATCCCTGCAGAGTGATTGGTCTGATGGTCTCTATATCTGTGTTGATTGACAGGTGCTGTGGCCAGTTCCCTGGTGAAGCAGAAACTCCAGGAGGTGATTCTGAAGAAGCAAAAACAACAAGCCCTGGGAAGAACCAGCTCCAACCCTCTCAGTGGTCCCCCTGTGGGCTACAGGTGAGAACTCTTTACACCTTCAGTAGCATGTGGGCTACAGGTGAGAACTCTTTACACCTTCAGTAGCATGTGGGCTACAGGTGAGAACTCTTTACACCTTCAGTAGCATGTGGGCTACAGGTGAGAACTCTTTACACCTTCAGGAGCATGTGGGCTACAGGTGAGAACTCTTTACACCTTCAGTAGCATGTGGGCTACAGGTGAGAACTCTTTACACCTTCAGTAGCATGTGGGCTACAGGTGAGAACTCTTTACACCTTCAGTAGCATGTGGGCTACAGGTGAGAACTCTTTACACCTTCAGTAGCATGTGGGCTACAGGTGAGAACTCTTTACACCTTCAGTAGCATGTGGGCTACAGGTGAGAACTCTTTACACCTTCAGTAGCATGTGGGCTACAGGTGAGAACTCTTTACACCTTCAGTAGCATGTGGGCTACAGGTGAGAACTCTTTACACCTTCAGTAGCATGTGGGCTACAGGTGAGAACTCTTTACACCTTCAGTAGCATGTGGGCTACAGGTGAGAACTCTTTATACCTTCAGTAGCATGTGGGCTACAGGTGAGAACTCTTTACACCTTCAGTAGCATGTGGGCTACAGGTGAGAACTCTTTACACCTTCAGTAGCATGTGGGCTACAGGTGAGAACTCTTTACACCTTCAGGAGCATGTGGGCTACAGGTGAGAACTCTTTACACCTTCAGGAGCATGTGGGCTACAGGTGAGAACTCTTTACACCTTCAGGAGCATGTGGGCTACAGGTGAGAATTCTTTACACCTTCAGTAGCATGTGGGCTACAGGTGAGAACTCTTTACACCTTCAGGAGCATGTGGGCTACAGGTGAGAACTCTTTACACCTTCAGTAGCATGTGGGCTACAGGTGAGAACTCTTTACACCTTCAGTAGCATGTGGGCTACAGGTGAGAACTCTTTACACCTTCAGTAGCATGTGGGCTACAGGTGAGAACTCTTTACACCTTCAGTAGCATGTGGGCTACAGGTGAGAACTCTTTACACCTTCAGGAGCATGTGGGCTACAGGTGAGAACTCTTTACACCTTCAGGAGCATGTGGGCTACAGGTGAGAATTATTTACACCTTCAGTAGCATGTGGGCTACAGGTGAGAACTCTTTACACCTTCAGTAGCATGTGGGCTACAGGTGAGAACTCTTTACACCTTCAGTAGCATGTGGGCTACAGGTGAGAACTCTTTACACCTTCAGTAGCATGTGGGCTACAGGTGAGAACTCTTTACACCTTCAGTAGCATGTGGGCTACAGGTGAGAACTCTTTACACCTTCAGGAGCATGTGGGCTACAGGTGAGAACTCTTTACACCTTCAGTAGCATGTGGGCTACAGGTGAGAACTCTTTACACCTTCAGTAGCATGTGGGCTACAGGTGAGAACTCTTTACACCTTCAGTAGCATGTGGGCTACAGGTGAGAACTCTTTACACCTTCAGTAGCATGTGGGCTACAGGTGAGAACTCTTTACACCTTCAGGAGCATGTGGGCTACAGGTGAGAACTCTTTACACCTTCAGTAGCATGTGGGCTACAGGTGAGAACTCTTTACACCTTCAGTAGCATGTGGGCTACAGGTGAGAACTCTTTACACCTTCAGTAGCATGTGGGCTACAGGTGAGAACTCTTTACACCTTCAGTAGCATGTGGGCTACAGGTGAGAACTCTTTACACCTTCAGGAGCATGTGGGCTACAGGTGAGAACTCTTTACACCTTCAGGAGCATGTGGGCTACAGGTGAGAATTATTTACACCTTCAGTAGCATGTGGGCTACAGGTGAGAACTCTTTACACCTTCAGTAGCATGTGGGCTACAGGTGAGAACTCTTTACACCTTCAGTAGCATGTGGGCTACAGGTGAGAACTCTTTGCACCTTCAGTAGCATGTGGGCTACAGGTGAGAACTCTTTACACCTTCAGTAGCATGTGGGCTACAGGTGGGAACTCTTTACACCTTCAGGAGCATGTGGGCTACAGGTGAGAACTCTTTACACCTTCAGTAGCATGTGGGCTACAGGTGAGAACTCTTTACACCTTCAGTAGCATGTGGGCTACAGGTGAGAACTCTTTACACCTTCAGTAGCATGTGGGCTACAGGTGAGAACTCTTTACACCTTCAGTAGCATGTGGGCTACAGGTGAGAACTCTTTACACCTTCAGTAGCATGTGGGCTACAGGTGAGAACTCTTTACACCTTCAGTAGCATGTGAGCTACAGGTTGAGAACTCTTTACACCTTCAGAAGCATGTGGGCTACAGGTGAGAACTCTTTACACCTTCAGAAGCATGCTTTCATTTTTTACCATTGCATTATGTGTCAGTATGTGTGTTGTGCTGAGTCATTTCACCTTGATTTCAGGTTCCAATTGATTATCCGACAGACTGTGATGAGTGTCTGTGTTTTGTTTCTGTAGGGAGCTGGCTCCAGACCCCAGTGGACCGCCCCAGCCTCTAGTGTCCTCCCCCGCACAGGGTTCTAGCGACGGCTCAGATGACACTCCTCTACGCAGGGCAGGTGAGGCACACACACACAAAACACACACACACACACACACACACACACACACACACACACACACACACACACACACACACACACACACACACACACACACACCACACACTAAACCAGGTGTTTGCCATGCAAATGTTCAGTTCTCACATGCCTTGTGCCTCAGGGCCTGATGCTATGAGGCTACACTCTACAATTAGCCCATAAGATCCTTGTTACAAAGCTGTAATGCTGTAAGCTGAAACACGGTTGCCTGCCCTTCACACAGCCCAGAGAGATGACTGACAGAGTATTCATTATAACACCGTTTTGACACACCGTTAATTAGCCTCGGGCACATCACTGTCATCCTGTTCATAATACCTGTTTGGAATCGGATCTAGACTTCACAATGCCTGTAGAACCTGTTTTAGAGAAGCTCACGGTAAATCTAAATGTTTCCTACATATGGTACATTCTGTACATCAGCAGAATTAAACTGCTGAGAATGTATGAATGGAGAGGAAATTCTATCTTTCAATGGTATTGATCCCGATTTCTACATTGTACTCAGCTACAAACTTTCTTTTGTATTGGATAGTTTTCGGAGAAATGTATACTAATGATGTTATGTCTGTCGTTGAGCAGCCTCAGAGCCCAACCTGAAGGTGAAACACAAGCTGAAGAAACACCTGAACACTCGTAAGAGTCCTCTGACACGCAAGGACAGTGCCCCGTCCCCCATCAAACACCGGGTGCCCGACACTCTGGGTAAGTACCTCACTCTCCCAAACACTGCTGCCCGCTAGACTCTGTGGTGCCAGGGCTAATAGAATGACTGGGACATGTTGTGTTATGAACTCTCTCTCTCTCCCTCCCTCTCCCTTTCTCTCTCTCCCTCCCTTTCTCCCTTTTTCTCTCTGCAGACTCGTCCCCCAGCAGCAGTAGCACACCAGTGTCTGGCTGCAGCTCGCCTAACGACAGTCTACCCAATGAGAACGGAGTGCTGCAATCTGTTGGCGGGCTGTCCCATGAGGTTATTATCCGATTGGTATTTACCCAGCCTCCCTTCCGCCACACACACATACACCTATACATATGCATGAAGTTTTGATTCTCCTCTCTAGTGTGTTTGTGTGGAGATGGGACCAGTAGTGCCTTAGTTTCTGGACTGTTTGTTCAGTGTGTTTCTCTAAGCTATGCAGTCTGGGTAATGAAATGATTAAAACAGTGATACTGGAGAAGGACATCTGTCTGTAGCCCTGTAGCTGAACACAACACCAGATCACCTAATCAAACCCTCTCCACCTTGTTGAACCCAACACCAGGTCACCTAATCAAACCCTCTCCACCTAGTTGAACACAACACCAGATCACCTAATCAAACTCTCTCCACCTAGTTGAACACAACACCAGGTCACCTAATCAAACTCTCTCCACCTAGTTGAACACAACACCAGATCACCTAATCAAACTCTCTCCACCTTGTTGAACACAACACCAGGTCACCAAATCAAACTCTCTCCACCTTGTTGAACATAACACCAGATCACCTAATCAAACCCTCTCCACCTAGTTGAACACAACACCAGGTCACCAAATCAAACCCTCTCCACCTAGTTGAACACAACACCAGATCACCTAATCAAACCCTCTCCACCTTGTTGAACACAACACCAGGTCACCAAATCAAACTCTCTCCACCTAGTTGAACACAACACCAGATCACCTAATCAAACCCTCTCCACCTAGTTGAACACAACACCAGGTCACCAAATCAAACCCTCTCCACCTAGTTGAACACAACACCAGATCACCTAATCAAACTCTCTCCACCTAGTTGAACACAACACCAGATCACCTAATCAAACTCTCTCCACCTTGTTGAACATAACACCAGATCACCTAATCAAACTCTCTCCACCTAGTTGAACACAACACCAGATCACCTAATCAAACTCTCCACCTAGTAGAACACAACACCAGATCACCTAATCAAACCCTCTGGTGTTGTGTTCAACAAGGTGGAGAGGGTTTGATTAGGTGATCTGGTGTTGTGTTCAACTAGGTGGAGAGAGTTTGATTAGGTGATCTGGTGTTGTGTTCAACAAGGTGGAGATCACCTAATCAAACTCTCTCCACCTAGTTGAACACAACACCAGATCACCTAATCAAACCCTCTCCACCTTGTTGAACACAACACCAGATCACCTAATCAAACTCTCTCCACCTAGTTGAACACAACACCAGATCACCTAATCAAACCCTCTCCACCTAGTTGAACACAACACCAGATCACCTAATCAAACTCTCTCCACCTAGTTGAACACAACACCAGATCACCTAATCAAACCCTCTCCACCTTGTTGAACACAACACCAGATCACCTAATCAAACTCTCTCCACCTAGTTGAACACAACACCAGATCACCTAATCAAACCCGCTCCACCTAGTTGAACACAACACCAGGTCACCTAATCAAACTCTCTCCACCTTGTTGAACACAACACCAGGTCACCTAATCAAACTCTCTCCACCTAGTTGAACACAACACCAGATCACCTAATCAAACCCGCTCCACCTAGTTGAACACAACACCAGATCACCTAATCAAACCCTCTCCACCTAGTTGAACACAACACCAGGTCACCTAATCAAACTCTCTCCACCTTGTTGAACACAACACCAGATCACCTAATCAAACTCTCTCCACCTAGTTGAACACAACACCAGATCACCTAATCAAACCCGCTCCACCTAGTTGAACACAACACCAGGTCACCTAATCAAACCCTCTCCACCTTGTTGAACACAACACCAGGTCACCTCATCAAACTCTCTCCACCTAGTTGAACACAACACCAGATCACCTAATCAAACCCTCTCCACCTAGTTGAACACAACACCAGATCACCTAATCAAACCCTCTCCACCTAATTGAACACAACGCCAGATCTGGTCACCGAATCAAACTCTCTCCACCTTGTTGAACACAACACCAGATCACCTAATCAAACCCTCTCCACCTAGTTGAACACAACGCCAGATCACCTAATCAAACCCTCTCCACCTAGTTGAACACAACACCAGATCACCTAATCAAACCCTCTCCACCTAGTTGAACACAACACCAGATCACCTAATCAAACCCTCTCCACCTAGTTGAACACAACGCCAGATCACCTAATCAAACCCTCTCCACCTTGTTGAACACAACACCAGATCACCTAATCAAACCCTCTCCACCTAGTTGAACACAACGCCAGATCTGGTCACCGAATCAAACCCTCTCCACCTTGTTGAACACAACACCAGGTCACCTCATCAAACTCTCTCCACCTAGTTGAACACAACACCAGGTCACCTCATCAAACTCTCTCCACCTAGTTGAACACAACACCAGATCACCTAATCAAACTCTCTCCACCTTGTTGAACATAACACCAGATCACCTAAACAAACTCTCTCCACCTAGTTGAACACAACACCAGATCACCTAATCAAACTCTCCACCTAGTAGAACACAACACCAGATCACCTAATCAAACCCTCTCCACCTTGTTGAACACAACACCAGATCACCTAATCAAACTCTCTCCACCTAGTTGAACACAACACCAGGTCACCTCATCAAACTCTCTCCACCTAGTTGAACACAACACCAGATCACCTAATCAAACTCTCTCCACCTTGTTGAACATAACACCAGATCACCTAATCAAACTCTCTCCACCTAGTTGAACACAACACCAGATCACCTAATCAAACTCTCTCCACCTAGTTGAACACAACACCAGATCACCTAATCAAACCCTCTCCACCTTGTTGAACACAACACCAGATCACCTAATCAAACTCTCTCCACCTAGTTGAACACAACACCAGATCACCTAATCAAACCCTCTCCACCTAGTTGAACCCAACACCAGGTCACCTAATCAAACTCTCTCCACCTAGTTGAACACAACACCAGATCACCTAATCAAACCCTCTCCACCTTGTTGAACACAACACCAGATCACCTAATCAAACTCTCTCCACCTAGTTGAACACAACACCAGATCACCTAATCAAACCCTCTCCACCTAGTTGAACACAACACCAGGTCACCTAATCAAACTCTCTCCACCTAGTTGAACACAACACCAGATCACCTAATCAAACTCTCTCCACCTAGTTGAACACAACACCAGATCACCTAATCAAACCCTCTCCACCTAGTTGAACACAACACCAGATCACCTAATCAAACTCTCTCCACCTTGTTGAACACAACACCAGATCACCTAATCAAACTCTCCACCTAGTAGAACACAACACCAGATCACCTAATCAAACCCTCTGGTGTTGAACACACCAGGTGGGAGAGGTTTGGTGATCTGGTGATCTGTGTTCAACCAGGTGGAGAGAGTTTGATTAGGTGATCTGGTGTTGTGTCTCAAACAAGGTGGAGATCACCTAATCAAACTCTCTCCACCTAGTTGAACACAACACCAGATCACCTAATCAAACCCTCTCCACCTTGTTGAACACAACACCAGATCACCTAATCAAACTCTCTCCACCTAGTTGAACACAACACCAGATCACCTAATCAAACCCTCTCCACCTAGTTGAACACAACACCAGATCACCTAATCAAACTCTCTCCACCTAGTTGAACACAACACCAGATCACCTAATCAAACCCTCTCCACCTTGTTGAACACAACACCAGATCACCTAATCAAACTCTCTCCACCTAGTTGAACACAACACCAGATCACCTAATCAAACCCGCTCCACCTAGTTGAACACAACACCAGGTCACCTAATCAAACTCTCTCCACCTTGTTGAACACAACACCAGGTCACCTAATCAAACTCTCTCCACCTAGTTGAACACAACACCAGATCACCTAATCAAACCCGCTCCACCTAGTTGAACACAACACCAGGTCACCTAATCAAACTCTCTCCACCTTGTTGAACACAACACCAGGTCACCTAATCAAACTCTCTCCACCTTGTTGAACACAACACCAGATCACCTAATCAAACTCTCTCCACCTAGTTGAACACAACACCAGATCACCTAATCAAACCCGCTCCACCTAGTTGAACACAACACCAGGTCACCTAATCAAACCCTCTCCACCTTGTTGAACACAACACCAGGTCACCTCATCAAACTCTCTCCACCTAGTTGAACACAACACCAGATCACCTAATCAAACCCTCTCCACCTAGTTGAACACAACACCAGATCACCTAATCAAACCCTCTCCACCTAATTGAACACAACGCCAGATCTGGTCACCGAATCAAACTCTCTCCACCTTGTTGAACACAACACCAGATCACCTAATCAAACCCTCTCCACCTAGTTGAACACAACGCCAGATCACCTAATCAAACCCTCTCCACCTAGTTGAACACAACACCAGATCACCTAATCAAACCCTCTCCACCTAGTTGAACACAACACCAGATCTAATCCTAAGTTGAACACAACACCAGATCACCTAATCAAACCCTCTCCACCTTGTTGAACACAACACCAGATCACCTAATCAAACCCTCTCCACCTTGTTGAACACAACACCAGGTCACCTAATCAAACCCTCTCCACCTAGTTGAACACAACACCAGATCACCTAATCAAATCTCCACCTAGTTGAACACAACACCAGGTCACCTAATCAAACTCTCTCCACCTTGTTGAACACAACACCAGGTCACCTAATCAAACTCTCTCCACCTTGTTGAACACAACACCAGATCACCTAATCAAACTCTCTCCACCTAGTTGAACACAACACCAGATCACCTAATCAAACCTCTCCACCTAGTTGAACACAACACCAGGTCACCTAATCAAACTCTCTCCACCTAGTTGAACACAACACCAGATCACCTAATCAAACCTCTCCACCTAGTTGAACACAACACCAGATCACCTAATCAAACTCTCTCCACCTAGTTGAACACAACACCAGATCACCTAATCAAACCCTCTCCACCTAGTTGAACACAACACCAGGTCACCTAATCAAACTCTCTCCACCTAGTTGAACACAACACCAGATCACCTAATCAAACTCTCTCCACCTAGTTGAACACAACACCAGATCACCTAATCAAACCCTCTCCACCTAGTTGAACACAACACCAGATCACCTAATCAAACTCTCTCCACCTTGTTGAACATAACACCAGATCACCTAATCAAACTCTCTCCACCTAGTTGAACACAACACCAGATCACCTAATCAAACTCTCCACCTAGTAGAACACAACACCAGATCACCTAATCAAACCCTCTGGTAGTTGAACACAACAGATCTCTAGATTCTCCACCAGTTGAACACAACACCAGGTGGAGATCACCTAATCAAACTCTCTCCACCTAGTTGAACACAACACCAGATCACCTAATCAAACCTCTCCACCTTGTTGAACACAACACCAGATCACCTAATCAAACTCTCTCCACCTAGTTGAACACAACACCAGATCACCTAATCAAACCCTCTCCACCTAGTTGAACACAACACCAGATCACCTAATCAAACTCTCTCCACCTAGTTGAACACAACACCAGATCACCTAATCAAACCTCTCCACCTTGTTGAACACAACACCAGATCACCTAATCAAACTCTCTCCACCTAGTTGAACACAACACCAGATCACCTAATCAAACCCGCTCCACCTAGTTGAACACAACACCAGGTCACCTAATCAAACTCTCTCCACCTTGTTGAACACAACACCAGGTCACCTAATCAAACTCTCTCCACCTAGTTGAACACAACACCAGATCACCTAATCAAACCCTCTCCACCTAGTTGAACACAACACCAGGTCACCTAATCAAACTCTCTCCACCTTGTTGAACACAACACCAGGTCACCTAATCAAACTCTCTCCACCTTGTTGAACACAACACCAGATCACCTAATCAAACTCTCTCCACCTAGTTGAACACAACACCAGATCACCTAATCAAACCCTCTCCACCTAGTTGAACACAACACCAGGTCACCTAATCAAACCCTCTCCACCTTGTTGAACACAACACCAGGTCACCTCATCAAACTCTCTCCACCTAGTTGAACACAACACCAGATCACCTAATCAAACCCTCTCCACCTAGTTGAACACAACACCAGATCACCTAATCAAACTCTCTCCACCTAGTTGAACACAACACCAGATCTGGTCACCGAATCAAACTCTCTCCACCTTGTTGAACACAACACCAGATCACCTAATCAAACCCTCTCCACCTAGTTGAACACAACACCAGATCACCTAATCAAACTCTCTCCACCTAGTTGAACACAACACCAGATCACCTAATCAAACTCTCTCCACCTAGTTGAACACAACACCAGATCACCTAATCAAACCCTCTCCACCTAGTTGAACACAACACCAGATCACCTAATCAAACTCTCTCCACCTTGTTGAACACAACACCAGATCACCTAATCAAACCTCTCCACCTAGTTGAACACAACACCAGATCACCTAATCAAACCCTCTCCACCTTGTTGAACACAACACCAGGTCACCTAATCAAACTCTCTCCACCTAGTTGAACACAACACCAGGTCACCTAATCAAACTCTCTCCACCTAGTTGAACACAACACCAGATCACCTAATCAAACTCTCTCCACCTAGTTGAACACAACACCAGATCACCTAATCAAACTCTCTCCACCTAGTTGAACACAACACCAGATCACCTAATCAAACTCTCTCCACCTAGTTGAACACAACACCAGATCACCTAATCAAACTCTCTCCACCTTGTTGAACACAACACCAGATCACCTAATCAAACTCTCTCCACCTAGTTGAACACAACACCAGGTCACCTCATCAAACTCTCTCCACCTAGTTGAACACAACACCAGATCACCTAATCAAACTCTCTCCACCTTGTTGAACACAACACCAGATCACCTAATCAAACCCTCTCCACCTAGTTGAACACAACACCAGATCACCTAATCAAACTCTCTCCACCTAGTTGAACACAACACCAGATCACCTAATCAAACCCTCTCCACCTTGTTGAACACAACACCAGATCACCTAATCAAACCTCTCCACCTAGTTGAACACAACACCAGATCACCTAATCAAACCCTCTCCACCTAGTTGAACACAACACCAGGTCACCTAATCAAACTCTCTCCACCTAGTTGAACACAACACCAGATCACCTAATCAAACCCTCTCCACCTTGTTGAACACAACACCAGATCACCTAATCAAACTCTCTCCACCTAGTTGAACACAACACCAGATCACCTAATCAAACCTCTCCACCTAGTTGAACACAACACCAGGTCACCTAATCAAACTCTCTCCACCTAGTTGAACACAACACCAGATCACCTAATCAAACTCTCTCCACCTAGTTGAACACAACACCAGATCACCTAATCAAACTCTCTCCACCTAGTTGAACACAACACCAGATCACCTAATCAAACTCTCTCCACCTAGTTGAACACAACACCAGGTCACCTAATCAAACTCTCTCCACCTAGTTGAACACAACACCAGATCACCTAATCAAACTCTCTCCACCTAGTTGAACACAACACCAGATCACCTAATCAAACTCTCTCCACCTAGTTGAACACAACACCAGGTCACCTAATCAAACTCTCTCCACCTAGTTGAACACAACACCAGGTCACCTAATCAAACTCTCTCCACCTAGTTGAACACAACACCAGATCACCTAATCAAACTCTCTCCACCTAGTTGAACACAACACCAGATCACCTAATCAAACTCTCTCCACCTAGTTGAACACAACACCAGATCACCTAATCAAACTCTCCACCTAGTTGAACACAACACCAGATCACCTAATCAAACTCTCTCCACCTTGTTGAACACAACACCAGATCACCTAATCAAACTCTCCACCTAGTTGAACACAACACCAGGTCACCTAATCAAACTCTCTCCACCTAGTTGAACACAACACCAGGTCACCTAATCAAACTCTCTCCACCTAGTTGAACACAACACCAGATCACCTAATCAAACTCTCTCCACCTAGTTGAACACAACACCAGATCACCTAATCAAACTCTCTCCACCTAGTTGAACACAACACCAGATCACCTAATCAAACTCTCTCCACCTAGTTGAACACAACACCAGATCACCTAATCAAACTCTCTCCACCTAGTTGAACACAACACCAGGTCACCTAATCAAACTCTCTCCACCTATTAGAACACAACACCAGATCACCTAATCAAACTCTCTCCACCTTGTTGAACACAACACCAGATCACCTAATCAAACTCTCTCCACCTAGTTGAACACAACACCAGGTCACCTAATCAAACTCTCTCCACCTAGTTGAACACAACACCAGGTCACCTAATCAAACTCTCTCCACCTTGTTGAACACAACACCAGATCACCTAATCAAACTCTCTCCACCTAGTTGAACACAACACCAGATCACCTAATCAAACTCTCTCCACCTAGTTGAACACAACACCAGATCACCTAATCAAACTCTCTCCACCTTGTTGAACACAACACCAGATCACCTAATCAAACCCTCTCCACCTAGTTGAACACAACACCAGGTCACCTCTAATCAAACTCTCTCCACCTAGTTGAACACAACACCAGATCACCTAATCAAACTCTCTCCACCTAGTTGAACACAACACCAGATCACCTAATCAAACTCTCTCCACCTAGTTGAACACAACACCAGATCACCTAATCAAACCCTCTCCACCTTGTTGAACACAACACCAGATCACCTAATCAAACCCTCTCCACCTAGTTGAACACAACACCAGGTCACCTAATCAAACTCTCTCCACCTAGTTGAACACAACACCAGATCACCTAATCAAACTCTCTCCACCTAGTTGAACACAACACCAGATCACCTAATCAAACTCTCTCCACCTAGTTGAACACAACACCAGATCACCTAATCAAACTCTCTCCACCTAGTTGAACACAACACCAGATCACCTAATCAAACTCTCTCCACCTAGTTGAACACAACACCAGGTCACCAAATCAAACCCTCTCCACCTAGTTGAACACAACACCAGATCACCTAATCAAACTCTCTCCACCTAGTAGAACACAACACCAGGTCACCTAATCAAACTCTCTCCACCTAGTTGAACACAACACCAGGTCACCTAATCAAACTCTCTCCACCTAGTTGAACACAACACCAGGTCACCTAATCAAACTCTCTCCACCTAGTTGAACACAACACCAGGTCACCTAATCAAACTCTCTCCACCTAGTTGAACACAACACCAGATCACCTAATCAAACTCTCTCCACCTAGTTGAACACAACACCAGATCACCTAATCAAACTCTCTCCACCTAGTTGAACACAACACCAGATCACCTAATCAAACTCTCTCCACCTTGTTGAACACAACACCAGGTCACCTAATCAAACCTCTCCACCTAGTTGAACACAACACCAGGTCACCTCATCAAACTCTCTCCACCTAGTTGAACACAACACCAGATCACCTAATCAAACTCTCTCCACCTTGTTGAACACAACACCAGATCACCTAATCAAACTCTCTCCACCTAGTTGAACACAACACCAGATCACCTAACCTAACCTTGTTGAACACAACACCAGATCACCTAATCAAAC